>NC_089221.1:29814209-30157443 GCF_963924675.1 Phocoena phocoena | reverse complement strand
AGATCCATTTGTGGAGAATTAACATTTTTAACAATACTAACTTTTCCAGTTCATGAGCATGACATATTCCTCCATTTATTTAGGTCTTTAATTTTTATCTCAGCATATTTTGTAGTTTTGAGTATAGAGGTCTTGCATGTTTTTGCTAAATGTGTTTCTAAATATTTTATGTTTTTGGATGCAGCTGTAAATTGAATTGCTTTTACACTTCAGTTTCAATTGTTTGCTTCTAGTGTGTAGAAATGCTACATTATAGATTTTTTTTAAGTTGATTTTTTTTAATCCTATGATTTTGATGAAATCACTTCTTAGTTCTATTATAGTTTTGTTAGATTCTTAAGGATTTCCAACTTAACATTTATGATGTCTGTGATTGGAGACAGTTTTAGTTTTTTTTTCTTCTTTTCAAATCTTTTTGCCCTTTATTTCACTTACTTGGCTTATTGCAGTGGCTGGATGAGTATATAGTTTTTGTTTTGGTTTTTTTTTGATGATTAACACTTTATTACACATTTTCCCCTAAAGAATTTGAATATGATTTATACTGTTTTTAGAGAATTCTGAGAATCTTTATGCGAATTAGCTATTGGTATATATTTTTGTATTATACCTACTTTTATTCAGTGAGAAAAAGACACCGACAATTTAAAAAATCCAAGTTAGATAGATACACATCTTTAGTTCTCATTTATTTTTCTTTTTAGTTATTTTAGCATGATTTTGCTGCCTTGATATTGAGGCAGATTCCATTCTCCACTCTCCTAACCCCCCCAACCCCACAACTAGTTCTATTTCCAAGTTAAGTATGGTCACGTGACTAAATTTTCTCTAAAAATATGTGAATAGAAGTGTTGTGTGCCACTTCTTGACCTAGTCTAGGGTATGTCCCACTACAGTTTCTTCTGCCTGTTAGCCAGATGCAATCTTAATGTGACAGTGACCTGACTTTAATCATATGATAAAGACCAGGCACTACAGTTTCTTCTTTATGTCTTTGGATGTAGAATATCTTTTTTTTGGTAGATTCCAGTCTTTTTTTAACCCATGGTTGTTCAGCAGTTAGTTGTGATTTTGGTGTGCTCGTGAGAGGGGGTGAGTTCAAGGTCCTCCTACTCTGCCATCTTCAGTTTCTCCCTCCCAGGCTCAAGACCAGGCACTAAGCAATGGTGGAGGAACATGAAGGAAGGATCCTGGGTTTCTGAATGACCATATGGAGGAAAGCAGCCTTTTGACCTGGACTGCTCCTTTCAGACTATCAGATGAGAGAAATACACTTTTGTCTTCTTAAAACTACTCAATTATTGTTCATTCTCTTTATTTCAGCAGCCTAGCCTAAATAACAGTTAGAGAAGGAATAGGTCCAGATGGTTTCTCAAGTTCACAGGTTCAAGTTAGTCCATTTAGAGTATATAGTTTTTGGATAGAACTTGTGTAAAATCGATATTATTACCTCCATTGTTTCTGATGAGTAGTCTACCATCATTCATATCATTGTTCTCTTTTTAGTAATATGTCTCTTTTTTTCTTAATGTTTTTAAGATTTTTTTTTATCTTTGATTTTCAGCTGTTTGATTATGATGTGCCTAAGTGTAATTTTCTTTGTGTTTATCCTGCTGGGAGTTTGCTGAGCTTTTGGGATCTGTGTGCTGTTTTCCATAAAATTTGGTAACCTTTGGCCATATTTCTAAGTCATTTTTCTTCCTGTTCTTTATATTCCCTTCTTCTGGGATCTAATTGCAAGTATGTTGGTCTTGTTGACATTGTCTTATACATTTCTGAGGTTTTGTTCATCTTTTTTCAATCTTTCTCTCTCTCTCTCTCTTTTTTTTTGACCATGCTGTGTGGCTTGGGGGATCTTAGTTCCCCGACCAGGGATTGAACCTGGGCCCTGACAGTGAAAGCACCAAGTCCTAACCACTGGACCGCCAGGGAATTCCCTTTTTTTTTCTTTTTATATTGGATACTTCCTATGGACCTACTTTCAAATTCATTGACCCTTTCTTCAAACTGTGATTCTTCAAACCAATAAGACTGGGACTTTCTGCTTAAGTTCTAGCTGACCTCTGTCTGTGTGGACTAGGAAATACCCTCAGGCAAAAAAGCTATATAAACACAAATTTTATCCAACTTAGTTCTCTTTCAAAGATTGTCCAGTTTCTACTGCTTTTGATTGATCTCCAGAGCCTTCAAACGGCTGTTTTAAACTACTTTTTGCAGCATTATCTGCAGAAAATACAAGCTACTTTGTCAATATCAGATATGGAAACAGTAATACAAATATTATTCCCAAATTTACCTAAAAAAGGAAAAATATGTCATAGATATAAATATACATATAACTGCAGAACAGTCAGTAGAATAGAAAGTTGTAAAAGTAAATAAATTTTAAAACATTTAGTAAATATTTGGGGGAGTTCCCTGGCAGTCCAGTAGTTAGGACTTGGTGCTTTCACTGCTGTGGCCCTGGGTTCAATCCCTGGTTGGAGAACTAAGATCCTGCAAGCCACACGGCACAGCCAAAAAACAGAAGAAAAAGAAAAATTGGGTTACAGCTGACAAACTTACCTTAAGATATTCCATGTGTTAACCCGAGCCTATTTGTGCATCACTAGAATGTAGCACAAGCCACATGCAGTTCACCTCCCGAGTCAACAGCCCCTGAGTGGTTCTATTTGCTATTTAATGAGCGGGGTGTGTGGTTGGGTATTTGAGCGTTGTGACAGACTTAAATTGTGCTATCAAGGTTTCTAAAGGCATGCCCTCCATTTCTGTACTTATCTCATGGCAGTTCAGCCACAAACATCTTACAGATTGGCACCAGTCCATGAAATGTATTACGCAGAGCACTGATACACAAAACCTCCCCCAGCTCTCTGGGCGGGATTTCTCCCCTGCCTCACTTCCAGTTTTATTTTTCACTCTTTCTGCTCTGCTCTGTTCTCAGGAGGCAGACATGTATCTCTTGCCTTCTGGATTCCTGTTGCATCTGACCAATGGAGACAACCAGAAGGAGATGGAAGGGCAGAATAGTCAGGTTGATGTGTTTAATCCGGTAGCCCTTTCTTAATGGGTCACTGGAGATTGGTTGTGTTTCTTTCCCTCTACTAAAGGCCACAGATCCAGTCAGGTAGCCATCTCATTACGGCTACCTTCTTTCGGTTCTGGTATCTACTCTGTTCCCTTGTCCTCCAGGCCTTTGTTATTAGCATGATATTGCATTTTCCTGCCCACACAAATTTGTTGACTATCCTCAAATGATGTGTGTGCCACCCCTTTGCTGTCAGGACTCTGACTAACACCCCCTCAGGTAAGACGTGTGTGGGTTGCAGTAGTAAGCAATTTGCAAAGATGTAGGACTCAAATACCCTCTGTTTTATGGATAATGTTAATAGACCATCTCTGATGAATTGAGACGGCTTAGACTGAGGGTCAGCTGGTGGTTAGGGACATTCAGTATGAGGGAGGGAACCAAGAACAAGAAAAGGGCTGGCTTGGAGCATAGCACGTGGCCCAGGCGGCAGGTTCCTCCTGATGCAGCCTCCCTGGCACTGTGGACGTACCTCTGAACAACAGCCATGTCTATTTAGAACAAGCCAGGTAACTAGTCGTGTTGTGTAGTGAGTATTGCTGATCTTAACATGTCTTTCTATTTTTCCATACTCTACCTTGAGAAACACCTGCCAGACCAGGGGCATAGCCATGGATTGGTATTCAGGTCCCCTTCTTCAAGGGATTGGGGGCCAGCACAGATATCATGAGACACCACCGTTCTCACAGCAATGAGGAAGAATTGTATTGCACTATCAAACCACCACTTTTCATAGATACTCCCTCAGCAGCAACTGCTGCAAATCCTGACATCCATCAGTGGATGGACTCGTCATAGTTTCCAGTTTTCTTCCATCATGAGGATGGTAAAAACAGACTGACCCCTTGGGCTAAGACTCCTTGGGTTTTTTTCCCTTGACATTGGAGGTGAGACAACCCTGAAGAGAGAGGCAATACTTTTTCACAATAGAGGAGTAAGATGCATAGTTACTTAATTTGAATATTTTTAAGAGATATCCTTATTTTATATTGCATTTTGGTAAAGAGGGGCATATCAATCACAAGAATAGCTAAGAGACATATTTAAAACTGCAGGCTGCAGAGACAACAATAGCACTAGAACTATGTTATGTTCTCTATGTTATGTCCGTGTTATGTTCTCTATAAGTATTGGTGCTTTTAGGGCAGAAAACTTGTTTGAGAACACATTTACTAAGTGGATAAAATCCTCATTTCATTTGTATAAGTCTTGTTCCTAAAGAAGGTAGAATTTTAGAATATCTTATTTTTTATGGTATCAACTTGGGCTTGGTTAGATGATGAGACCAATGATGAGGATGTTTGCAGGGAGAGAGGAACACAGAGAACCAAATTTAACTGGTTAAATTTACCAGAAGTTATTGTTTTTGTGATCTGTTTTTATTCTGTTGGGGCCAGTGTGTTGATTTTGAAGTCTTTATCTGCCCTTGGAGATTTCAGTGATGAGCACATTTTAAGAACTCTTTAAAAAACCCACCCTCAATAGCTCTTTAAATGCAATCACCTGTTGGCAAGTGGTCAAGACATAATTCATAATGAAACATTTGTTGTTTGGGATTAGTCCGTATCCATCAAGCAAAAGCTTGTCTAGTAGTCAGTTGCCTTTTCCAGAGGTCCTGTTAGGGAGACTTGCTGTATGTATTCTTTTTTTAAAAATTTATTTGTTTTTATTTTTGGCTGTGTTTGGTCTTCGTTGCTGTGCGTGGGCTTGCTCTAGTTGAGGCGAGCAGGGGCTATTCTTCGTTGCAGTGCACGGGCTTCTCATCGTCATGGTTTCTCTTGTTGCAGAGCACGGGCTCTAGGCGCATGGGCTTCAGTAGTTGTGGCACGTGGGCTCAGTAGTTGTGGCTCACAGGCTCTAGAGTGCAGGCTCAGTAGTTGTGGAGCACAGGCGTAGTTGCTCTGCGGCTTGTGGGATCTTCCTGGACCAGGGCTCGAACCCGTGTCCCCTGCATTGGCAGGCAGATTCTTAACCACTGTGCCACCAGGGAAGCCCTGTATGTATTCTTTTAATATGATTCATATCAAGGGTTAAATTCTGTGATCCTTGCTGGGGTCATATGGTCAAGCTTATGCTGGGTTAAGTATTTTTCTTTCTTCACCCACCATCAGAGGCTACAAGGCCCTGGACTTTTCTCTGTCCAATGTCAGGACTAACCTTGTCTTTCTTCCTTCATTCCTATTGTTCTTCTCTTCTATTTCCTATCACTTTACTCATGCACTGCCTGCCTGGGTGAGGAGGCAATGGAAGAATTCCACTTAATGTCTTTATGTGAAAATTTTAGGTGACAAGCAAAGAGTGTATAGTCTGGCAGAGAAGATACCTAATTAGAGATGACCATGTTTGAGACAGATGCTCAAATTAAGGTGAGCACACAGTGTTATGGGGTGTATGGGAGAAAGGTCATCTTGAGAAGATCTTAGAAAGTTTTCTTTCTTTTATTTTTGGCCCGAGGTGCAGCTTGTGGCATCTAGTTCCCTGACCAGGGATTGAACCCAGGCCCTTGGCAGTGAGAAGGCAGAGTCCTAACCACTGGACTGCTAGGGAATTCCCAGAGAAAGTTTTCTATATTAGAAGATATATAGGGATTTCCCTGGTGGTCCAGTGGGTAAGACTCCATGCTTCCAATGCAGGGGGCCCAGTTTCAATCCCTGGTCAGAGAACTAGAACTAGATCCCACATGCATGCCACAACTAAGAAGTCTGCATGACGCAACTAAAAAAAAAAGATCCCACATGCTGCAACTAAGACCT
The DNA here is from genome assembly GCF_963924675.1 of Phocoena phocoena. Classification (NCBI taxonomy): domain Eukaryota; kingdom Metazoa; phylum Chordata; class Mammalia; order Artiodactyla; family Phocoenidae; genus Phocoena; species Phocoena phocoena. Next base: position 30,151,602 of record NC_089221.1, on the reverse strand, counting down.
GGTGCAGCCAAAAATAAAGAAATTTTAAAAAATATATATATTTTTTAAAAAAGAGAAGAAGATATGTAAAGAAGTACAGAAGCATGAGCTGAAAGATAAACAGGGCCTAAATCATGAAATAATTTGAATGACATATTAAGGAATTCAGTCTTTAATCTGAATTATGGGGAGCCATAGAATATTTTTAAGTGGCATGTTAAGGTTTATGTCTTTGAAAGCTCTCTCTAGTAGTGTTATGGAAGATAAACTGTAGATAGAAGATCTAATGGGACACAATGGAAGCAGAAAGGGTGAGAAATTGTAAGGGCCTGGAAGTGGGGGCAATGAATTTGCATAAGAGGAGACAGAGGCAAGAGACATTTCAGGACTTAGACTCCACAGGACTTGGGTTGGCTTGGAATAGGATGGGCAGATGAAATAGGGCTTGGGGTTTTAAGGGTGATGGATAGTAGTATCACTGGTCAAAAGAAGGAGTATAGGAATAGAAGCAAGTTAGTTGGGGGGAGTGGGTAAGAGATTCTGAGTTTAGTTTTGAACATATTGGATTTGAGGTGTCTATGGGGAGATAATATTACATGTGTAAGCATGGAATAAGAAGAAAGATTTTTTTTTTTCTTTTTACAACTGGTAATATTCAGTAATTTTCAGTCCAGTATATTTTTTCAATCATATTCCCACTGCTATAATTTTCTTCTTTCTTGATATTTGGCCACTCATAGATATATTTCTGACTCATTTGCATTTATATGCTGAGTTATTTTTGTATCATCACTATTTTTTTTTTTTTTTTTTTTGTGGTACGCGGGCCTCTCACTGTTGTGGCCTCTCCTGTTGCGGAGCACAGGCTCCGGACGCGCAGGCTCAGCGGCCACGGCTCACGGGCCCAGCCACTCCGCGGCACGTGGGATCTTCCCGGACCAGGGCACGAACCCGTGTCCCCTGCATTGGCAGGCGGACTCTCAACCACTGCGCCACCAGGGAAGCCCTATCATCACTATTTTTGATTAGAAATACATTTTACCTTGAAATATGCAATTAAAGTTTATTTTATTTGCATTATTGTTTGATATTTCAGTGCAAAACATTTTTTACATACATATCTCATATTTTTATATACAACCCTGATACAAGTAGGTTTTATCAGATGAGGAAACTGAGGCTTAGAGGTACCAGGCAAATACTTAGGCTTGTGCAGAGAGAGTTCCAAAAAATAAAGCTAGAGAAAGTGGGCCTGCAATGTGGCCTGCAGAGTAAGCATAACCAGAAGAAAGTGTCAGAGCTGAGATAAGAAGAAGCTGGGATAGGAAGTTGATGTGGGAGAGTTGGAGGGGTTCCCTAGCAAGCGTCAGGAGTAGCAGAATATTGCCCCGGGCTTGACTTCTACCTGTGTGGGACGGTGTGCACCTGGGTCCGTTTCAAGAACCTCTAGGCTATTCACATTCAATCCCACGTATGAACAGAACTTCTAGTATGTCCTTGGCACAAGGTTCGGAACTGGGGATATAAAGATTAAATAAGAGAGTCTTTCTACCCCCAGGGCTGGGAGTGACAAATGTATAAACAACAGACTATACACAACCGTTAAGTTCTAAAATAGAGTGAAGAATAATATACTTTGGGAATAGGGAAGAGAGTGGCTAATATTGTCTAAGAGTTCAGCAAAGAGAAGGAGAAGAAAGGAGTTAATTTGTGCAGAAACTTGAAAAGGCTGGGGAGATATTTACTAGGTAGGAAAGGAGGGCAAGGATGTTCCAAGTGCTGGGAAGAACAAAGGCGAAAGCTTGGAAGTATAGATGTGTATGGAGTGGATATAAATTGGTGTAAAACATACTACCAAGACTAGACCCCCTCAAGGAAGGAGATGCAGGTGGAAAGGTGGACATCTTATCACCATCTCTATGGAAACTTTTCAAAGGCATGCCTGGGAGGATGGGTGAGGCGGGGAACTCAGACCACCTCTTTCAGTGGTAGAATCACCTGGGTTTCTGACCCCTGAGCAGCCCATGGCTCTTCAATGATCTCTATGTCCACAGATCGTAGGAGGAGTGAGAAGATTGAACACAACTGAACCCCCTCCCTTCCTCCTTACCTAGGAGTCTGGACAAGTTTTCAGGCAACTCATTTTCTACAGGTTGTTAGGTCACAGGCACTGTGACCTTGGTGTTTCTTGTGGCTTGGAGGGTCCCAGCTCTTTGCAGTAAAGATATTCATGAAAAATTGGGTAGAAGTCAAGTGTTTGTCAACTGTGAGAGAGAGGGCTGCATGAAAAAGACAGGACTCAAGTTCACCTTGAGGTGGAGTCAGGATGAGCAGGTCCACCTGGCAGAGAAGATAGTCTGTGCTCAGGCACAGGTATGGAAATTAATGAGACACACGTTGGTGGGAAATTGTGACAACTGGCTTCCAATGAACAGAGCACTTACGTTCAGGACAAGGCTCATGTCAGCAAGGCTATTTATAAAGCATTTATATCCCACGTGGAAGGACACTGCAAGCTTCTGAGCACTGGATAGGGAAAGTGACGTTTTAGGAAGATTATTTTGATGAATGGGAAGCTTGGAGTCTCTCATTATATAAGTATTCTCAACTCCTGGGTTCTTATGAAGCGGAGCCTTTGTATTGTTTTCATGCCAAGCAAATTCATTTGACACCCATCCACCTCTTCTTCATGACTGAAGGTTCTGGGGTTTAGGGTAAGCACAGGAATGAGTTAAGGAAAAATTGTCTGAAGCCTGCATGCAGTCAGTAGCTGAAATCAGCAGGTATTTTATCATCCCTGTGCCATGTGCAGTGGTTTTACCCGAGTATTTTTTATCTGTGTTTGCTTCAATCTCAGGGGACAATCTGTTCAGTCACCAAAAGGGATACCTTCAAAGAGTTTTCTTGGATAAAGTCCACTCATGTGGTCAGCTGTGACCTCATCTTACTGCTCCAGGGGCCCTGGTTTGGGACTTGATATCTTGAGTTCCTGCTTGAACAGGGAAGCAGAGAGGCCATTCTTTTTCATGCTTCTCATTTTGGAACATGTCAGAAACCACCATTAGCTTGTTAAGTGTTTTTCCAAAAAAATATTTTTTTATTTTTAAATAATTTAGCCCATTGTCCTGCTTATTGTCAAGAGCTGGTAGAGACAGCCAACAGCTCATATTCTTTTCACAAACAAACACAAAGTGGGAGGTTTGGGGAGGTGCAGGGGTGGGGAGAGTAGGGCTTTTCACTTTGCTGGCACAAGAGCTGGAAGTGTAAGGAAAGAATAGAAATACTCATTCAAATTTTCCTAAACTAAATGGAGAACTTGATGTTTCTACCAGTGACCATAATACTCATCTCACAGAAATGTTCACACTTCTCTTTCTTAGCTGTCTTTTCAAATTCGAAACTGTTGGAACAGGCTCTGTATTCCTTTATTTTATTCATTCTTGAGAGCGAGGCTCCCTGGCAGACTCCCGAAACCCCTTGGAGGAGAAGCCACGTGTCATGGCACATTTCTGTTGCCCGGTGCAGCCAGAAGTGGATGCAAATTCAGTCCCCTCCGCTACTGAATTCACATCCTTCTCCTGGAGCACAAGGGCTGGGGCAGATTCAGCTTGAAGAGCAGCTGAGCTGATGGATGGATGGGAGCAGTGTGAAGGGACTGGGGGCAGGTCTTTTGTTACATCCCCAGGAAGTGAGGCTGTGCGCGGGACCGGACCTGCTTCCAGAACAGGCCCCCGCTGCCTGAAACAACTCATTCCCTGAAGAGCCTCTGACTCATGCCTCTAATAGAACTATTATGGTTTCTTGGCTGCAAAGTTGTCCTTTTGAAATGTAGGGTTTTTTTTCTTTTTGCAATTCGAATTCTGAGTCATCTATATAGATTAATTCCCCTGCTTCCTGCTCTCATGGTATTTTCGAAGCTTTCTTCACAATATCCCTTTACTCAACTAGATTTTAATCTCTATGCATGCAAAGGAATGGGTGTCTACTCTATTCACGACTTTATTTCCAGTGTCTGGAATGCTAAATGGAGCCTGGAGGCACATGATCATTTGTTGAATGAATGAATGAATGAATGATGTGCTTTTCCACTGTAGCCCTACCAAGCAAGAATGGCTTTTAAGAGGCATCAGACTTCCTAAAGCCGTAGCAGGTGGACAATTAAGTCACATGACCCAGAATTTCCCTAGGTTTTTATTTGGGGCACAATTCAACAAGCATGGTCATCTGGTTTCTATGCTACAGTACAGTACTGTAGCATAGAAAATTGGAGGCACAGAGGTGGGCTGCTGCTGGAGAAAGGTGACTCGGATAGAAAAAAGAGAAACAACGTAAAGTGTGACAAAAGGCAGGCTTAACTTTAGTGAAGTGTAGGAGCATAAGGCTACTGAATTAGAGGCAAGTCACCTAAAAGCTCACAAGCACTGGGTTCACCCCTCTATTATACTGAAATGTAACCATTGGGTTGGCAGTGAGAATTTTCAGTTCCCTGGAAAGTTTACGGTGTGAACTGGTTTGTTGCCAAATGACGCTGGGCCATGGAGGTATTAGCATGTCTTGGTATGTCAATTGTTTCTTTTAATCCTTTAGAATATCCACCACTTATCTTTGACATGTATAGTAATAATCATATCCTGTTCTGTTTCTACTTCGCAAAACGTAAGACAAGATGTGCCTCCATCTCCATAGTTTCCTTCTGAGCAGGAGGAGAACCTTCTACTAATTCTAACTCATAGAGAGCCTTTATGCACATCTGTATTGGAAATTTCCGCCAATCAAAAACAAACAAACAAAAAAACAGATAAAGGAAAAGTCGAGAGAAGAAAGCAATGACAAGAAGTGATGCTGAAGGTACAGTGATGCTAAAAAGCACAATTCTGATTTTTACACACCTAATGAAGGAATAGAATAGATTTCACAGGAGAGAAAAATAGAGACACACAACTGGGGAGAAGCTGAGGATGTTTTCTTAAGGCAATGGAGGGGCAGGTTTTTGTCAACGGAACATGTGATTCTTCTGAACACCATTTTATGTTCATACCACACTGAACAATATTTGACTCAGATTTCTAGGTAAGGAGAAAAACATTGTATGACTCAGGCCATAAAAAAAAGTCCCAATTCCAGAATTTAATATTTGAGGCACAAATATTGGGTGTTTCCTCATCTGTGCTAATTCTAAGCAGGCACCAGGTTGTCAACTGTGTGAGATGTCACTTAATTAACACCTGAAGGGAACATATGCTAAGCACTAGATATGTAATGTGAAATAACAAGAAATGGTTACACTCAAATTATGATTGGTAAACAACTTAAAGGAAAAGGTGAAATGAATGAAAAAAGGGAGAGATGGACTCTTCAACACTCAGCTTATATTGACGGTGAAAAGATTATAAAGAAAAACAATTTTTCCATATTCTTTTCTAATCTTTGTCAACTGTAATGCATGTTTTACATAATTACAACCATAGTGTATGTGTATTTGTATTCATTTTTTTTATGACTAAGTATTCCATGGAAGCTACTACTGGAAAAAAATTGTTTAATGTTTTGGGGAAAAAAAGAATTAGTTCATCTCACTCCATAAGCTCATTTAATCTGCAGATTGACTAGACAGTAAAATGCAAAAGTGAAACTTCTGTTAGAAAATAAAATGGAATAAAAAGTAAATGATACAAAACACTAATTTGAAAATATACATGCACCCTAATGTTCATAGCCCTATTTACAACAGCTAAGACACACAAGCAACCCAAATGCCCATCAACAGACAAATGGATAAAGAAGATGTGGTATAAACACAATAGAATATTACTCAGCCATAAAAAAGAATGAAATTCTGCCATTTGCAGCAACGTGGATGGACCTAGAGAATATTATGCTTAGTAAAATAAGTCAGACAAAGACAAATACTGTATGATATCACTTATATGTGGAATCTAAAAAATAATACAAATGAATGTACATGCAAAAGAGGAACAGACTCCCAGATATAGAAAACAAACTTGTGGTTACCAAAGGCGAGAGAGAAAGGGGAGAGGGACAAATTAGGTGTATGGGATTAACAGAAACAAATTCTATATGTAAAATAGATAAGCAACAAGGATATATTATATACTACAGGGAGTTATAGCGATTATCTTGTAATAACTTATAAGGGACTATAATCTGCAAAAATACTGAATAGCTATGCTGTATACCTGAAACTAATATAATATTGCAAATCAACTTTACTTTAATAAAAAGTAAATCATACCACTGGGAAAAAATCCAAATACAAAATACTTAGAAATAAAATGTATAGGTCCTATATGAAGAAAACTAAAAACTGTGTTGAGGGAACTAAAGGAAGATTTGAATAAATACAAAACCAGGTCATGTTAGTGGATAGAAGGCTTAATATAGTAAAGTTGTCAACTTCCCCCAAATATCTATAGCACTAACATATTTAATCAAAATGCCAATAGGATTTCTCTTTGAATTAGGCATAATGCTTCTAAGGTTCACATGGAACAATTAACATAGGTGAAAATTGAAGAAAATGATGAAAAGGAAGGGAATAAAAAGGCTCTGTTGTATCAGAAAATTAAGATATAATACTATAATAAATAAAACTGTATGGAACTGGTCCAGAAATAGACAAAACAGATAAATGGAAACATAATAGAAATGGACCCAAGTATATATATTTGAACTTAATATAAGATAAAAAAAGACTAGATAAGCATTTGAAAAAAAAAAGTTAGACTACTAGTCCATACCTTACAATAAAATATATTCCTTCAGGATTAAACTCTTAACAGTAAAAGAGGACATTAATAAAATACAAAGAGAAATGTAAGTAAAAATATATAATCTTGAGGTGAGGAAGGCCCCAAAGCACAAATCATAGAGGAAAGGTTTGAAATTAAAACAATCTATGTAGGGAGAATATATATTTTAATTTCACATATATACATATATATTTAAATATATATATATATTTAAAAGGTGAGTGACAGAATGTATGATAAAGTGACAGATGTAGAGTTATCTTTCTTAATATATAAAGAGACCTTAAAGCTCAACTAAAAAATGAGACTATTACAAAAAAATTTTTTTTGCTGTTTTTTCATTTTCATTCAGTTAAAAATATTTTCTAATTTCTATTGTGATCTATTGTTTTACCCATGGACTTAGAAATATAATGTTAATTCCAAACATTTGGGTATTTTTCAGATATAATATCTTCCTTTATTGGTTTCTAATCATTTCTATTACCATCACAGATATTATTCTGTATGATTTTAGTACAGTTCATTTTATTGAGATTTATTTTATGGGCTAGTGTACGGTGTTTCTTCATAAACATTCCACATGCACTGAAAAGAGTATGTATTCAGCAATTGTTGGATATAGTGTTCTATAGATATTAGTTACGTCAAGTGGGTTTGTATTGTTTTCAGCTCATTATATCCTTACTGATTTTTGTTTAATTATTCAATCAATATTTCTATTTTACTCTGAGACAAAATGTATTTATCTGGTTGCTTAGAGCTGCTTTAAATAGATTTGGGGCTCATCACTAATTCTTTTACATTGATTATGCCATTTCTAATTCCCTCTTTGTTTTGATTCCTTGCTCTCATGACTGGATTTCACCATCAAGTATCAATAGTTTCTTTGAAAATGTGACTTACAGGAGCCTGAGATTTTTCATGTTTTTAATTTTCTACCTGTGGTTTTTATATTTAACAACTTGTCTATCTTTGGACCATTTCATTTCTTCACATGTTGTTGCATATTATTCCAATGTCTTCCAGAATTAAATTTTCTGTGGACAAGTCTGAGATCATCTTGAATTTTTGCCCTTATTTATAACTTTCTTTCCTGTCTGGATGGCATCCTTTATTTATTTATTTTTATTTATTTATTTTTTTGCGGTACGCGGGCCTCTCACTGTTGTGGCCCCTCCCGTTGCGGAGCACAGGCTCCGGACGCGCAGGCTCAGGGGCCATGGCTCACGGGCCTAGCCGCTCCACGGCATGTGGGATCTTCCCAGACCAGGGCACAAACCCGTGTCCCCTGCATCGGCAGGTGGACTCTCAACCACTGCACCACCAGGGAAGCCCCCTTTATTTATTTTTAAACTCACATATTTTGATGTGAAATATAGTACATATATAAATACCTTTATTCTTGAAGTTTAATAGTTTAACCAAACTATGTCACAATGTTATGTTGTATCAATTTTACCTGGTATGTACTATGCTCCTTCAAGTTTACAGACTCTGATCCTTCTTTATTTCAGGGGAATTTTTGATTATATATCTCTGAATATCATTTTTTTTCTTCAAGGAAATAAATATATTTAGGCTGAACTGTCTTTGTCCCCTACATCTATTATATTGGCTTCATTCATTTCATTTCTTTTATTTTTCTTATGTATTTACTCCTTTTATTTCAAGATGTCCCTCCATACCATTAATTTAAAATTTGGCCATATCTTTTTTATTCCTTGTTGGACCTAGATTATTTATCGGTATAAATGGTGAGGGTTTTGGGGGGTTTTTTGTATTCTTAATATGCTTTTTTCATTCTCCATCTCCTTTTCCATTGCCATGTTGTTATATCACCTTGCTTTTGCACTCTTAAGTTATTGAAGTAATATTCTTATTAAAGTTCGTTTATAGTACACATTCTAAGAGAATTTGCTTCTGTTTCTTGAGTTCTATTCCACTCCGAGTCCTTCATATTCTTTGCATGCTATATTCCTATATCTTCTTTTCCTCAAAACTATCTATACTTTCTATTTAATTTCTTTTAATCTTGCTTATGCTTGGGAATCTTTTATCCAAACTATTATTTTCTGTAATATATCATGAGCCTTGACACATTTGCCACTTATAGCAGATGCTTTTAATACCCCAGCCCCTATTACCTTTACTCACCTGAGTATACCTGAAGCTGCAGACAGTTCCTGGCATGCTGACAACTTCTCAAGCACCTGCATTTCTCCTCTTTACTGCCTGAAGCCCTTCTTTGGTATATGGGAGTTTACTTGGTTGTGTGCAAGCATACTCCAGAAGTATGAGTGGAATTATGCTCCTGGGGGAAACCCTTAATTGACAGGGGATGAGAGTCAGTGACTAAATGCTCATTAGAGAGTATCAACTACAGAGAATATACTGGGCAGGTGAACATGATAACTCAGCCATTAGAGATCAGCTTGTTTCTGTGCTCAGCCTTCATCATGCTTGCACAATGGGTCCATGAACAGTGTAGCAATGGTGTCAAGCATGGAGACTCTCTATGGAGTCCAGCAAAATGAGCTGTTTCTCACCAAGGCTGATCTAGTCATTGCCATTACTCAATGTCCAACGTGTTGGCACAGAAAACGGTGTTGAGCACTTGGTTTAATATAATCATTCAAGGAGACTAGCCAGTTATCTGGTGGCAAGTTGATTACATTGGACCCCTTCTATGCTGGAAGAAAATTAATTCTTCCTTGCTGATATTGGTAAGTATTCCAAGTAGGAGTTTGCCATCTCTGCTACAAAGTCTTGGCCAGCACCACTAACTGAAGATAGAATTTCTGATTTGCTATCATAAGATCCTGCTTAATGTTGCCTTGGATCAAGGGACCCAGGTATCTACTTTACCATAAGGAGGTGTAACGATGGGCAATGACCATAGAATCCATTGTTCCTGACAAATATTGCATCACTTGGAAGCTGCTAGCATGATAAGAAGTTGGAATGCCATCTTAAAGATACAGATAAAGTTCTTGCTTGGAGAATAACACATTTAAAGGTAAAGGTATTTTACATAGTGCTGTGTCTCCAATAGACTATAATACAGTGCTTTGTCTTTGTTAGTGAAAACACAGGGGTGGAACCAATGCATAGAAGTTGAGCTGACTCTTCTCACCCTCCCCCTCACTGTCGCAATTAGGGAATTTTTGTTTTGTATTCCTAAAACTTTAGGATCTTTAGAATTAAAGATCCTGGTCCCTGGGGGGACATTTCTACTAGGGGATACAATTAGGGTTCCATTGCACCTAAAGTTATGACTGTTGCTGGACCATTTCTGGAATTGCGTGTCAATAGACTATCAGGCTAGAAAAAGTTCATATACTTGTGGAGGTAATAAACCCTGATAATATGAGAATCTAACACTTTTCTTACAACAATGGGCATAGTTTGGAACTCAGTGGATCCACTGGGGAGCCTCTGATAATTCTGCACCTGATAGAAAGGCAATTTCTGCAGCTAAGAACTGACGATGTCAAGGCAACCAAGGATTCAGACACCTCAGAGATGGCCTCACAGGAGAGCAACCTAGGTAGCAAAAGTTCTGGCTGAGTGTGAGACAAAACCAGAAGGAGTGAGAAGGGAAGGAGAAAATAAAATCAGTTACTTGAGTTTAGCTGAAGCCAAAGGGACTTCTGCTTCCCTCCATTAGTTCTTTTAGCTAAAGCAGCAGGGACTTCAACTTTCACCTTTAAGCATCATTAAAAGCATGGAATCAGAGTGGGACATGAGCAGATCTGGGAACCACTTAGGGTGATGGTAGCAGATGCTGCTGATAGCATCCCCTATATCCCTTTGGCCTTCCTGAGTTTACCTACCACTGTCTGGGGGAGTTGATACCCTCAATGCCCTAGCATCTCTGTTCTCCAATGGGACAATTCTGAGGTGCATTCCACACGATTTCTCAGAAGGTCCCAGAATACTGAGCCTCAGTTGCCCATAGTAGTAACCTGATCAATACCACTGCTCCTCCTTTATTGGCCTTTCTTACTTCCCTCTTCTCAATTCCTCATTTCCGTACTTGTGCTTCCTAGAATCACTTTCTATATAAGCCACTTGCATAAAAGTGCTTATCTCACTAAAAGGTCTACTTTGGGGGAAAACCCAAACTAACACATCTCTTATCTGAGACAAGTTTATGGTTTCCCTCTAAACTACACTTTGATTCTTTGGTATTATTTTTAATTCACACTTCTGTTGGCTCTGAAAGGAAGGGCATGAGTCTTCTCTCTTTCTTATTGATCAGTCTAGCTAACAGTTTGTCAATTTTGTGGATCTTTTCAAAGAAGCAACTTTTGCTTTCACTGATTTTCTCTATTGTTTTCCCTGTTATCCATTTCACTTATTTCTACTGTAGTCTTTATTATTTCCTTCCTTGATTTGTTTTGGGTTTAATATGCTCCTTTGTTCCTTTTTCTCCCTGCTAGTCCTCAAGGTGCAAATTTAAGTTATTGATTTGAGATTTTTCTTATATATATATATATATATTTTTTTTTTTTTTTTTTTTTTTTTTTTTTGCGGTACGTGGGCCTCTCACTGTTGTGGCTTCTCCCATTGCAGAGCACAGGCTCCGGACGTGCAGGCTCAGCAGCCATGGCTCATGGGCCCAGCCACTCCGCGGCATGTGGGATCTTCCCGGAACACAAACCCGTGTCCCCTGCATCGGCAGGTGGACTCTCAACCACTGTGCCACCAGGGAAGTCCTTATTTTTTAATGTAGGTATTTATAGGTATAAATTTCCCTCTGAGTACTGTTTTCACTGCATTCTGTAAGTTTTAGTATGTTATGTTTTTGTTTTCATTCATCTTAAGGTATTTTAAATTTTTCTTTGTGATTTCTTTTTTGACACATTGGTTGTTTAGGAGTGCATCACTTAATTTCCACGTATTTTTGAATTTTCCAGTTTTTCTTCTACTATTGGTTTCTAGCTTCATTCCATTGTGGTGGGAGAGGATACTTTAATTTTAAAGTATTCCAATCTTTTAAAAATGTTCTGAGTCTTTTTTTGTGACCCAGTAATTGTCTGTCCTTAAGAATGTTCCGTGAGCACTTGAGAAAAATTTATATTCTCCTGTTGTTGGGTAGAGTGTTACAAAGATATTTATGTCTAGTTGGTTTGTAGAGTTGTTCAAGTCCTCTGTTTCCTTGGTGATCTTCTGTCTAGATGTTCTATTATTGAAAGTCATGTACTGAAGTCTCCAACTGTTATTGTAGAACTGTCTATTTCTTCCTCTGATTCTGTCAGTGTTTGCTTCATATATTTTTTGGTTCTGTTGTTTGATGTATATGCTTATAATTATTATAACTTTTTTTCTTTTTGGCCATGCCATGCGGTTTGTGGGATCTTAGTTTCCTGACCAGGGATTGAACCCTGACCCCGGTGTTGAAAATGCCAGAGTCCTAACCACTGGACAACCAGGGAATTCCCTTATTATAACTTCTTGATGGATTGACTCTTTCATCAGTATATAATGTCTGTCTTTGTCTCTTGCAAGAGTTTTGACTTAAAGTCTACTATGTCTGATGTTAGAGTAGCCTCCCCAGCTCTCCTTTGGGTACTGTTTGCATGAAATATCTGTTTTCATCCTTTCTTTTTCAAACTTTTTGTGTCTTTCCATTGAAAATGAGTCTCTTGTAGACAGCATATAGTTTTCATGTTATTCTGTCCATTCTTCCAATCTCTGCCTTTTTAAATAATTAATTAATTAATTCCCAGCAGGGAAGCCCCCAATCTCTGCCTTTTGATTAGAGAGTTTAATCCATTTACAGTAATGTAATTACTGATAAGGAAGGATTTACTTCTGCCATCTTACTATTTATTTTCTATGTGTTTTACACCTTTTTTTTTGTCTTTCATTTCCTCCATTGCTGCCTACTTTTATGTTAAGTTGATTTTTTTTGTACTGAACTGCTTCGATTCCTTCTCATTTCTTTTTGTGTATCTCTTTCTAGATATTTTCTTTATGATTACCATGGTGATTACGTTTAATAGCTTAAATTTATAACAGTCTACTTTGAATTGATACCAACTTTAGAAGCTCTGCTTCTAAATATCTCCATTCCCCCTCTCCTTTATGATGATAGTGTCTGAGATTTTTCTAAGAAATAACCTTCAGGGGCTTCCCTGGTGGCGCAGTGGTTGAAAGTCCGCCTGCCGATGTAGGGGACACGGGTTCGTGCCCCGGTCTGGGAAGATCACACATGCCGCGGAGCGGCTGGGCCTGTGAGCCATGGCCGCTGAGCCTGTGCTCCTCAACGGGAGAGACCACAACAGTGAGAGGCCCGCTTACCACAAAAAAAAAAAAAAGAAATAACCTTCAGAAAAGAAGAAAACAATAGGAGACACTTGGCCACTAGCAAGTGGCAAAAATAGTATGTGTTGGCATCTTGTTTCTGCATTTATATAGCACTTGTGCATGTCTCCTTGACTCTATACTTGTCTCAAATTTGTCTTCTAGAGTTTTCTTGGGATTGTTGCAGCTCAGTTGCTAGCCTTTTATCTCGCTATTGGCTCCCTATGCATTTGATACTTTCCACAAAGTGTTCCAAGCCTAGGACACTGTTTTATATTTCTCTCCCATAATCTGCCTTCCTTGCCCTGGACTAGCTTCCTGGCTCCCCAGACAGGTTCCTGAGAGTTGAGGTCATGTTGGCCTATGGGAGACAGTCCTCTATTTTCAATAAGTACTGGGTGAAGGTGGTCAAAATGTACAGACTTCCAGTAATAAAATTAATTAATTCTGAGAAGGTAAGATACAGCATGATGACTATAGTTAACAATACTATATTGTTTATTTGGATGTGGCTAAGAGAGTAGATCTTAAATCTTTTTATAATAAGAAAAAAACTGTAACTATGTGAGATGATGAATTAACTGAGATTATTGTGATAATCATTTCACTATAGACACATATATCAAATTATGTTGAACCCTTAAACTTAATGTTATATGTCAGTTACAGCTTAATAAAATGGAAATTTTAAATTAAAGAAAAGGTTAGCTGATGTTCCTCTGACTTAGTTTACCCAGGTAGCAGCAGCAAAAGTCTAGTGGTTTGATTTGGATACTGTCCCTGATCACAAGGTCACAGGTGAAAAATCCCTCCCACAGTGATATCCTTAAAGAAAGATATTCCTCTTCAGCTCAAACAAGCTAGAGTGGCTTCTATGATGTACAACTAAGAACGTTGACTGATAGAACCTCCATGACACTGGATAAGTGACGTTTTGCTATATATTTGGCTTATGTTATTACAAGGAATTAAGACCAGATAAATCAGAACAATAACAACAAATGTTAGGATAACCTGTGTAGGACCAAGGAAAGGAAGGGCATTAGTCTTCTCTCCTGAGTGCTGCATGGAACATTCAGAATAGGAATTTCTTTCTTTCTATTAAGAGTGTGAAAACTCAGACGTGGTCTGATCACTATACCCAGAAAGGAGATTTTTGGGCACAAGACCAAAAGAAGTTTTTCTTATTAAATCATTTCTGCCCTTACAATTTTGGCTCCTTGTAGCCCAGGTCGATTGTTTCGTTTGTCAGTATGTGCCAAATCTGTTACACAAAAGGTAAAATGCAGCAAAACCAAATTGAAGTAGAATGGCTCTCCTTAGCAAACAACATTTATTTTCTGCTAAATTCTGACTGATTTCGTAAGAGCTCAGAGTTCCAGAGAGCAACCAGAGTGGATTTTATTAAATCTTTGATTATGCAACATTAAGCTTGAAAACTAGAGTGCAATCTTCTTATTTTGCAGTTGGAGAGATAGAGTCTCAGGGAGGTAAACAACTTACACGAGGTTTCACAATTCATTCAAGGCCAAAGAGTAGTAGAAAGTGACACCCCAAAATGTGACTGTGAGAATTCAGGACATGCCACCCCAAAATATACCACTTTGCTATATCGATTATTTTGTGATGTGGGCTTTTGAAAGACAGTAAATGCAGGAAGAGGCTTTCCCCAATCTCCCCTTATCTTCCAGAAGGTAGATTCTCCAAAAGGAACTCAATTGTCATCAGTCGCCTTCCCAGAGTTTCACCAACTGGGGAAGATTAAAATTTTATCACAGGAGAGGAGCCTTGAAGTTGACACCACACACAGACACACTTTGCCACAAACAATCATAACTCCCATCTATTCTTCTAAGGGCCCGTTCATCTTTTACCCAAATCATTTACTCTCCCATAAGAGGCCTACATCCCTCTCCCCTTTCCCTGTTAAGATGGTATTTCATCCTGAATTCTAAAGCCACCTCTTTGAGTTACTCATTTTCCTTGGGTATCTCCCGTGAATATGAGTATACATGTCAATAAACTTCTGTTTGTTTTTCTCTTGTTAATCTGTCTTTTATTACAGGGGTCTCAGCTAAGAACTCAGAAAGGTAGAGGGAAATTGATTTTTCCTCTCCTACAAGGCAGATCTAGGTTAGAAAAACCCAGGTACACCATTCTTTCCACAGGTGCATCTACTGTTCTAAGTGTAACAAGTGCTGTCCTGTCCAGCACAGGAGACATTTACCCATGGCAAGTCCTTTGCCTGCAGGTCCCAAATGAGGAATTTTACCGATGAAATAGATTGACAAAGAGATGGAATTTAAAATGGCATTTATCCTTGGGAAGGAGGAAAATATACTGTACTGGATCAGGTTCTCTGCCTGGAAATGGCCCCCACGTTGCAGGAAGTTTCTTTCCCTTGTTCCCTCCTCCCCTGAACTCCAGATTCAGTGGCATTTATTTTTTCCCCAGGTCCTTTCAGTTTCTGCTTAATGAGACCGGTGGTTGCTGAGAGTTTGATCGACACTTGGTATGTACAGCTTGTATTCATCTTCCTGAGAAAAGGCATTGCACAAAAAAGGATTGCCAATGGCAACCATGGTGGCATTTCTGAGAGCCCCAGCAGCATTCCCAGAAGCTCCATTCCCCACCCCCGTGGAAGGAAATGCCACTGGCTGACCAGCGGATGGAGGGAGGCGTGACTTCTACAGTAATTAAAATATTCCTATGCAGGGAGACCTTGAATTCTTTTCTTGTCACCCATCAGACCTCATTACTTTTTACCCACATACAGTCCTCCTGATTTCCAGGACACCTAAGCCAAGTCTAGGCTGGAGGGAAATACTTTTGGAATAAAATCAAATCAGTTGCAAATGAGTTACAACATCTCAATTGCCTTAATAGATCAAACAAAAACTTCACTGTGTGTTCCAGACACCCGGACTGATCCACTCCGTAAAGTTCCCCCAGCTACAAAAATGCAGATCTTTGGCCGACCTATAGCAAGGTCCCAAGCAATGCCCTTGGGGGCTTAGCCAGGACACAGGGACTTGGAATGGAGCTTGCGGAGCGTGTGGCCTGGCCAGGATGGTGTAACTAGCAAGCAAGCTGGAACGCGCTCTCCTGCTTCAGACCAGGGAATAGTTATGTCAGGCCAGGAGTAAAGAAGATAGATTTCACTTACTTTGTACCCTGTGTACTGCTTGGGGAGAGGGTGGGCAAGTGAAACAGTTTTTGTGTGTGTGTTGGTAGCACTTTGGTAGCTCCAGCAAGTCTCTGCCCAGGCCCTCCCCTCACTTCATCCCAGCTTCCCTCCCTGTCTTCTCTTCAGAATAAATGTGCGTACCATAGGCAAAGATCTCCTTGTTTCAGGTGAGCCTCATTTTAATATAGCTAGATGGTCCTTCAAATTCAAACTTTAAAAACAGGTAGATTGAGGTGAGATTTATAGAACAACGCTTCAAATAGAAAACGTTTTATTGATAACTGGTTTACCAACTGACATAAAATAAACTACACATGCTTAAAGTTTAGGTGTAGGTATATGCCCATGGACTCATCACCACAATCAAGATAAAGAGTATATTCATCACCTCTAAGAGTTCCCTCTTGCTCCTTTGTAATTCATCCCTCTCTCCTCTTCCTGCCCACCCATCACCGGGTTCCCCTGACAATCACAGATCTGCTTTCTTTCATATTAGATTCATTTTCATCTTCTAGAAATTTATGTAAGTCATACATATATACTTTTATGGGGTCTGGCTTCTTTCACTTAGCACAATTATTTTGAGATTTATCTATATGGAGTGGACTTTATTAGTTTGTATATTGAAAGAATTGTTCCATTTTATCTAAGTTGTTAAATTTGTTGGCATAAAGTTGCTCATAATATTTCCTTTTTATTCTTTTAATGTCTGTAGAATTTAAGGTGCAGTCGCCTCTGTCATTCCTAATATTACTGATTTTTGTTTTCTCTGTTTTTTTTTTTTTCCCTGATTATTCTGCTGAGACATTCTTCAATTTTATTGATCTCAGGCAAGCAACTTTTGGTTTCATTGATTTCTCTATTGTTTTTCTGTTTTCTGTTCATTAATTTTTGCTCTGATATTTATTACTTCCTTCCTTCTGCTTTATTTTAATTCCTTGGTTTAATTTGCTTTTCTTTTTTAAATTTCTTAAGGTGGAAGCTGAAGTCATAGAGTTGAGAACTTTCTTCTTTCTAATATGGGTAGTTACTGCTATACAGTTATCTCTAAGTACTGCTTTAGCTGTATCTCACAAATTTAATGTTATGTTTTCTTTTCTTTTTTTTCATTTAAAAATATCTTCTAATTTTTCTTTGATTTCTTTTTGACCCATGGATTATTTAGAAGTGTGTTACATATACATCTTAAATATATACAATTATTGTCAATTATACCTAACTAAAGCTGTCAAAAATATGTATTAATTAGCTTCCAAATATTTGGGGATTTTCCAGCTATCTTGCTGTTATTGATTTCTAATTTGTTTCATTTGGGGCAGAGAAATGCTTTGTATGATATGAATCCTCTTAAATTGACAGACATTTTTTTATTGCTCAGAATATGGTCTATGTTTTGTATGTATTTGAAAATAATGTATTCTCTTGTTGTGGAGAGTGTTCTAGAAATATCAGTTAGGTCAAGTTGATAGATAAGTGTTGTTCAAGATGTCTGTATTTTAACTGATTTTCTGTCTACTTTTTCTAACAATTATTGAGAGATAGACATGGAAATCTTATAGATTTGGTTAATTTCTCCTGAAGTTCTGTCAGTTTTTGTTTCATGCATTTTTGAAGCTCTGTTATTAGATACATACATTTTTGTCATGTCCTCCAGAACAACTGGTTTATCATTATGTAATGACCTTCCCTATCCTTGGCAATAGTCTTTACTCTGAAACTACTGTCTGGTATTAAAATTGTCACACTAGTTTTATTTTGGTTAGTTTCCTATCCCTGCTGTAACAAATTACCACAAACCTAGTGGCTTAAAACAATACAAATTTACCTTAAAGTTCTGGAGGTCAGAAGTCCAAAATCAGTCTCATTGGGCTGAAGTCAAGGTGTTATCAGAGTTGGTTCTTTCTGGAGGCTCTAGGGGAGAATCCTTTTTGTTGCCTTTTCTAGCTTTTCTAGCTCATGGCCCCTTCCTCCATCTTTAAAGCCAACAGCATAGTGTCATTACATCCCCTTAATTATCTCTGCTTCCATTGTCACATGACTTTTTCTGACTCTGACCCTCCTGCCTTTCTCTTATTTGTTGAGTAAACTTTATTAGTTTGTATCTTTCAAAGAATTGGTCCGTTTTACCTAAGTTGTTAAATTTATTGTGATTACACTGGATCCACCTGGATAATCTCCCCGTCTCAAGATCCTTAACTTAATCACACCTGTAAGATCCCTTTTGCCATGTAAAGTAACATATTCCCGTTTCCAGGGATTAGGATATGGATATCTTTGGGGGCTCATTATTCAGCCTACCATACCATACCATTCTTTTACTTTTAACCTATTTTTTCTTCTATTTAAAGTAGGTTTATTGTACCTTTAATGTGACTATGGATACAGTTGAGTTTAAATCTTCTCTTTGCTTTGTGTTTGTTATTTGTCTCATCTAATCTTTGTTCTCTTTTTCTTCTTTTTGCCCTTAATCTATTTGGGCTGCTAAAAAAAAAAAAAAAAATACCACAGACTGGGTAGCTTATAAACAACAGAAATTTATTTCTCACAGTTCTGGAGGCTGGAAGTCTGAAATCAGAAAGTTGAGTTAAGGCCCTCTTCCCAGTTGCAGACTTCTTGCTGTATCCTCACATAGTTGAAGTGGATAGGGATATCTCTGGAGTTTCTTTTATAAGAGCACTAATCCCATTCATGAAGACTCTGCCCTTGCGACCTAATCACCTCCCAAAGACTCCGCCTCCTGATACCATTAACTTGGGCATTGGGATTTCAACATAGCAAACATGTTTGTTTTTTTTTTGCTGCATGGCATGCAGGATCTTAGTTCCCCAACCAGGAATCAAACCTGTGTCCCCTGCAGTGGAAGCGTACAGCCCTAACCACTGGACTGCCAGGGAATTCCCTATAGCAAACATCTTTAACTTGTCACAATATACCTTCATGTGATATTATGCCACTTCATATGCAACGTTAGAATACTTCCATTTCTTCTTTCTGACCTTGTGCTATCATTGTTTGTTGTTCTTTATATGTGTTTTACTTTTACATACATTATAAACTTTACAACACATTTTTTTCTTTGAAGTCAATTGTCATTTAAAGAGATTTAAATAGTAAGGAAAAATATTCACATATATTTACCTAGTTACACTTTCTGGTGTTCTTTATTTCCATGTGTATATTGAGATTTCTGTCACATACAATTTTCTATTTGCCTGAATCACTTTGATATTTTTTTTAGTGAAGGTCTGCTGGTAATATACTCTTCCAGTTTTTATATCTCTGAAAACGATTTTGTTTTACATTTTTAAAAAAGATTTTTTTTTCTGGGTTTAGAATTCTATTTGAGTACTTTAAATATGTTGCTGTAGATCCTTTTGACTTGCATTCTTTTCACTAGAGGTCTGCTATAATTCTTAACTTTGTTTTTTTGCACATAATGACCTTATTAATAGGCCGTAAAGGTCACACAATGACCTTCCTCCATGCTTTCAAGATTTTCTCTTTATCATTGGTTTTATGTAATATCATTATGATGTACTTTAGTTAGTTTTCTTCATGTTTCATGTACTTGGATTTTGTTGAATTTCTTAGATCTATGAGCTTACAGTTTTCATTAAATTTCTGACCATTATTTTTATTATTATTAATCATTATTATTTCCTCTTCCTAACTCAAGAACTCTAATTACACATATATTAGGCCACCTGAAGTTGTCCTACATCTCACTGATGCTCTGTTCATCTTTTTATTTTTCAGTCTTTTTTCTATTATAGTGTCATTTTGAATAGTTTCTATTATAGTGTCATTAGTTTACTGATATAACAGTATGATCCTTTTGGGTCTTGCTTTAAGTTTTATTAGGCAGGACTAGGACAGCTTTTAGTCTGTGGCTAATTTTCCCCCATTATCAAGGTAAAACTCTTTTGCATACATGCTCCTTGAAAACCATGAGGTTTTATCCTCTGGTTTATGGAACCAGGACTGTGGTTTTTTCTTTTTTTTTTTTTTGACATTGTCAGATCTTTGGGTACTGTTTCCTCTAATCTCATTGGGTATTTCCCCCCTGCCCTGAGTCATTTTCTCACACACAAATATTGCTCAGTACTCACTACAGACTTGGTGGACCATCTGCAGATCCCAAGAGCTCTCTGTGAAGGCTTGTTCTTTCCAATACTCTCCCCTGTAAACTTTAGCCACTTTGGTCTCTTTGACTCGCAGCTCCTTCTCTTCAACTTGGGGACAATGCTGGCTCCACCTAAATTTTTCATTCCTGTTCCACATTTTGGAAACTTTCTCTAGGCAATAAGTCATGAAAACTGTAGGACTCACTTCATTTATTTCTCATCTTTTACTGTTTGTTGTCCTTGTTCAATGTCCTGAAAACCATTGTTTCATATATTTTGTGTGGGGTTTTTAGTTGTTTCAAGTTGGAAGGTAATTTCAGTCCATGGTACTTCATCTTAGCTCCCAGTGGAAGTTTTACAATCTTTCATTTAGTTTTTGTTTTAACCTCAGTGTTTATTTAAGTAGAAACTCCACTATGAGATTTTCAGTGTTTGTGTATTTCCTTCATTAAGGGACTTGATAGAGGGTTGTGGCTAGAATCTGTGAGCAAAAGTAAAAGATGTCATTTCCCCAAATGCAATACCTCTGAAATGAGTATGGAAGTCATTTAGAAATTAGTCCTGTTCATAAAAATTAATGTTCTCACCTACACTTATCTACCTATTATGTAAATGTTGAGGGAGTTTTCCAATTTTCATGTTTCTGCATGCCTTATGAGCAGAGATAATAACTGACCTTTGTTTTTAACTATCTTCTCAAATGTTTATATAGCAAACAGCTTGGGAGATAGAGAATCTCCTTCTAGAACAGAAGACTGGTTTGCCTACCGTTTGATACAAAAAAAAAAAATGTCTTCCACTGGAGGCAAGCCTAGGCAGTTTTGCTTGTTAACCATTATAAGAGATTCAGGTTCCCTAACCTTTCCTGTAAAGCAACCCACCCCATGTGCAGGTGTCACTTGGCCCTCTCCTCATTGCCATGTGGGACTTTGGGCTTGGGGAACGGGCACTAATAGTCTGATGTTTCTGCTGTTTGCCATGTCATGAGTAATAAAATCCTTTGTTTCTGACCTAGGAATCTTGTGTCTTCTGCCAGCATCCATGAAACCGTGGCAGGCTATCTTGCTTGCTTGCGAGGAGGGTAAAATATCAGATCCTTCATAGTTTTTGATGGTAAACTAGGATACAATTACCTATGCTGCAGGCATTTTGACTCTGCTTCCTTATTCCAACAAGATCCCAACTTATAGAAAGTGGCATAGATGGAGGGACGGGGAGACATGGCAGGACTCAGAGTGAGTGGCAACTGTGGTAGGACCATGTTCTGTGATTCCTGAGGACGTAAAGCAATGTACAAACACCAGGTGGTGTTACTGTACTGTATTTAAAAGGGATTTGGGGAATATTCAATCTGGAGAAGCAAAGATGTGGTAAGGCAAGATAGCCATACTCAACTATTTAAAGAGCTTTGAAACAAAAGGTAGAAATATGTGTTACGGGGGACTTGCAAGACCTATTCATCTTTCTAGTCTCATGTGGGTGCTGCACATACAATTAGATGTGACCCACAGGTAGTGGGAAAGGAACAACTGCCAAGGACAAATCTCATGTGCATATCACCAATGACCATTCTGCCTTGGATAGGAAAACCCAAAATACACAAGTATAAAGCCCTCAGCTTGGCCATAGGGCCCAAGGGGAGTATCTAGGGGTTGTCTTTGTGCCCTGTACATAACCCCTATGGCCTTAACATTGTAGTATCAGACTTCTCACACCCTAGGGCTTTCTTTCATCAGGTGAGCAGTGCCTGGGGATTAGTCTCATCTCCCCCACCCAGTAGTCTTCAACCAAAGACTGATGAAAGTTGGTGTATAAATCCTTCAGCTCCCTCACCTCTTGGATTTGGTAACTTCCAGGCACATCTTCTGAATCCTTGTTCCAAAATGGGTCTATACTTGAGTTATGCACAGCTCCATCATGCACTGTTCATTCACTGCCTTCTCTTTCCTGTCTCACTTCCGTTCTCTTCTTCCAGTGTTTCCTGGGGTCAACCTCACCCACCCCAACCCCAAAACGCCTTATACTCGAATCCTTATATCAGGATATAACCAAACTAAGCAGGTAAAGGGGAGGATATAGGGACAGAATGAAAAATTACATTTGCTGTATTGTCCCATTAAAATCGGAGCATCAAGAAGAAAGTTGAGACTCCCCCCCAGTGAGGCTCTGGAGCTAAAGTATAATGCAGTTACTGGCAAGAAGAATGGGTTTTTAAAACGTTCCTTAGGACAGTGATATGAGTCCTTTGAAGGAGAAAAATGCTCTGAAAATGCTTGCTCGGGAACATAAAACAGATGTCTTTAAAAGCCTATCAGTGAGGCTGGGAGCCCAGAGGGCTTTGATGGTTCCAGCCTTGTGCCTTATTTGCTGGCAAGCTATTTCAGATTTGCCAGAGCTCCTGGGGTTACCATAGTATTTGTAAACAAAACTCTGTGGTCAACAGACTCCGGGGTGGTACAACAATGCGAAGGGAAGTTTAGGGGAGGCAGGGTGCTCTTGCTGGGAAAGTCTTGGAAAATGACATCTTTAAAAGGTCACAGAACACAAAGCAATGTAACTGGCTGCCTTGCTG
Organism: Phocoena phocoena; assembly: GCF_963924675.1. NCBI lineage: Eukaryota > Metazoa > Chordata > Mammalia > Artiodactyla > Phocoenidae > Phocoena > Phocoena phocoena. The sequence goes on along the minus strand of NC_089221.1, from coordinate 30,128,658 downwards.
ACTGGGATCAGCCACTCACTTGACTCAATTCCCTCCCTCGCTGCTGCTCCCAGCAGCCCACTTCCCTGCAGATGTTTTAGCGCTCCTCCATAAAGACAAGGAGGAAGTCAAAATCATATGAGAAAATGTCCCAGGTGCCACAGGGATATCGCCAGAGGACACCCTCCTCTGGGTTCTCTGAAAATCAAGGTTGTCGAGCCTTCTGCAGAGCAGTTCAGAACTGCCTGCTCTTCTCTCTCCTCTAAAAGACATCGATTCCACAAATAGCTATTGCACATCTACAAAATGCTGAGCTTGGTGCCAGATACTGAGGGTTGTAAAGATGATTAAGATACTGCTCTTGTCCTCAGGAGGTCACTGTCTGGGAGCGTTTGGGGTGGGCAAGGACAGCAGCACTGGGCCTAGGGAAAGAGGTCAGCAGAGGAGGGAGTGGGGAACTGAAGGTGGCTGGGTCCCCCTTGAAGGGCAGGAGGGGCTAACCATCACAGTGTTTCCTGAGCACTTACTGTGTGCCAGGCACCATTCTAAGTGCATACATACATCAACCAATAAGTAAATGCATGAGACAAGTACTATGACTCTCCCCAGATGGATAAACTGAGAAGTTAAGTAACTTGCTTAAGGTCACAGAATCAGGATTCAAGGCCTCAGAGTATCATCTTAATGACCGCACAGTGCTGCAGGGGCCATCTCTGGTATGCTGCTCCAGGGCTAAGACTGTGAGAAATAGGTATGGATTATTGATCTTTAACATGTCTTATAGGTGCTCCAGCAGAGCGTAGACTAAAGTTGCCAGTGTGAGACTAGAATCCAGGGTTTCCCAGGAAGAAGCATCCAGAGACATTAGAATCCCAATAAACAAAAGGACCACAAAGTTCCTATTTTAGGTAACTGTGCTTCTAGAGCATGTTTAGACATCCCTCTTCTCCCAAAGATGATGACTAGGGTTCAGGCAGGTACCAGAGATGCATGCATTAAAATGCTCATGAGACAAGATCTTAAAGAGTTTGAAGAGCCATGATTTTAGTCCTCCAGGCTTCTCGGAGCCAAATCATTATCTTTATCTTGAAAATGGAGAGATTTGAGGATTTGAGAGCAGAGCGCCTTAAACAAGACCTGGCGTGCTAGGGCTGGCCTGAGGCAGAGCTGAGAAGAAGCAGTTTTGCAGAAGGAAAAATGCCTAGAAAGATGAGCATATATTTAATCCAGAATGAGTGTTTTGACACTGGAGAGATTGGGTGACTCCAGGCAAGGGGAGCCTTGCTAAGAGCAAGTATTATAGAAATGACTGAGGAATAAATGGGCTTCTAGCAGGTTAGGTGGTGAGGAATGTGACTTGCGGGCTTCAAGTTCAACAAGGAGTCCTGGGTCAGGGTGAGAAAGCGTCTTCTTCAGGACCAAGATGGGACTAAAGGAATGACCTCATCCTTGGCCAGAGGCATGGAAATCAGCTATGTTGGCCGGTGGGACAGTAGCTTGAGGGTCAGGACCTCCAGTAGGGGCCTGTGGCCTGGCAGAAAGAAGGAAGATGGGGAGTGCCCGGGTGCACCTGTTTAAAGCGTTCTTTAAACTGAAGCCAAGCAACTGAGAGATGCGCCACGGCCCTCAACCCTTCTCACCATGCAATTTCCTCACACTGCAGCCATTTGTTTGGGATCTTGAGCTGACAGTGTGTGCTCGTCTTAAAAAGGGCAGATCCAGAGGGGAGAGGAAGAGAGGAAAATTAGCCCTCAACATGCTCATCAATGGGGAATCCCTTCTAATCACTTTCCTTCCCTCCTTTCATTAAAAAAAAAAGTAATAAATACATACAGTTTAAAGGATCAGAGAGGTCTATGTGACTTGTTAGAGAAGCAGCAAATTGTATAACAATACTGTCCTGGGAGGGGCTTTGGGGGTCTAACTAAAATATAGAGTTTCACCCAATCCTATTAATTTCAGCTACCCTGTTCAGCACCTACTTCTAGAGGTGGCTTTTGCTGTAAATTTCTCAACCTTTTGAGGTTTTCTTGGTGAAAATCACATTAGTTCTCAGCTTTCTGGTGTAGGGAACACATTCATGTATTTGCTACTTTCTGAAATTTTTCTCTGAGTACCTCCTCTCATGGAAACCAGCCTTTTAGATTTATAGCTTAAGAAAATAATTCCTTTACTGGCATTTTTAGTAGTGTTTTGGGAGGGAAGCAAGTAGAAGGCTGTGTTCAGTCTGTGGATTTTACCAGAACTCACCTCTCTCATTTTTAAAAAAAATTCTCTTTAGTTGGTGACGATGACAACAATAGGAACCAATATAAGTGGGATGTGTGTTCAGTTGACGGTCTGTCTAGTTGGTCAATCAGTCTGTCAGTAGGTTGGTCAGTCTGTCTATCAGTGTCTTAGGAAGGGCCAGCTCCCCATGCTCAGGGATTCCTTATCTATGTTAGTCACAACCAACATTAGGTGCACCAACGTTCACATTATAAGGGTCCCAGAAGGAGAAGAAAGAGAGAAAGGGCCTGAGAAAATATTTGAAGAGATAATAGCTGAAAACTTCCCTAATCTGGGAAATGAAACAGTCTCCCAAGTCCAGGAAGGGCAGAGAGTCCTATAGCAGATAAACCCAAGGAGGAACACACTGAGACACATAATCAGATTGACAAAAATTAAAGACAAGGAGAAAATACGTTAGACACAACAGTTTTAGTTGATCTCGGTTTCTAAAGAGATACTAAAGCAGATGGGAGGTGGGAGTGCAGAAATAAGATTTCCCCTTCATCTTTCAGGAACAAATAGTGAATTCCCAGCCCCTCTTGTATTTTGAAGGAAGCTTTTACCCACTGTTTTCTGAATCCATACCTTAAAATTCTTATCGTCAAAGGAGCAAGCCACAGGATCTCCGGGATGCAGAGTAAAAGAGGTAAAGCTCCCTGTTGGATAGATGTCTCCAGCTCAGGGCAGAAGCCCAATAACAGCCTTCCCACACTGATAAACTGACTATCACTTAGGGAAAAGCCAGTGAGAAGTGACAAGAAATTAGCAGCTTTTTCTTCAGTACACTGGAGAAGGCAGAAATTCTAGTTTGTGTGCTAACAGGAACTCAGGAAAAGAAGTAAATGCCCCTACCCTTCACATTTTCTACAACCAATGGCTCCTTGTTTGGGGATACAAATAAACTCAAGCAAGGACTACATTATGTGCCCTGAGAGGTTCTCATTCATAGTGGACCCTGGGTGTGCACACTCTGAGGCCTGGGATCCAAGGTGGCAGCAGGGAGGGAGATGAGAGGATGGCTGTCTCAGGAAAACCTACCTAGCTTTCCCAGGTGTGTTGAGAGTTGGTGGGCCCTTGCACATATCCACAGTGCCAGGGCAGGAGAGTTTTCCTGGGGGCAGTGGCACATGTGAGTTGACTCACAGCTTAACGGGAGTGGAGTCTGAGGAAGCAGCCCTAGGGATGCAGCTTCTCTGGATGCTTGTCTCAGCACGTCATGCCATGTGCCCCACTTTACAGCTTTTGCTGCCAAGACATGGAATGACTCAGGATTGCCCCTTCTCAGAATTAGTCAGTCCTCCTCAACGGCCACTAGGAAGTTCAAGCAAGAGTGTTCAGGGCAGGCTTGGGAGTTGGCATTACCTAGGACTTATCTCCATTCTCTAGGGTCATTCCAGAGGTTTGGAGAAAATTTTTCCATGGAGTAGCAGGCTTGGCAAGCAACTGAGGATGCTAGTTAAAAGTGAAAATCCCAGGGCTCCTCCCAGATTTCCCAAATTAAAATTTCTTGAGTTTTAGAGTAGACATGCCTAGCCAACTTCACTTTCAAAAAACAAGGTTCTTCCTTCCTTCACTGTTGTTGGGAATATAAATTGGTGCAGCCACTATGGAAAAAAGTATGGAGATTCCTTAAAAAACTAAAAATAGAGTTACCATATGATCCAGCAATCCCACTCCTGGGCATATATCTAGAAAAGATGAAAACTAATTCGAAAAGATACATACACCCCAGTGTTCACAGCAGCACTATTTACAATAGCCAAAACATGGAGGCAACTTAAATGTCCATCAACAGATGAATGGATAAAGAAGATGTGGTACATATATACAATGGAATACTACTCAGCCATAAAAAAGAATGGAATAATGCCATTTGCAGCAACATGGATGGATCTAGAGATTATCATACTAAGTGAAGTAAGTCAGACAAAGACAAATATTATATGATATCACTTACATGTAGAATCAATCATAATACAAAATGAACTTATTTACAAAACAGACTCACAGACATGGAAAACAAACTTATGGTTACCAAAGGGAAGCTGGGGGGAGGGATAAATTAGGAATGTGGGATTAATGGATACACACTACTGTATATAAAATAAACAACAAGGATTTACTGTATAGCACAGGGAACTATATTCAATATCTTATAGTAACCTATAATAAAAAAGAATTGAAAAAGAATACCTATATCTCTATCTATCATCTATCTATCTATCTGTCTATCACCAAATCACTTTGTTGTACACCTGAAACTAATACAATATTGTAAATCAACTATACTTCAATTAAAAAAATAAAAGGTTCTCAGGTAATTTTTATACACATTAAACATTTGAGAAACTTTTTGGGCAGTGTTTCCCAACTTCCAGATGATAAGATTCTCATACTGTCTAGGCCTTTTCCCCTAAGATTTGATTTAGAGTGTCTGAGATGGAGTGTGGGAATTTGTATTTTCAGCAGGTACCCCAGGTGAGCCTTATCCCTAGGCTAAGGGGCGTGTGAGTACTGAGGGGCTGGCCCAGGGCTTCTCTACCTGGCTTCCCTTGGAATTACCTGAGGAGTTTAAAAAAGTATGTACACCTAGTCTACTTCTGATGATTTCGATTTAGTTGGTTTTTTCCAGATAATTGTTATGCAGATATCTGGACTAGAAGCACCACCTATGCCCTCCTTCAAGCAGATCTGATTCCCATGGATTGGAGAGGGGAGTTTTGATCGCTGAGCAGGAAGTATTTGGAAAGAGCCTCTTTTCTTTTCCGGAGCAGGAATCAACTTGAGAAACAATGATGGCAGCTTTGCGTCAATTTAAATTGCCGTTGCACTTTTGCGTGATTTATCTAATTTGATTGTCACAATGTGGGGTTGTGATGTGGATACTTTCATACTGTCACTTTATGGATGAAGAGCCTGAGGCTCAGAGAGGCTCAGTAACCTGCCCAAGGTCCCACAGCCTGTCTGTGGGTATGTGTGGAAGCAGCTTTTTGTCTCTGGTCCATTTAAACAAGCAGATGTATGCAAGAAAACGAATAAAGGAGCATTTGCCCAAGGGATTGGGGAAGCACTGTTGTGGGTCTCAAGCTAGGGCTTGGAGAGAGAAGAGGAGGAAACAGTTCTGATGGTAACGTGATTGCTTTTATTTGTTCCTGCTGCTGCCAGTAGCCCTGGGTTGGATGTTTCCTTTGAAGTCTCCAGGATGAACATGACTTAAACCAGTCTACACTCGGCCTCTGCCAGACGAGACCACACTCCGCAGACCTTGACTGAGGACAGGGTGAGTCGGGGCCACACAGCACATTTTTCTTTATACGAGGGCTGCTGACCTTTTGGGGACTGATTCTTGATGTCATCAGTACCAGCGAGCGTGGCCAAGTGGACCCACCCACCCAGACCAAAACAGCAGTGACATAATAACCACTGACATTTCGCAACTTCCCCGAGGCTCCAGGAAGGGGGCAAGCTCTGGGAGAGGGGCATTCTTTTCCCCCTGGCTCTTCACTGGTGCCCACACCAAATGACTGCTAGACTGGGATTATTTGCGCAGCACCAGGGACTCTGGACACGGACCAAGGGACAAGGAGACCCTCTATCCCACAGGGCTGGGGCTGGGTCACACCCTCCCTGCCTTGTGCTCTCATTCACAGGAGAACAAAGCCATCCATCCCAGCCAAGGAGGTCCTGGGGAGCGCAGAAGGCGCAGAGAAGAGGGATGCGGGCCTCAACACCCTCACCAGGCCCAGGGCTGGCATCTGAGTGCTGTTTGCTTGCTGCTGTAACGAAGGAGAAAACAAGAGTAAGGGGTGAAGTGTGAGTGGAACCATGGGGTGATCCAAGCGTGGCTGGCTCCCTGGAAGGCTCGATTGTAATTGGCCTGCATTTCTTTCGCTGCCAGCTTATTTGGATCCAGAAATGGCATGGAGTTGCTGGCATTAGAACTCCCTTTACCACACACGGGGAAATAATCCCAAACGGTCAGAGCAAGATGTGGGGCTGAGGTTTGGCTAGGTAAGGGGGTGGAAGGAGCAGAAGGGTGCAGGGCAGTGAAAGAATTCTGAGTCAGGAGGAGACAATCATGCCTTCTAACCTCATTCATCAGTGAAGTCACAGGTCCCCAAGTGGGCCCTGGGAAGGGAAGAATGAGGTGGAGGGGAGGAAGGGAGGGTGAGAGGGCAAGAAACAAACTCTAGTTAGGAAACGGACCCTGGGGAGAGAGGGATGCGGCTCAACTTTTACACTTCTGGGGTGTGCCTCCATGTGTACACACACACACACACACACACACACATCCCTCTTTGCCAGCTCCCAGCCTGCAAGTTAGCCAAGGATTCATTTTTAGATTGTCATCTTAACCATCCTCTATTAAAATATAATCACCATTAAGAAGTTCTTTTTTGTTTTTTTGCCTTTGAGTCCCTTTCCTTAAACCACGTTAATGTGTTTGTACCACATTTAACAGATAATTTCACGTTTACTTATTTTTCCCTCTTAGTCACACTTTTGACCTATAATTGAGCATAAACGGCTTCATGGCTGAGAAAGTACTGCTGTATTTCTTTTCTCTTCCCCACCTCTGAAGCACCTTTGCACATACCAGGTGCTTCGTAAATGCCTGATTGGTGATGTCCTCATAGGAAGGAAGGATCCACGGCTTTCCTGGGCAGTGGCAGCGAGTAGCTGCGTTTGGCTAGGGGCCCAGCAGCAGTTCTGCCTGTGTGAGCCTTGCCTTGGGTTCCGGAAGGTTCAGTCCGCATGACAGCCACCTGGTCCCGCTTCTTTTTTTTTTTTGGCCGCGCCCTGCGGCTTGTGTGATCTCAGTTCCCCGACAAGGGATTGAACCTAGCCGCAGCAGTGAAAGCCTGGAATCCTAACCACTAGGCCACCAGGGAACTCCCGGGTCTTACTTCTTTTCTATGATGTTTAATATGTTACCACAGCCTTAATCTATCACAGTTCTTCTCAACTTTGGAGTACTTAAGAATGACCAGGAGCTTGTCAAAGAGGCAGAATCCCTGACTCCTGTTTCCAGCGATCCTGGCTGAGGCCCAGCTGAGGTCCACCTGGGAATCAGATGCAGAGTCTACAGACTACGCTGTGGGAAAGGCAACGCTGGTCAATTCCAAGGGCAGATGCCACTCCTCAGAGACTTTCGTCTCCCTTACCACCCTCACCATCCCTGTCTGGGGAATATTCAGTGTGTAATGGTCCGGGTTCAACTCACTGCGAAGCCAGCACATTCCTCACTAGACCACATGAGTTTCCAAGGACCCCAGCGACGGCAAGATACATGTGCGGTGTGTGACTCTTGAACGCCTTAAATACGGTAGTGAGACTAAGGAACTGAAGATTTCGTTTTGTTGCGTTTTAATTAATTTGAATTTAAATTTAAATAGCTGCATGAGACCAGTGTCTACCTTGCGGGGTAAGGCGGAGCCAGACGGGGGAAGCACCTGATCCGCTCCTGGTCCCAGATCAGATCACTTTTCATCAACTCCACTGGAAAACACCAAGTCTAAGAGCTGCTAGAATCTGGACATACACCTAGAAGCTCTTGACAATTCACGAGAATCGACCAGCACTCGCACCCCTCCCTGTACCCAGCATGGTACCGACTTCTGCAGTCACTGACCTGCCTCCACTCATGGAGGCCCTATCCCGAGAAGGGTATGCTGCCTTTTCCAGTAATCCTGGGAGAGCAAGGATGGGACTCTGTGCCACTGAAAATGGGCAAAATTGAGGGTGATAATGAAGCCAAACCTTGGGGCTATTGGAGCTGCCTTGTCTGACAGAGCCCAGCAATAGTGGGCAGAGGCGAAGAATCTGGGCCCTGAAGCTGGGCAGCCTGGGTTAAATCTTGCCTCTGCTACTTGTCATCTTCTGCATAACCCTGAGCAAATTACTTACCTTCTCTAAACTTTAGTTTCTTTATCTGTAGAATGGGGATGAGTACAAATTTCGAGCTTTGTGGAGTGGTAAAAAGTCAGCAGTTCTCAAACTCTTTGGTCTTCTGACTCCTTTATACTCTTTAAAAATTAATGAGGACCCTGCCACCCCAAATAATTTTTGGGTTTTGTGGGTTAAATCTATCAAAGTATGCTATACTGGAAATTAAAAATAAGGGCATTAAAACATTAATTTACTTAAATATAACAAGCATTAAACCATTACATATTAATATAACATATTTTTGTGAAAATTAACATGCTTTCCAAAACGAAAAGCAATTAGTAAAAAGTGTGACCTTGTTTTACATTTTTGTAGATCTCTTTTGTGTCTGGTTACTAGATGCCAGCTAAGTTCCCATCTCTGCTTCCGCATTCCATCTGCTACACTATGTTGTCTTGGTTAAAGTATATGATGAGCATCTGACCTCACTCAGGTATTTAACTGGAAAAGAAAAGAGTGTTTTCATAGTCTTTTCAGATCATTGTGGATACTTTTCTTTGATGCTACGTAAAACTTGAAAAGTGAGAGTTTATTAAAGATTAGTTGCAATGTGGAATCTGACACCATATCAATAAACTTTTCATATTTTGTACACTAAAATCTATTGTTCTACCGTGCATTTTGAACGTATCTTTAACCTATGGATAGTTTTGTTACATCATGCATTAGTCATCTGAGAAATATTGGTTCATAAGTTGTGCTGATTTTCCAAATGTTATCATAGTTATTATGCAATATCGAGCTATCATATCTGTTAACCTCACCACTAAATAATCAGAAAAAGGTTTTAAGTATTGGAAATCTTTTAGAACAATAGCGTTTGTAGTGCTCTGGTGGCCTACTTGCCACAGAATAAAACAAGATGGAAGATGGCAACTAATGGCGTCAATCTTTCAATCTCTCTCTGATTGTTGTCTAGTACTCAGTTTTAGTATGTTTTGTATGTTAACATTTGGAAGAGTCCCATGGAAAAAGTGTCTATTCTTTTAACTCAGGATATTGAATTGCCTTCTTTGTAATTCCTATACAGTCCAGACGTGAAGGACTGTAGAGAAATAATCATACAGAATAAACAGATTAATTATAGAGGCTATCTTAGCGCGTTGTGAGAATGTTTTTAACTTCCATGTAGACAAAGTGGGGTCAGGAGCCAGGTGGGTACTGATGCCCAACACTTTAGGCTAATTTGAGGATGATTTCACTTATCTAGTACTGCATAACAAATCACCTCAAAACAGAGTGGCTTAATGGGAGAGAATCACTTATCATTTCCTGTGATTTCTGTAGGTTAGAAATTTGGGATTAGCTTAGCTGGGCAGTTCTGGATAGGGGACTGCGTGAAGTTGCAGTCAGTTGCTGGCTCTTAGCAGGAGGCCTCAGTTCCTCACCATGTGGACCTCTCCATAAAGCTCCTTGAATGTCTTAATACTTGGGAGCTGGCTTCCCCCAGAGCAAGTGATCCAAGTGAGGGCAAGTTGGAAGCCACATGGCTTTTATGACGTAGCCTCAGACATCACACATTTCATTTCTGCAATATCTTATTGGTTATACAGGTCAGCCCTTTCAAAGAGAAAAAGACTCCACGAGGCTATGAGTATCAGTAGGAGAGGATTACTGGGGGCCATTTTAGAGGCTGATTACCGCAGATACCTGTTTTAGGTATAAGATTGCTTTTCTACCTGCAGAGCCTTTTTCTAGTCTCCATTATCTAGGAACTTACGGAACACCTACCCACAGGCATGGAGCCCCACACAACTTAGCATCTGAACAGGGGACCCACTTCATAGTGAAGGAGGTATGGGAGTGGGACATGATAATGGGATCTATTTTTGTATCACATACTGCGCCATCCAGAAGCAGCTGGTATCTTGGAAAGGTGAAAGAGGCATCTAAAACTGCAGCTAACTCTCCAGCTCAGAGGTAACACTCTGTGTTGATGGGGTACCATCCTCCAGCATGTAGTGTATGTATTAAGTCATAGGCCTCTATGATGCTGCATCACCAGTAGGCAGAACACACGGGTCTGGAAACCAAGGGGTGGAAACAGGAGTGCTCCACTGGTGGATTTTTGTGCTTCCTGTTTCTATAAGTCTGATCTCTGTAAGGTTGAAGATCCTGGTCCCCAAAGGCGTCTCTTGTCAGGGAACAAAACGAGGTTCCCATTGAACGACAAGTTACAGTTGTGTCCAGGTTCCAGCCGGCAAGGAGAAAGCCACCATACTGACATGGGTAAATTGACTGTTAGTCTGGGTCCTCTGAGAAGCAGACACCAAGATGGGGTTAAACATGGAGGGATTTTATCGGAGCAAAAGCCTAGGAAAGAAAGTGAATCACGTGAGGCTGGGAGAGTGGTCAGACTGTGAGGCAAATCTGACCCAGTGTGGGTGGGATAGCCCTAGACAGCTGTGCAGTCCTAGGAAGTTTCAACAAGGCCACTGGAGAGCCCTTGACCCAAAGTCAGCCGTCAGAGGAATCCCACGTCTCCCAGGAAGGGCCCAGTGCTCCGTCATTGACAGGAGCAGCCTGTGGGAAGCACAGCCTGATTTCAGAGACAGCAGCCAAGACCCTCAGACAGCCACATTCCCTGTAGTTGGAGTTCTGCTACATGCATTCTCACGGTTCCTACGCTGACTTCACAGCAGGCTGATTTTACACAAGAAGGAAAGGAGCAGTACATTTCCAGCCTCCTAGTACTTCCCTGTCTCATTATAACAGTGAATGTGTGAATATGTGTGTATACATATATCTCTGTATAGGATTATAGAACCATCAAGAAAAATATGCAAGGATACAAATTAACTTGTGAACATGGTATGGCAAATAATGTTGATTTGTTGACCCCAAACCATTCCCAATCCCCTTTTCCCTAGCTGCTTTCCAGCCAGGGATGACCATGTGACACAGTTCTGGCTTAAAAAAGAAGCCTACATTGAACCCCAAAAGAAATATGAAGAAATGATGAGTAGAGAAACAAGTAAGCATTGACTTAACAACAGTAAGAGCTAATTCTACTGTCTTCCTTCCTCTGCTTCTTGACTGGGATGTGAACTCGAAGCATGAAGCTGCAGCAGCCATTTGGAGGCCATGAAGGAAAGGTCTAAAGAATTGTCAAAAAAACCAAGAATTGCCAGTAGCAGAGTATCTCCAGAAATTTTTATGATGACAAGAAAACTAAATACCTTTTGTTTTATTCACAATAAATGTGTATCTTGTCATACACATAGGACATCTTTGGGTATGTATGTGCATGTGGGGGAAGAGGTAAGTCGAAACACAGAAAAGCAAGTGTAAGGCCACTTAAAAAATCATGTACATGATCAAACACGTAATCATTTACATGCATAGTTCTGTATATGTTTTCATGTATGTAAAAACAAATGAAATGATTATTAAAAATGTAATAAAATTGTCCATTTAATCTGTTTTAAACTATTGGCATAATATTACTTACATATTTAAAATTTTATTTCTTTAGTTATATCTCATTTAAAGAAAATTTAATATTGTATATATTTCTTTTGTGTTCAGATGTTGATTTTACGCACCTTGAAAAAAGATCTTGGGTTTTGTTGACCTTCTTTATTGTTTATTTTCTAATTCATTAAATCCTTACTTATTTTTGTCATTTCCTTCCTTCTACTTTATTTGGGATAGTTTGTTTATTTTCTAACTCTTTAAGTTGAATACTCAATATTAATTTTCAGCTTTTATTCTTTTTGAATGCAATAAATCCAGGCCAAAACATGAATTTTGGCCTAATGTTGCTGTGGAGTCCTATTGTCTGCCCAGTCCCTGTTCTTAAGAAGGAGGCGGTTTAAAGTTCTCATCTTTTGTGTGGGTGGAAGGGGGCTGGGCAGAGGTGAAATGGCAGGCAATGGAGGTGGGTCCGCAGCCACCAGACCCAGAAATCTCCCAGTAGACAATCCCCAGCAGGTGGCACCAAACCGCAACAGGGACTGAGATGAATTTAAGAATTTGATTCTGTAAGGGGATCCAGAACTCCTTGCTCCTGCGTCTCTCCTTCTCCTTCTTCTCCTTTCCTCCTCCTTCTCTCTCTATTTTCTTCCTTTCATTATGCTGTTTGTTTTCGTTACACTATTCCTCCACCTCCCTCTATTGGCCTGAAAAGTATTCCTTATATTTCAAATATTTTACTGGTTACAGTATATATTTTTTCTCATGCATACTTCACTAGCTATTCACTAATTTTTTGTTTTCCCTCCCCCAAATACAAGAACATAAAATACCTGCTCTTATTCTCCATGTTATTGTTCCTCAATATTATAATCATCTATTGTTCCTCAGTATTGTTAAACTTGCTTTTGGCTCTTCCAAGAGCAACAGCTCTTATTATTGCTGTTGTTTTAAGTCAATGCTTATTTATTTCTCTGCTCATCATTTCTTCATACTTCTTCAAGGGTTCAGTTTTGGCTTCTTTCTGAAACACATCAAAGTAGTAATTTTTTCAGCCATGGATGTCCGTGAAAAAAAATATTTTAGCCTTATTTATTTATTTTGCGGTACGCGGGCCTCTCACTGCTGGGGCCTCTCACTGCTGGGGCCTCTCCTGTTGCGGAGCACAGGCTCCGGACGCGCAGGCTCAGGGCCATGGCTCACAGCCCCAGGTGCTCCGCGGCGTGTGGGATCTTCTCCGAACCCGTGTCCCCTGCATCGGCAGGCGGACTCTCAACCACTGTGCCACCAGGGAAGCCCTAGCCTTATTTTTGAAAATACCTTTATTTCACCCTCATTCTGGAAAAATAGTTTAGTTGGATATAAGAGAAACTGTTTTATTGTTGCTAATGATAATTCTGAGGTCAGCCTAGTTGTCATTTCTTTTTAGGTTATCTCTCTTTTCAGGAGCTTTTAAGAGTTTCTTTTTTGTTTAAATGTTTGACTCCAATGTATGTAGCTGCGTGGCTTTTTTGTTCGTTTTCTCTTCTTTTATGTTACTTGGGACTCAATGACCTTCTTAAATTCTGAAAAATTCCCAGCCATTATTTCTTTGAGTTTCTTCCAACCCCCTTCCCTCCATTCTCTTCTGGACTTTATATTTGATTTAGATTTAAAACTCCAAATATATCAGTCAACTCCACTCCCCCTACCCCACACGCCGTATCTCTTAAACTATCTTTGATATTTTCTATCCTCTTATCTTTCCATGTTTCAGTCTGGATGATTTTGTCAAATCAGTTCACTAGTTCTTTTAAGTGTGTTTAATCTGCTATTTAATTTGATTCAACATTTTAAATGACTATATTTTTCAGTTCTAGAAGTTCTGTTTGATTATGCTTCAGATTCTTCACTCAAATGTTTATAAGTCCTATCTTCTTAACTTTTACTATACCTTCTTAATGCCCTCAATTTCACATACTTATTTTGCCATGTCTTACAGATTTTTCTATTATTTCTAGTTCTTGGGCTGATTATTCTTCCATGTGTTGTATCAGCTAATGTTCTTCCTTGGTACTTTTTCATCACATAGTTGGTAATTTTTTTACTGTGAGCTTTTACTTTTCTTCTGGAGAGGGTCCCATATATCCTGGATTGTGGATAATTCCCTGCAAAGTAGTCTTGTATTTACTACTCTACAGGTTCCCATCGCTTCTACGGGTCATGGACCAGCGATTATGTTAATTTCTTGCTTGGGATTTTTATGACATGTAGATAGCTTAAATTCATACCCCATATCCAGACTGGGTTTGGAACTATTCACAGGATGCATAATTTTTCCCACCCAGAGCTCAGAAAAGACAGCTCTTACTTCCTTGTTCCTTCTCTGGGCAGTAGGCAGAGTTCTCTTAGTTCTCCTTTCAAGTCCGGGAAGGATTTTTGAGAGTCCCAGTTTCAAGCAAAAGTCTCAGTTCCAGCCCAAACTGCCTCTAGGCCACATTTACTGTGGGGCCTGTATCCAGGCCCGGTTCTTTCCTGGTCCCTCATGCGTCAGCTGGAGCTTACATCTCTGGTTTTGAATTTCCTTTTTGTTTCTTGGCTTTCTTTCAGGCTATGGATTTTAAAGTTGTAAACTATGTATCCAGCATTTACATGCACTTGTAGTGGGAAGGAGCCTTTGTTGAGTCAGGCTGTCGTACTGTCAGCATTGGAAGCCTTTCGTGCACATATTTTGGTCGTGCATTTCTCCCTTAAGTTAATCTAGGCAACCCTCACTGACCTCATAGCCCAGGGAACTTCAGACAAGCCAGGAGCATAAAGTTGTCTACCTGAGTTTCCTTTTCCATTTCATTTGCATCATTTCTCAGAAACAATCAGAGAAGGATGGACCCAGGAGGGACCTTGCAATCCTCCAGTCTCATATGCTCGTTAATCAGATGAGGTCTCACTGGGACCCTGGATTCCGGATTTTGGATTCTCCATCTGGAGCAAATTCACTAGGAAGGAGCCAAGTGTAGAAAAAGGAACACTGGACTTGGCATCAGAAAATTGAGATTTGCAGCCCAGGTTTGCCACTTACCAGCTCTTTGACCTTGGACAAGTCACTTCGCCCTTTTAGACCCAGTGTGTTCTCTATAAAATGAAAGCAGAGCGCACAGAGTTTTGATTTAGTAGGTGTGAAAGTTCCTGGTATGTCGTAGACTTTAAATAACTGGTTTCTTTCTTCCTTATGATTAAGATTCTTCATGTCCCCTCTTGGAAACATGGAAACATCTCTTTATAGTTGTTCATTCTGACAGAATCTGCCTGGAAATGGCTCATACAATACCTGGACATCTATCAGACTGAAAGGTGTCAAATGGGGAACAGGAGGTTATTTTCCTGTTTCTCTTTTCCCATTAAATATAGAACCTTTGTTCCCAAAGTCTAAGGTAAATCTGCCTTGAAGAGTTTCATAAGGGATCTACAATTGTCAGTGAAGCCATTGACATCTTACAAGGTTTTCTATTCTGGCTTCACATTCATTGGCCTATGGCTTTCTTTTGTTTTCTTTTTTAATAATTATTTATTTATCTTATTTTATTTATTTGGCTGTGCTGGGTCTTCGTTGAGGTACGTGGGATCTTCGTTGTGGCATGCAGGATCTAGTTCCTTGACCAGGGATCGAACCTGGGTTCCCTGCATTGGGAGTGTGGAGTCTCAACCACTGGACCACCAGGGAAGTCCTGGCTCATGGCTTTCTTGTGATGATCACAGAGTGGTTGCTGGTGAGTTGGACCAGGGGTTGCTGGCAAACTTATTCTGTAAACGGTCAGGCGGCAAATATTTTAGGATTGAGGGCCACCAATGGTCCCTTGTCACACATTCTTCTTTGTTTTGATTACAACCCTTTAAAAATATAAGAAACATTCTTAGTTCATGGACTGTACAAAAACAGACCATGGACTGGATTTGTCCCTCAGGTCTGGTCGTAGTTTATGGAACTCTGCTCTGGACTGATGCAGCCTTCTGACCACGTCCATGAAGACTCTCTTGACGTAAGCAACTCTCGCTCAATTAGGGGCACTTAGCCTAATTCCCCTACCAAGTTCGCACAAAAATGACAGCCTCCTTGTGTCCCGCACCCCACCTGCTCCTGACCTTTCAGCCTAGTTGTCCTTGTCTAAAGGAAAGAGGGCGGCCCTTAGCACATGGGCAGTCATTGAGTTTCCATCCATCCAATGACTTTCACCTTTTAATCAGAAAGTGATTTCCTAGCTGGCTAAATGAATGCTTCCCAACATTTTCCATGTCATGGAACACTTGGAAAATGATAGTTTGTACAGCTCAAGAGTGGGGCCGGGGGAGGTGGACAGAAGAGCATTGAACAGATGTAACTGCTCATGTCCAGAGGCATCCAGGCTTAGGAGCTCCATCTGCCCCAGGAGGTCTGATAGGATCAATGTCTCAGCAAAACTGCTAGGACTATAGCTCAACAGTTATGGGCATGGTAAGCACCAGCGTCAGACGGCCCTGTATTAAATCGTAGCTTTGCTTCTTGCTAACTATATGACCTTGCACAAGCTTTGTAACCTCCTCTGTCTTAATTTCCTCCTCTGTAAAATGAGGAAAATAATAAAAGTACCTGTCTTATAATGCCTATTTTGCATATAAAAATATGCAGGTGATATATGCATGTAACCCCCTTAGCCAGCTGCTTGGTTATTAATCCTACAGAGTAGAATGCATTCTTTCCGTTTTTTTTTTTTTTTTAATTTATTTTTTGGCTGCGTTGGGTCTTCGTAGCTGCGCGCGGGCTTTCTCTAGTTGCAACAAGCGGGGACTACTCCTTGTTGCGGTGCCCGGGCTTCTCATTGCGGTGGCTTCTCTTGTTGTGGGGCATGGGCTCCAGGCATGTGGGCTTAGTTGCTCCACGGCGTGTGGGACCTTCACGGAGTAAGGATTGAACCCGTGTCCCCTGCATGGCAGGCGGATTCTTAACCACCGTGCGTTAAGAATGGGAAGTCCCATTCTTTTCTATTTAGTCAACAGAAATTTTGCATTAAATGAATTTCCTTTATTGAAGAAAGTCTTTACGAATGAATAATAACTTCTAGCCCAAACTTTAGACCAATATTTTTATTATAGAGATTTTTTTCCAGTCTATCTTGTAAGCTGAAGCTTTTGTGGCCTGCATTTTTTGTGCCTCTATTTTTGTTGTTCAAACACACAATGCTGAGGGGTTCCTGCCAGAGATACCCAAAAGTCACTCTGATGAGTAAGAATCTCAATTCTTTCAGGTCCGTGTCCCTGTTTACTAGACAATATACTAGAGGAGCTTCTATGTCCCAGAAGTTCATATGTTTGAGTTGAACGGAGTACCCTTAGTGCCAGCAATCGAGTCACTCATAGCCACAATTTGCCGATGGATCTGCAGCTGAACCAGCTGTGGATAATCCACATTCGGCCATGCCTAGAGCACGTGTCCTCTATCTGCCCGGCAGCCAGCTTTTCCAGGGTCCCGTGACACAGTGCAGGCAATGGTAGTATGAAAGTAACAACGTCAGGCTGTGAAGGATCCTCTTACCAGTGAAAACCACAGGGACCCCGGGCAGGCAGAAAGGAATCAGGAAAAATTGCCTTTTGGCAAAGTGACATGGGTCAACTCTCTTGGCCTCCAAAACGGCATTCTGTGATCTGTGGTTATGGGATGGCTGGTTCGCAATGAGTCCGAAGTACAGTTTTGCTTTACTATGGTCATCTGTTCATGCCTAGTACTTCATGGGGGTGAAGAAGAAGTGGGAGACAGTTTCTTCACCTAAGATCCTAAAATTGGCTAATAGGTCAGACTTTACATATCTATAACACTTAAAGATAAAAGTGAAAAGTCTCAGGAGTCGGGAACCGCAGGCTATAGGTCCTGAAAATTGCTCTAACCAAGCAACAAAAAGAATCTGTGATAAAGATGGTTTGTGAAACTCCAAATACTATATTCTCTTTTAAAGAAAGAGTCACAAAGACATGACCATGTTAAACGGTGTGGGAAATACTCCAGTGAAGAATATGGTGTGGCTTTGTTTAACCCTGAGTTTCAAAAATGTAGTTGACCTTAGTACCTCTCTTCCCCCCCACCCCACCGTGATCTGAAGTTCTTTGTTTCTTTGGTTGAAAGCAGCAGAAACCAATTCCAGCTAAAAAGAGCAGAAGTTCATTTTCTGGAGGAATATTGGTAGCGTATAGAACTGTCAGCAAGGCTGGAGAGCCAAGCTGTCTCCTCATGTGGTTGGCCCGAGAGCTGACGTGACTTAGCCTCACTACTTAAAACTAGATCATTGTGAGGACTGGAGGTGGCCTTAGATATCAGTCAGGGGGACCTTGTGATTTCACAGAGGAGGAAGCTGAAATTGACAGGGGGAAGTAGCTTAGCCCAGGCCACCTGGCCAGGCACGGGAGAGCGAGATAACTGTTATTTTCACTACCCTACCTACTCTTCTTCACTCGGGTCTTTTATTTGAGGGGGTAGGAGGTATTCCTTTAAAGCACAGCACCCCCGTTACTCATGAAGAAGAGAAGCCTACATCTTGAGTGGTTGCTTGGCAACAGTGAGCTTTTCACTGGACCTCCACCTAACTCAGTGGGAGATCTTATAACCACAAAGTAGATAAAAGTATGTTTTAATTTATTTCCTACTTATTTCCAAAAAAGGAATGATTTTGAAATGATTTTGGCTTAACCTATCCCTACAAAATCAATGCTATTGGTCTTTCTTTTGAAAGTTTATAGTTTCTCATGGTCATGATTCACCTGAGGTTAGAGATTCAACAGTCCTTGTTTCTCTCTCTTTCTTCCCTCCCCAGTACTCCTAATCTGGAGAAAAACTACTCATCTTCAAGACTCACCTTCTCTATGAAACATATTCTACTGTTCTCTTACTCTCCTCACCTAGAATTTCCAGATAAAATACAGGACTCCCAGTTGAATTTGAATTTCAGATAAATGATGAATAACGCTTTAGTATAAGTATATCTCAAATATTGCATGAGACATACTTATACTAAAAAAGCATTTGTTGTTTGTCTGAAATTCAGTTTAACCGGGGGGTCTATATTTTCATTTGCTAAATCTGGCAAGTTAACCCCACCCTCAGTAAAATTGTTTCCCCTGTATTTGGCCTCCCTTCGCTAATACCACAGACAAAGCTCTCAGCACTGTGCCTGGCTCAAAGTCAGCACTCAGTGACTGGTAACCACCTTTGTTGTTACTCTATCCTGTAACCACCTTTGTTGTTACTCTATCCTGCAGGTACCCTTGCCGTAGTGCTTGTAACAGTCTAATACTTTACTACCCTTATGTGTTTCGTCTTTGCCATCTCCATCAGTCTGCTAATCTGATGTCAGGAGGAATCATGTCCTTATATCTTAGCAACATAGTTGGTGCTTAATAAATGTTGAATGGAAAAAAAAAAGAAAGAAAAAAGATACTGGAACCATAGATAGCTAATATAGGAAGTAATCTAAGGAGAAAGCTGGAGCTTCATATCAAATGAATCCTATTTTTCAGTCCGTCTGGCATTTGAAAGCCTTGGGTTTAAAATCCCATGTTTGCCACTTAATACTTATATATCTTGGATATGTTTTTTGTCATCCTCAAGATTCAGCTTCCTTGTCTGTGAAATGGGACAATACATTTTTCTCGCACCACGAGACAGAGATTGCTGCTGTCTAGACCAAATGGAGAAGGACCAGAGTCTGGTGCCCCTGGTGGTTTTCAGGGGTCCCCACATGGCGTTCCCTCACCTGCCTTTAAGCCCATTCACCACGTCTATACAGTGTGAGATGGGAGCAGAATGATCCTGAGAGAGTAAAACAGAACCTACCTTTTAAAGCACCCCTGAGTTTTCCTTTACCCATTTTAGGAGAAATCCTTGTGCGTTACATACTTTCCTTCCTCCTCTCTCTTTCCCTCTTTCTCCTCCTTCCTCTCACACTTGCGTTTCTTTTTAATTTTTTCTTTTTCTGAGCAGTAACAGGACTCTCATTTTTGGTATCAAAGCAGTGTTTATTTCTTCTTTTTCCTGCCTGTGTGAGAAAAGAAAGTCCAGAGGGCCGGAGTATGTCTGTTTCCCTCATGGAGGGAGGGGAGCCCTCTTTCAGCATGTGGGTTTGTCATCAGGGTACCTTTCCTGTCTTCCAAAGCATTTTGAACAGAATGTCGACTTTCCTTGATGACTCAGAATGATCATTATAGGCGGTGGCCTTGGAGAGTTGTAGGACCCTGAGATTTTGACTAAAATGAATTTAGAACAGGAGAAAGAAAATTTCCTCGGTTAACTAAGAAGTGATTTATTGTAGTTCAATCAAAGACTTTTAGCTCCCTTGGCTAATGGAAGAATGTTTTAACCAAGAGGAGGTTTTAGGCAGGTAATTCAGTAGCTCAGAGAGACAGACTTGGTCAGGACACAATCAGTATCATTCAGTAGCAACCCCAGTTTGTAAAGAGATGATCGTGTCCTGGGTGCTGTATTTAGCCTTGAATCTCCCACCAACACAGAAAGTTCAGTGCAGAGGGAAGTTGTTAAGAGCTGCTAGCTCTCAGGATACTCTTTCGGCCCAAATCTCAGCTTTGCCTCTCACCATCTGAAAGATCTTAGGAAAGATCCTTAATTGAATCTATAAGATTAGGATAATAACAGTACCTACCAAATAGGGTTGCTGTGAGAATTGCAGGAGATAATGCACATAGGCAAGCATGGTACAGAAGCATTTATTAAATATTAACTCTCATGATTCTCATTTCATAAATAAAGAAAACTTAGTAACTAGCGGCGCCAAGGTTGGACTTCAAATCCCATTTTTCCCCATTTTAGTACAGAGCCACTGCCAAAGGAGAGAAGGGAAAGTGAAATGTGGAGGCATAATCAATGGGATCCCCCAAATAGTATCCCTAGTTAGAAGTTTCATTAGTTGTTTAGTTAGGATGTAGATTTTGCTGCTAAAACCCAAAATATCAGTGGCATAAACACAGCAAGTTTACCTTCTTATCAAAAAACAGAGTAAACAGGGCTTCCCTGGTGGCGCAGTGGTTGAGAGTCTGCCTGCCGATGCAGGGGACGTGGGTTCATGCCCAGGTCTGGGAGGATCCCACGTGCCGCGGAGTGGCTGGGCCCGTGAGCCATGGCCGCTGAGCCTGCGTGTCCGGAGCCTGTGCTCCGCAACGGGAGCATAAGCAGTGTAAGGTGATATGGTGGCTCCACTGTGTCAATGACCCAGACTCTTTCTTGTTGCTCTGCCATCCTCAATATGCGACTGTTTGTCCCAACTCTGGGTACAAGGTCCACATCCAAGGCAGCAGATGAGGGGAGTGGAGAGCATGAGTCTTCCTTTCAAAGAAGGGTATGACCTGAGTATTGTCCATATTACGTCCATGCACATCCCATTGGCCGTACCTAACTGCAAGAGGATACCCAACTGCAGCAGTCATTTGCTCAGCTATTACACTAAAGTTAAAAAGGAAGGGTGGTTATGGGGAGCTTAGGTGAAATAGTTCTTCTCAATCAGTTTACTATTTGTCCTCATTCTAAGCTAAATTGATAATCTATTCTACTCCCATTCTAGATATGCTGCTGTCTGGAATAGTTACCACTGGGGTAAATGGTTCTGTTTATCTCACTATTAAATATCCTAGATCCTTTGATTCTCCTTTTATCACTTTTTCACTGCCTTCTATTTCCTGTCTCATTACCTGTCAGTCTAGTGATTGAAGCATTCCTCTTTCCCATGCCTGCTTGGGCCTTCCTCTCCACCACACACTTATATGCTTGACGCTTGCAATTTTTTTTCCTAGATAGAATTATATGTAATATGAAAGGAAACTGGTTTGAGTGAAGGCTAACTTATCATAACTTTGGTATTAAGTCTTTGTTGTCTATTCAGTGGTGCTGCTGGCTTGCCTCCTGCTTCTCAGTCATGCTAGAAAACCTGACATCGCCGAGAAAGGAGGTATCTCTGTATTAGAAGAAGAGAGAAAGGGGAAAAAAGACCAGTGATGGGGGAGAATTAAACAATCAGAAAACTACAGTCATCTAGGGAATTTTGCCAAGAAAACAAAAACAAAAACAAAACCCCCCAAACCTAGCACTTAAGAATAAAAAGATGAAGCAGATAAGAAATATAGCAGAAGCAAATATGGGAAAGACCAACAAGAATTCAGGGATCAAAAGCAGCTTTCTTAAAAAAAAAAAAAAAATATATATATATATATATATATAGTGCCTGAGTGTGGATGTCTGGAGTGCTCATCGCTAGCACGTTTTGTTCTGATTTAAGGCACCATTTGAGGGTGGGGAAGAGCCTCCAGTTTGTTAAGACTGTGGTTAATTAAAGTTGGGGACTCTGAATCTGGAGTTAGTATGCAGCTCACCCTCCTGCAAACTGAAAAGAAGGGCATTAGGATGCTGGTCACCCTGGACTCTGGCGAGGAGGAAAGGGGAGCTGAATGCTGGTCTTCACGCAGACCATTCTAATGACAAATCCTCTTTGTAATGGTCCATTTACATGTTAGAAGATCTAAAAGGCAGGAAGCATAGAAATGGGCTTTGAATTTTCTTCCTTAGAGTTTGTTTCCAATTAATCTTTCTGAGACAAGAATCGCAATCCCACCACAAACTGTTCTGAAGCTTTCAAGAGCAGGTTTTGCTACTTCGGACAAGATGCTAACATACTAAAAAGGAAGAAAACAACTTAGTGTTTGGTTGGATATCCACCCCCAAACCCCCAACTATGAAAACAACTGCTCCATCTCAATAAAAGGGCAGTAAACAATTTTTATTTAAAGTAGACTTTTGGCAGCTTTCTTAGAATCACAGGACTGGAGAGGATTGCCCAGATTTTTTAGAAATGAGGAAACTGAGGCCCAGAGAGGCCAACATTCTCGGAAGGTTGCTCAGCAAATGAGCGGCAGAGTGGGGACTAAAACTGTCTCCCGCTCCCTCACCATGCCATGCTGCCACGTCTTCACAGAATTTATCTTTAATGAAGAAAATAAGTAGCCTACTAAGCCTGATTAGTTTTTTTTTTAAAGATTTCTAAGGAAAACATGCATTTTATTTATGGAGAGTGGAAAGGTTTTGTATTCAAAGAAAAACAAGGCAACACAGAGAAGTGTCCCTTCATCCTAAGTGGAGGCGGTTGGGTAGTATCCCAAAGGCAATAAGAGGTTGTTTCTTGCTCCAAAGAGTCTTTCCAATCTCTCTTGCCTCTGGCCCGAAAACTCTCCTATTATTATTTCCTGAGGCAGAGATATTTAATAGATGATTGTTTCTCCATCACACTGTAGTTAAAAAGCAAACATTACCTGACAAGAAAACCCCCTGCAAAGATCAGCTGTTAATATTCACCAGCAGTGGCTTCAATCTTTTCTGGGGTCATGGGATATTTCAAAATCTGCTGAAATCTATGGCTCTTTTCCATAAAAATGCACATGCAAAATTACAGTATCTTAGGGTCTTCACTGCCCTCTGAAGCCCATCTTTGGAACCAGGAGAAGGATTCCTGTCTTTAAGTAAATTAGCTTGTTCTATTAGTTGGTTGGTCTTAACTAACGGAGTCTAATGGGTATGGAACTAAGTTTCCATGGGAGAGCAAAAGAGCCCCAAAGTTGCTGCCCTGAAAGGGTGAGCAACCTAGATAGAGAGTCCTGGGCAAGCTTGAGGGAAGGGGACAAAAGGGAAAAATGAAAGAGAAGTTTCTCAGGGGAGTTTGGAGAGAAGCCAAAGATAAACTCTTTGACTTCATCACCTTGTCTTTTGTTGGCCATAATTATGATTTCCAGGCCTATTTAACTTAATTAGCTGACCTCTGTAGTTATTCCAAAGCCACACATCTTCCTGGAATCCTTCCCCAAGACGTACTGACTCTCAAAGGCAGCCTGGGCTCCTGAATAAGATGTCGAGCTGAGAGCAGAGTCCTTGTTTCCTGGTACTTTGCCATCTTATGCTGCTCGTGGAACTTTTGGACCCCAAAAGGGGTGGGAAGCTCCTGCAATAAGCTACGGGGAGATGATACATCACCAAAACCTAGACATGATCTTGGCAAGCACGCCAGGTAGGGATGTATTGATAAACATCAAAAGAGGTTGTGAATTCCAAGAAAGAAAGTGAATTGGAGTAACTCCAGTGAGTCAATTTTTTTTTTTTTTTTTTAAAGATACAGTGTGGGCTTCCCTGGTGGCGCAGTGGTTGGGAGTCCGCCTGCCGATGCAGGGGACACGGGTTCGTGCCCCGGTCCGGGAGGATCCCACATGCCGCGGAGCGGCTGGGCCCGTGAGCCACGGCCGCTGAGCCTGCGCGTCCGGAGCCTGTGCTCCGCGACGGGAGAGGCCACAACAGTGAGAGGCCCGCCTACCGCAAAAAAAAAAAAAAAAAAAAAAAAAAAAAAAAAAAAGATACAGTGTGATTTTTAATGCTCAGCGGGACATGATTGAGTAATGCGTCTGGGCTCCTGTGAAGAGTGGGAAGCCACAGAGAAGGACCTGAGTTCCCGGGACACATAGGTGCCGTAGAGTCCACAGCAGTTCCAAAGAAGTGAGTCCAGGATGGAACTTGGGTGCTGAGCAGCCATTTCAAAAACTGTGAAAAGTTGCAGCCAGTCCTGGGCTGTTTCTCAGAACTTCACTGCCTCCATTTTGTTTAATGGCCATGTTCTCACAGACTGAGAATTCTTATAACAAGAAAGGGAGAATGTGGGAATTCCAGTTAAAAGCAACTGGGATATAGGGTCGGATAGTGGGAAGCCAGGTGATTGGCTGCATCTAGTCAGAATGGCCCAAGAGCATTTGAGCACAATGTTCTATGATCAGTACTGCCTGATGAGTAGCCAATAGCCCCATGTGGCTGTTAGCACTTGAAATGTAGCTAGTGCAACTAAGGAACTGACTTTTACATTTTATTTAATTTTAGTTGATTTAATTTAAATAACTACACCTAGCTAGTGGCTCCTATCTTGGACAGCTCTAATCTGGACCTAGGGCAAGAACAAGTCAACATTGGCCCACACCCTTGAGCAGCTTCTGCTGGAGTTAAAATCTGCTTTTATCCATTTCTCCATCCGTTCATTCGTCAAGCATGTCTGGCCCTGCAGAGGTTCTAGTAGCCTGTAGCCATTGGGGCTTCTAGAATGGAGTCAGGAAGCTCATCTCTAGCTCATCTGTTATACTCCCCTACAAACTGAGGGAGCCTCTTTTGTCTGTACCTTGATCAGGATGCAGACGACCGTGGGTCAGGGTACTTCGCCATTCTACCTCCATCTCACCTCTCTGAGAATGCATCAGCCTTGATTCTCCTCCCTTGCCTGTGAAGTTGCCTGTCTTTCTTTTTACCACTAGCATTAGATTATTGACATTTCTCTCTATGTCTGTTTGTAAAATGGTCATTTTGTGTGTTCTCCAAGAGTACAGGGAGGCTAGAGTGAAACCTACAAATCCTTATGAAGCTTCTGGTGAGAAAAAAAATTGTTTAAGTTGGAAATGATGCTCGAGTTGATGAAGTTCAACTTCCTTGTTGCTCTGAAGAGGAAAACCATGAAACCAATGATCTGAGTGAAAAAGAGGCTACCATTCAGGCATCCACTTATTTGACAATACTTATGTGCCAGGTAGTGATGCAGCTGCTGGGGTACAGAAGTGAAGGAGAAAAAGAGTATCTGTCCTCACAAAACCCATTTCATTGTGGGGATGATGGACAATAGGCCAGCAATCTAACAAATAGATAATAAAATGTCAGAGAAAAGTGCTACCAAAATAAAGCAGAGCCAGGCTATAGAGTCGTGAGAAGTGGTGTTTTAGATGGGATGGCCAGGAAAATCCTCTCGGAGGGGGTGATGTTTGAGTTGAGACATAGATAAAGTTAGGAATTGAGCCATGTGACTCACGGTGGGGAGTGCAAATCGAGGCACAGAGGAAATAGCCAAGGCCTGAAGCTGGAGTGTGTTTGGCTGGTCTGAGGGACAGGAATGAGGCAGCGGAGTGAGTCAGGGAGAGGAGATGAGTCAGAGAGGGGCCAGGGGCCAGAGCCTGGAGGGCCTTTTAGGTCATGGTATGGACTTGGATGTATTCTTGGATTTATTCTAAGTGCAATGTGATGCCATTGTGGATCCTTTCCTCATGTCAGTTCCAACTCACTCGTTAGATTAGGAGTTGCAACTTTAAATGCCTAATGAGAGTACAGGTAATGAGAGTGCAGGTAATTGATAATGCATGTCCTGTGGGTGGCGGTCACTGTTCAGCTCCAGGTTGTCATGGCCTTGCAGTAGTGCAAGACCAGTGCTTTTAAAGGTCATTCTTAATAAATGAAAATATGGACATAGAAATGTTCATGTGAAAGATTTCAATTTTTAAAAACTGCAAAAAGTTCACATAAGCTTTAAAAAAAGTGCATTAAAAAAAACATTGTGGAATCCTGCACCCTGTGGAACAAAAACCACATTCACAGAAAGATAGATCAGATGAAAAGGTAGAGGGCTATGTACCAGATGAAGGAACAAAATAAAACCCCAGAAAAAAAGCTAAATGAAGTAGAGATAAGCAACCTTCCAGAAAAAGGATTCAGAATAATGATAGTGAAGATGATCCAGGACCTCGGAAAAAGAATGGAGGCAAAGATCGAGAAGATGAAAGAAATGTTTAACAAAGACCTAGAAGAATGAAAGAACAAACAAACAGAAATGAACAATACAATATCTGAAATGAAAACTACACTAGAAGGAATCAATAGCAGAATAACGGAGGCAGAAGAATGGATAAGTGACCTGGAAGACAGAACAGTGGAATTCACTGCTGTGGAACAGAATAAAGAAAAAAGAATGAAAAGAAATGAAGACAGCCTAAGAGACCTCTGGGACAACATTAAACACAACAACATTCACATTATAAGGTTCCCAGAAGGAGAAGAGAGAGAGAAAGGACCAGAGAAAATATTTGAAGAGATTATAGTCAAAAACTTCCCTAACATGGGAAAGGAAATAGCCACCAAAGTCCAGGAAGCACAGTGAGTCCCATACAGGATAAACCCAAGGAGAAACACGCTGAGACACATAGTAATCAAATTGGCAAAAATTAAAGACAAAGAAAAATTATTGAAAGCAGCAAGGGAAAAATGACAAATAACATACAAGGGAACTCCCATAAGGTTAACAGCTGACTTCTCAGCAGAAACTCTACAAGCCAAAAGGGAGTGGCATGATATACTTAAAGTGATGAAAGGGAAGAACCTACAGCCAAGATTACTCTACCCGGCAAGGATCTCATTCAGATTCAGTGGAGAAATCAAAGGCTTTACAGAAAAGCAAAAGCTAAGAGAATTCAGCAGCACCAAACCAGCTCGACAACAAATGCTAAAGGAACTTCTCTAAGTGGGAAACACAAGAGAAGAAAAGGACCTACAAAATCAAACCCAAAACAATTTTTAAAATGGTCATAGGAACATACATATCAATAATTACCTTAAAAGTGAATGGATTAATTGCTCCAACCAAAAGACACAGGCTCGCTGAATGGATACAAAAACAAGACCCATATATATGCTGTCTACAAGAAACCAACTTCAGACCTAGGGACACATACAGACTAAGAGTGAGGGAATGGAAAAACATGTTCCATGCAAATGGAAATCAAAAGAAAGTTGGAGTAGCAATACTTATATCAGATAAAATAGATCTTAAAATAAAGAATGTTACAAGATACAAGGAAGGACACTACATTATGATCAAGGGATCAATCCAAGAAGAAGATATAGCAATTATAAATATATATGCACCCAACATAGGAGCACCTCAATACATAAGGCAACTGCTAATAGCTATAAAAGAGGAAATTGACAGTAACACAATAATAGTGGGGAACTTTAACACCTCACTTACACCAATGGACAGATTACCAAAATGAAAATAAATAGGGAAACAGAAGCTTTAGATGACACAATAGACCAGATAGATTTAATTGATATTTATAGGGCATTCCATCCAAAGCCAGCAGATTACACGTTCTTCTCAAGTGCAAACAGAACATTCTCCAGGACAGATCACATCTTGGGTCACAAACCAAGCCTCAGTAAATTTAAGAAAAATGAAATCATATCAAGAATCTTTTCTGACCACAACACTATGAGATTAGAAATCAATGACGGGAAAAAACCGTAAAAAACACAAACACATAGAGGCTAAACAATACATTACTAAATAACGAAGAGATCACTGACGAAATCAAAGAAGAAATCAAAAAATACCTAGAGACAAATGACAATGAAAACACAATGACCCAAAACCTACGGGATGCAGCAAAAGCAGTTCTAAGAGGGAAGTTTATAGCTATACAAGCCTACCTCAAGAAACAAGAAAAATCTCAAGTAAACAACCTAACCTTACACCTAAAGGAACTAGAGAAAGAAGAACAAGCAATACCCAAAGTTAGCAGAAGGAAAAAAATCATAAAAATCAGAGCAGAAATAGAAACAAAGAAAACAATAGCAAAGATCAATAAAACTAAAAGCTTGTTCTTTGAGAAGATAAACAAAATTGATAAACCATTAGCCAGACTCATCAAGGAAAAGAGGAAAGGACTCAAATCAATAAAATTAGAAATGAAAAAGGAGAAGTTAAAACAGACACTGCAGAAATACGAAGCATCCTACGAGACTACTACAAGCAACTCTATGCCAATCAAATGGACAACCTGGAAGAAATGGACAAATTCTTAGAAAGGTATAACCTTCCAAGACTGCACAAGGAAGAAAGAGAAAATATGAACAGACCAATCACAAGTAATGAAATTGAAACTGTGATTAAAAATCTTCCAACAAACAAAAGTCCCGGACCAGAAGGCTTCACAGGTGAATTGTATCAAACAGTGAGAGAAGAGCTAAAACCCATCCTTCTCAAACTCTTCCAAAAAATTTCAGAGGAAGGAACACTACCAAACTCATTCTATGAGGCCACCATCACCCTGATACCAAAACCAGACAGAGATACTACACAAAAAGAAAATTACAGACCAATAACACTGATGAATATAGATGCAAAAATCCTCAAAATAATACTAGCAAACAGAATCCAACAACACATTAAAGGGATCATACACCACGATCAAGTGGGATTTATCCCAGGGATGCAAGGATTCTTCAATATATGAAAATTAATCAATGTGATACACCATGTTAACAAATTGAAGAATAAAAACCATATGATCATCTCAATAGAGGCAGAAAAAGCTTTTGACAAAATTCAACACCCATTTATGATAAAAACTCTCCAGAAAGTGGGCATAAAGGGAACCTACCTCAACATAATAAAGGCCATATATGACAACCCCCCAGCAAACATCATTCTCAATGGTGAAAAACTGAAAGCATTTCCTCTAAGATCAGGAATGAGACAAGGATGTCCACTCTCACCACTATTGTTCAACATAGTTTTGGAAGTCCTAGCCACGACAATAAGAGAAGAAAAAGAAATAAAAGGAATACAAATCAGAAAAGAAGTAAAACTGTCACTGTTTGCAGATTACATGATACTATACATAGAGAATCCTAAAAATGCCATCAGAAAACTACTAGAGGTAATCAATGAATTTGGTAAATTTGCAGGATACAAAATTAATGCCCAGAAATCTCTTGCATTCCTATACACTAATGATGAAAAATCTGAAAGAGAAATTATGGAAACACTCTCATTTACCACTGCAACAAAAAGAATAAAATACCCAGGAATAAACCTACCTAGGGAAACAAAAGACCTGTATGCAGAAAACTATAAGACACTGATGAAAGAAATTAAAGATGATACCAACAGATGGAGAGATATACCATGTTCTTGGATTGGAAGAATCAATATGGTGAAAATGACTGTACTACCCAAAGCAATCTATAGATTCAATCCAATCCCTATCAAATTACCAATGGCAATTTATATGGAACTAGAACAAATCATCTTAAAATTTGTATGAAAACACAAAAGACCCTGAATAGTCAAAGTAGTCTTGAGGGATAAAAACGGAGCTGGAGGAATCAGACTCCCTGACTTTGGACTATACTACAAAGCTACAGTAATCAAGAAAATACGGTACTGGCACAAAAACAGAAACATAGATCAATGGAACAAGATAGAAAGCCCAGAGGTAAACCCACGCACCTATGGTCAACTAATCTATGACAAAGGAGGCAAGAATATACAATGGAGAAAATACAGTCTCTTCAATAAGTGGTGCTGGGAAAACTGGACAGCTATATGTAAAAGAATGAAATTAGAACACTCCCTAACACCATACACAAAAATAAACTCAAAATGGATTTGAGACCTAAATGTAAGACTGGACACTATAAAACTCTTAGCAGAAAACATAGGAAGAACACTCTTTGACATAAATCACAGCAAGATCTTTTTTGATCCACCTCCTAGAGTAATGGAAATAAAAACAAAAATCAACAAATGGGACCTAATGAAACTTAAAACTTTTGCACAGCAAAGGAAACCATAAACAAGACGAAAAGACAACCCTTAGAATGGGAGAAAATATTTGCAAAGGAATTAATGGACAAGGGATTAATCTCCAAAATATATAAAGAGCTCATGCAGCTCAATATTAAAGAAACAAACAACCCAATGCAAAAATGGGCAGATGACCTAAATAGACATTTCTCCAAAGAAGACATACAGATGGCCAAAAGCACATGGAAAGCTGCTCAACATCACTAATTATTAGAGAAATGCAAATCAAAACTACAGTGAGGGCCTTCCCTGGTGGTGCAGTGGTTGAGAGTCCGCCTGCCGATGCAGGGGACGTGGGTTCATGCCCCGGTCCGGGAAGATCCCACATGCCACAGAGCAGCTACGCCCATGAGCCATGGCCGCTGAGCCTGCGCGTCCAGAGCCTGTGCTCCGCAACGGGAGAGGCCACAACAGTGAGAGGCCCGTGTAACACACACACACACACACACAAAAGAAAACCCACTACAATGAGGTATCACCTCACACCAGTTAGAATGGGCATCATCAGAAAATCTACAAACAGCAAATGCTGGAGAGGGTGTGGAGAAAAGGGAACTCTCTTGCACTGTTGGTGGGAATGTAAATTGATACAGCCACTATGGAGAACTGTATGGAGGTTCCTTAAAAAACTAAAAATAGAATTACCATATGATCCAGCAATCCCACTACTGGGCATATACCCAGAGAAAACCATAATTTAAGAAGACACATGCATCCCAATGTTCATTGCAGCACTATTTACAATAGCCAGGTCACGGAAGCAACCTAAATGCCCATTGACAGACAAATGGATAAAGAAGAAGTGGTACATATATACAATGGAATATTACTCAGCTATAAAAAGGAACAAAATTGAGTCATTTGTTGAGACGTGGATGGATCTAGAGACTGTCATACAGAGTGAAGTAATTCAGAAAGAGAAAAACAAATATCGTATATTAACGCATGTATATGGAACCTAGAAAAATGGTACAGATGAACCGCTTTGCAGGGCAGAAGTTGAGACACAGATGTAGAGAACAAACGTATGGACACTTAGGGGGGGAAACCATGGTGGGGTGGGGATGGTGGTGTGCTGAATTGGGCGATTGGGATTGACATGTATACACTGATGTGTATAAAATTGATGACTAATAAGAACCTGTTCTATAAACAAACAAACAAAAAAAAAAGAACTAATACTAAACTTTCTTTGGGTTATTTGTATGGAAATATATTAATATAAATGTGTCAGACATTACATGAAATTTCTAAAAATCTTAAGAAAAAAACTGAATTGTAGTGATGCTTGCACAACTTTGTAAATTTACTAAAAAGCATTGAATTGTATGCTTAAACTAGATGAATTTTATGATATGTAAAGTATACTTCAATAAAGTTGCTTTTGCAGCCGCAAGGCACAGGGATATTAGCTCGGTGCTTTGTGACGGCCTGGAGGGGTGGGATGGGGAGAGTGGGAGGGAGGGAGACGCAAGAGGGAAGACATATGGGAACATATGTATATGTATAGCTGATTCACTTTGTTGTAAAGCAGAAGCTAACACACCATTGTAAAGCAATTATACCCCAATAAAGATGTTAAAAAAAAAAAAAAAGAAAAAAAAAAAAGAAAGTTGCTTTTGAAAATGCAAAAGAAAAAAAAAGCAACAGGGCTGGTACTGAAGTTCTTAGGGGAAAAGATACCTATTGAGAAGATAAGTGATATGATGCCTAAAGGAATATTAAATAACAGTAACTTATAATCAAAAAAACCAAAAAAACATTGGAAGGCTATGGGCACAAATAAATCCAAAGAAATCAAATTCCAGAGAGGGTGAATCCTTCCCAGGAGAGAAGAGATGGGGGCCTCTAGGGACATTTGTAAGTGTGAGAGTGGCGGGGGGACATGAACAGAGTGGCTCTGGGGCAAGTAGAAGCTAAGAGACTTTCTAACAGACATATAGGCTGCCATGATAGGCTTCAATTTGCAGGAACTCCAGCTTCAGGACTAATTCTCTCCATTTGTCAATGCTACTGCATGGGATCTTGCTGAATGTGTGACAGTGCCAGAGGCTGAGGGCTGGGGTGGAAAGGCAGAGAGAGAACTCTACAATTTCAGCCCAGAGAAAATCAAGGCTTCTGGTCCGGAGCCCTATACCATCTCCACTGGGAAAGACTGTTGTGTTGAGGGTGGAACTCCCCTCCCCAACTCCCTGTCCTTCCCTGTAAATTTAGCACAGAATTTTTTTTTAGATGTTGTACCCTATCGTTTCAAACCCAAAACCCAAGCAAGTCTCCTATACTTTTATGTGTCCATGATTAGAGCTTTAGAGCTTTACAAGAATATTTCTGTTTTTTGCTTTGTTAAGATTTTGAATAAGGGTTATATTTTTTTGCATCATAATCTAACCTGTCCTGATTGACACATTTTTTAACTTACCATCAACTAGTATTTTTTACTAAATATTTTTTAATAATTATTTTTTTTACTGTCAACTGAATTTAAACTATCCCTTCCACCTGATCATAATTTACCTCTACTTAGATACAAATATGGTCATAAGAATAAGACTCTCCTTCTAACTGGCAAGAGTGATAACCTGTGTCTACACAGGTTTCTCATCAAATAACATCACATCGCACATTCAGCTCAACTTAGGGCTCACGATAGCCTTTTAGAACTGAAAGCCAGTTACAGATTTATGTGCTTGTTTGCGATTTCTTTTGCAGCCTCCATATAATGCACTCTTAAGAGTCATGTGAATTTCATTCCCTGAATTCTACTCCTTTTCCATCCAGGTCTTAAGACATTAGGAGAGCAGTCAATCAGTATGTTCAGATTTACTTGTGCAATTAATTTTTAATTATGTAATATGAGAGGGTGTAGGAAGAGGTTATGCATTACCCCATACACAATGGAATAGTATTCAGCCTTAAAAAAAGAAGGAAATTTTGCTATTTGTGACAATATGGATGAACCTAGAGGACAAGTGAAATAAGTCAGACACAGAAAGACAAATACTGCATGATCTCACTTTTATGTGAAATCTAAAAAAGTCTAACTCATAAAAGAAGAGGGTGGAATGGTCGTTGCCAGGGAGTAAAGGCAAGGGTGAGAGTGACCATGCATATAAACACGAAATCCTAGAGACTGGCCAAGCAACAAGACACAAGAAGTTTGGAACCCTGACCAGCTGGAGAGGAGCCACCATACCAGCTCCAACTTCTGGGCAACAAAAAATAAATTTCTATCTAGTGTTACCATTATTACTTTGGGTCTCCATTATAAGCATCTGATTCTATCCTAACTTAGTTGTTTTGAAAGTGAAGTTTAAGTTTTCCTGGGGGATAACTATCCTCCATGAGATATAAAGACTTATAGTTTTAAGGGAATCAATTTCCAGATGCTCAGAATGTTCAAACAACAACAACAACCAATAATAATAATAATATTTAGCAATTACCTACGTTCCAGTACTTTACTTATACTAAGTTATTTAACATAACTTGTTATGAACTCTTTCCTAAAATTAATCTGTCTTAGAACAAGCCTGTGGCTAAAGCTGGTTTCTTTTTCACTCCCCTCTCATGAATGCATTTCTCCTGCTTTAAGGAAAAGGCGCAACTCTCCCCTATTCCAAATCTTATAGTGAGACTTTGCCTTTGAGCAGTGTTTCTCAACCTTTTTTTCATCATGGCCTCCTAAGGAGGCTTTTAGTTATTTTTTCCTAATCCTCCCCCCATAAAAATTTAATACCCTGTGTATACTCTGTATACTTGTTCATGTACTGTATGCATATCTATTCTTTATACACAAAAAGAGTAAGATTTTTTTTTCATTCTTCAAGAATCAATTTTTGGCCCTGTCAAGAAAACATGCCCTAGAAAGTAAAAAGCTATAGGGCACCAAGGTATTATTTGAAATACTGGTGCTGGTGGGAAGAATTAAATGATTTTATGATTGCACAATAAAACTTTTGCAATGCATATGCTTTCTGATTCTTTGCTTTAAGAAAATTCAAGGATATAATCAAGTTGTCAGTTGATAAATAATTAAAATTAGCTCAGAAAGATTCAAAGAACTGAATTACATTGCTATAACAAGCCCCTTCCATTTCCATATAATTATTTTTATTTATTTTGCAGTACGCGGGCCTCTTACTGTTGTGGCGTCTCCCGCTGCGGAGCACAGGCTCCGGACTCGCAGGCTCAGCGGCCATGGCTCACGGACCTAGCCACTCCGCGGCATGTGGGATCTTCCCGGACCGGGGCACGAACCCATGTCCGCTGCATCAGCAGGCGGACTCTCAACCACTGCGCCACCGGGGAAGCCCCTCCATATAATTATTTATATGAAAAGGATTTCTCAGGACTTTCATATATAAAAATGGAAAATATTAATATAAATTATTCTGAACTCTAGCTCATTCTAATATTAAGTGTTATTTATCCATAGAATAACTAGAATAAGTCCTATTCATTTAGAGATGCCTTTCCAGTAACACTCACTCTCTGTGTGCCATGATTTGTAATATGTTTTTGTTGATTTTACTGAAATTATAGTGATAATTAGATTCGAAGATATTTTTCAACTCAGATCCTTTTGGTCACTGGAAATTTAAAAAAACATTAAATATCAGATTATATATATGTGATTATATATACATAAAATGCATAACTATAAAAATATATAAACATAAATGTATATTATAGTAGAGAAAATACGTATGATAGAATGATCAATAAAAGACTAAAAGAAAAAAGATATATTGTATTAGGATGAAATTATATGGAGGAAGCCAGATGGAAATATGAGTTCAAGAGGAAAACAAATTGCTATAAAATTTCTGACTATTAAAGAAAGACTTGGACTTCCCTGGCATTCCAGTGGTTAACACTCCGAGCTCCCAATGCATGGGACCCAGGTTTGATCCCTGGTCAGGGAACTAGATCCCACATGCATGCTGCAACTAAGACCCGGTGCAGCTAAAGAAAGAAAGAAAGAAAGAAAGAAAGGACTCGTTCAGGTTTATTTAATTATTAATTAATTAATTGATTGATTTTGGCCGTGCTGCTCAGCTTGCGGGATCTTAGTTCCCTGACCAGGGATCCAACCCAGTCCCCCACAGTGAAAGCACCGAGTCCTAACCACTGGACTGCCATGGAATTCCCTGTTCATGTATACTTTAAACAGATCAATGAATGATGGCAGGCACCAACTCATAACTTTCAGATTCCATTTAGCATTTTTAAAAGAATCACGTGACAGTTCAATTTTAAAATGTCCAAATATACAATATGCCAGAAAGTAATCTTTTGCAGCAATTTAAACTTATGATGAAAAATTTAGATATCAGCTTAGAAATGAGGGAGAATTTTTTAACCATTGCTTTGAGGGATGTCAAAGGATAAAAGGTTGAGGAGTACTGTCCTATTACTTGAGGTTCCAGTCTGACTGAAGTTGCTTTCATCCCACTTCCAGTTGCTAGTTCTGGAAACTGAGAGTGGGGTTGAGCTTACAGGTGAGGCATGAAATCACCCTAAGTGTGTGGGGTGAGAGGAACAGAGTTTGGGAAATCAGGTCACTGCCCGCTATTTGGCACAGTGGCTCCATCTTCCCCCTTCCTTACTGCCTGGGGTCTAGTGGTGAATAGCAGCCCAAAGGTGGAGCAACAGAGCTCAGACTTTATACTCTGCAGCCCTCTGCTCCATGTAGGGCCTCCACACACACCCTTCCCCAGGAGGCTGCACATCACCAAGTTCCATGGGACTTTCTTCCCCCACTCCAGCCGTTTTCAGCTCTTGCTACACTGACCTCTTTTCTCAAAAATGGTCTGCACCTCCCTGGAATCACCTGGAATGTCTGTTAAAGTGCCTTTTTTTTTTTTTTTTTGTCTTTTGACAAATCTATTGCATTGACATCTCTGAGGCTGTTACCCAGGATTCTGCATTATTAACTTTTCAGTGTAGGAATTAATTCTTTATGCCCCAGCTCCTTTGTCCAACAAAGGACGGTAAGTTCTTTGCTTGTCACAGGAATTTGAATTTGAGAGTATGGATTAAAAGCCCTAGGAAATGGAGATGTGAATCCAAATGGATTTCAGCCTGTTTTATTTCTGGATGACTGGAAGATGTTGGAGATTTCTTGGCTTTAACCTGGAAGAGCAGGAAGAAAGAAATAATGTTCAGAGCAAGATAAAATGCATTTCAAAAAAAAGGAACAGGAAAAGCACAAAGCAAGCTCTCTTCTAATCTGATTCTTAGGACCGTGACATTGGACAAATGTCCACAAACATCCGATACAGACAAAAGAGGAGATGGTTTCCAGCACTGTACCTAACTCAGAGTTGGATGCCGTCTTAGCCCTGGGGTTGAATCAGAGCTTGAACTAGACCAACACAGTCATAATCAGAGGCCAGGAATGGGTGCTCTGCTTAGGGGAAGCTTAGGAAGGAACTGAAGTGTAGTGGGGTCTGTATTTAGCAGAGTCAAGACCAACTGATTCTGTGAGGAAGCCTGAAGAAAAGGTCCCATGAAGATGGGAGCCACGCAGATGGATCCCTTTGATAACATAGAAAGAGGTTTACCTAAAGAGGTGGGTAAAATAGAATGGGGGCAGACTTAGAATCTCTCTCTAATTTTCCACTTTTAAAAACAGCAACTGGGCTTCCCTGGTGGCGCAGTGGTTGAGAGTCCGCCTGCCGATGCAGGGGACACGGGTTCGTGCCCCGGTCTGGGAAGATCCCACATGCCGCGGAGCGGCTGGGCCCATGAGCCATGGCCGCTGAGCCTGCGAGTCCGGAGCCTGTGCTCCGCAATGGGAGAGGCCACGACAGTGAGAGGCCCGCGTACCGCAAAAAGAAAACAAAAAAACCCAGCAACTGTCTCCAAGTTAGAATGTCCAAATTGTCTTGATCAGCTACTTAGGCCAGGTTTGAATTTCAGGTCACAACCCTTGATTTTTCCTGAGTTCACTACATGGTGCCTTGTGGCATTGTCTATCAGAGTGATGTTTTCAATTACTTAAAGTAATTCAGGCAAGGCAAAAAAGTTGCTTTATGCCAGCCCCAGCAAACTTGGCTTTTGTCATTTAGCAAGACTCACCTCTTTGTGCTATGGAGAAGAGAAAAATAACCCCAGTAAAAGACCTACAAGATGGGACAAAAAATGGGGGGAATTTAAAAAAACTTTCCACTCTGTATTTCTAGCTTTGGGGAGTGTGGTATCCTCAGAAACAACTGTCTGTCTAGACTAGAGAGGAGCTTTGAAATTTGGGGGAGAATTATTATTGCTTCTTTGATTTCACAACACTCCCTTCTCCACTACCACCTTGTTTTCATAACAATTTAGTGAATTAAAATTAAAATAATTGTTTGTTTTGAGAAATTAGGGAAGAATTTTCTGATGCTTCTGGGGGTGAAATGGAAACCCTTGTGGTTGACAGAACCAGGATTGAGGATTGCTACTCTTAGACTGGGAATATCAGAGCATGATCTAAAGAGATTTTAGGTCTTCAGTTTTGGACCTTTGTAAGGTAAACTTTTGGTTTCTAGCACAAATGAACAATTTGTTTCTAGTCATTTAACTTGTACCTCATTTGCATAGACAACGTTCTTTCCATTTATTATGTTTACTTAAACATTGTTTCAACCCACAAAAGCAAACCGGTAACTAAAGATATCTTCTACATTGTTTTATTTTTCTTGTTTGCTATTCAAATCATTCCCTTACTTAATTTAAGAAAAAAGCATCATGGTTTTCTGACACATTTGCTTGTCCTTTCCAGCCTGAATCATTTATGCATTGTTCAATCATTTATTGATTCATTTACCCAGTTGACAAATATGTACTGAGCACCGATCATGTTCTCAGAACTGGGCTGGGCATTGGGATATAAGAAGATTTTCCTGCTCTCTGGAAGCTTTCTATTGGAATTCTCAACATATTCCTCTCAGGATCACTATGCAGCCCTCCCGAAAGACAACATTCTTTTGATTTTTGTGTCATCACTGCTTGGCAGGGGTATTTCTTGGCATGGACTTTTATTCTGGCCATTTTTCCAAGGACCAGAGGCAATGCATGTCAGCATCTCACTTTCTCCACAAAGGATGAAGCCTGAGGGATCTTCACAACCTCTTTTTTACCTGACCCACAGGGAGGCCACACAGAAGAGTCCTCCCAGAATGCTTGGAAGCTGATGAGCCACCTTAAACAAATGAAAGAAATCATCCTTTCATACCCGGAGGGGATGGAGATGTTTGAGTTGGGGCCTTGACTACAGCCAAGTGAATAAGTGTGTCCCTGGGTATTTAGTTACAAGCCTGGGAATTATTGAACAAGTCTCCCATCGTGAGAGGAGCTGTAAATCAAATAATATAAGGCCTTCATTACATAAGGGAGATAACTCTGCATTACCAAATGGATTTGAAAGCATCCAGACTCAACTTGCAATGCAAGAAACTCTAGGTAGTCAGCCTGTTGCCGCATGTATGCGGGTCCACTCATGTATGTATCTCTGCTCTGCCAGCTGTGAGGGAAGGGACTCACTTCGCTGACTTGATGATTTTTTTCGTTTTCTTTTTTCAGGTGTGTAGAGTTGAGTCAATTTTAATTTTCTGCCCATTGCCCGCTATTATCATTGTCAGTATCTGGCTCCTCCCTTGGTTTGGTGTTTGTTTTTCCCTTATATTTTCACTCCCCACTCACATTCTTTTTCCTCCATAGGTATTTGCTTTTACAAATTGTATGTTGCTTGGTCTGTATGTATTTTTTTCATCTTTTCATTATAACCGTATTCAAACACAGTGGAAAGTTGAATGAAGGGTACAATGCACACTCCTATACCTATGACCTTGAATCAAACATTTCCTAACACTTTGTCATACTTGCTTAACTCATATAGGTGTTTGAAAGTAAGTTGTAGACATTATGATAAATCTCCCTTAAATACTTAAGCATGTTTTCCTAAAAATAAAGACATTGTCCTACACAAAAACAATATCATGACCCTTAGTCCTAGAAGGAGAGAAGGAAGATAGATAGAGATAGAGATAGAGACAGAGACAGAGACAGAGATGGAGATGGAGATGGAGATGGAGTTGGAGATGGAGATGGAGATGGGGTTGGAGATGGAGATAGAGATAGAGATGAAGATGGAGATGGGGTTGGAGATGAAGATGGAGATGGAGATAGAGATGAAGATGGAGATGGATTGGAGATGGAGATGGAGATGGAGTTGGAGTTGGAGATGGGGTTGGAGATGGAGTTGGAGATGGAGTTGGAGATGGAGATGGAGATGGAGATGAAGTTGGAGATGGAGATGGAGATGGGGTTGGAGATAGAGATGGGGCTGGAGATGGAGATGGAGATAGAGATGAAGATAGAGATGGGGTTGGAGATGGAGATGGAGTTGGAGATGAATTTGGAGATGGAGATGGAGATGGGGCTGGAGATGGAGATAGAGATGAAGATGGAGAGGGAGATGGAGAGGGAGATGGAGATGGAGAGGGAGATGGAGATGGAGAGGGAGAGGAGAAGGAGAATTAGAAGAAATTCAGCCATTTTTCTCTCCAGTTTCTTGGTTGCAGGTTGCTTTTTTTGTTTGTTTCCAAGAATGGGTGCTCTGCCTCCCAGTACACAATATAGACACCTCAGAGTAAAGTTACTATCCAAAAACAAAACAAAAACAAACAAACAAACAAAAAACCAATAAAGGGCCTGAGCTTCGTAGCTCTAAAAAGTCACTTTTTTGGAAAATTAACACTTGCGATTTTCTTTACATGCAGCCCAACCATTCCATCACTTGGCTATTCAATCCTAACAGTAATAGCAAGGTTTGGGTTGAACTTGCTGTTGAACTGCAAAGAATTTCTCAAGGCGGTCATTTTTGTGGTGTATGGAGCAGTGTATGATCTCTAACTTTGGAAGGCCAGGCACAGAATTAATGAGAGGTTTCATGTGTATCTAAAAGAATGTCTTTCCAAGAATTTATTACTCTCGTTTTGGCATGTGCTCTCAGGCTCTTCAAGTTGGTGGTCAGATTGGAAACTTCAAGTTTTTCTTTCAAAACTCTGCCTGGGCTTGTGTACTTTTCTATATGTGTGTTATACTTCAATGAATATTTTATTTTAAAAAAAGAAAAAAAAAAACTCTGCTAAAGTCTCACTTTCTCCAACATAACCATCACCCTTGACCTTTAGCATTTCCCCAGACACTTGGCACTTCAGAAGTCTTTGTTTTGGTCTCTGGAATTGGCAAACTGTAGTGTAGTGACAAGAGTTCTCGATTCACAGTATCCCTGATTCTAGAACTGGTTCTTGGTTTTTCAGGAAAGAGTTGCATGTTATTGGGCAAGACCCTTAACCTTTTTATGACTCAAATTTCTCAACTGTTAATACAGGCATAATAACATGTTGTCAAGATGCACGTGGAGTCATGAAAGTTAAACAAGATAATAGATACAAAAATGCTTCATTAACTATAGAAAACGTGAAACTTTTACAATTAGGGGTTTTATGTGTCTCTGTTCTTTTTCTGGACTGTTACGTGATGATCTGGTTTCCCAGGTTCCTCCCTCAGCTGCCTGTGGTCCATTTTCCATGCAGCAGCCAGAGGGATGCTGTGAAAACATCATGTATATCATGTTTCTCCTCGGTGCCCATGGTCGGTCCCATTTCTCTCTCTGCTTCTTGACTCCCCCCTGTCTCTCTGAGTTCAATTCCTACTATTCTCTTCTTGCTCATTCTCTTCCAGACACACTAGATTTCCTGTGAGTCTTCAAACCTCCCGTTTCAATCCTGCCTCTGAGCCTTTGCAGTTTACTCTGATGAGAATGTTTCCACATGGCTCACTTTTTCACTTCCTTCAAGTCTTTGCATTTCATTGAGGTCTTTTTGGCTATTCTGTCATGGTTGCAACCCTGGCACTGCCTAGCCCTTCTTCCTGCTTTGTATTTTTACATAGCATTTATAACTTCCTAATATACTATGTGGGTGACATTTATTTTGGTTAATATTTGTCTTTCTCCACTAGATTATAAGCTCCATCAGAGCAAGAATTTTTGTCTGTTTTATTAACTGATGGATCCCCAGCACCTAGAACATAGTTTGACATGTAGCAGGCCCTCAGTGAATATGTTGAGTATTATGTTGAATAGTATCTTGAAATATTATTCAACCAATAAATATTTGTTGAATAAATGAATGAGACTGTTTCAATCTCACAATCAGAAAAAGGATGGGAACTTACATTTCTGGACCCTTTTCCATATACACCTCATAAAAATGAGCCCTGTTGGAAAGTCTATGTGGATTCCTTACCTTCCCCCAGGATCCCGACCACCTGGAAGATATTTGTATAATCTATTTGTATGTTTTAATAATCCAGGAATGCTGTTTCTATTTCAAAAACCCGTGGAGAAGCAGTAAATGGAGGAGAGATGTTCTTTGGAGAAATACAGAGAATCAGGATCATACCAGGCAAATTTGATGCATGCTCTGGTCTACTGGATGATATTGTTTCCCCACCCATCTTTCTAGTATTTTCTTCATCAGGATGTAATTTTGTCTTGCAGCTTCTCAAAAGGCAGAATGATGACCTCCACAGCATTTCCCAAACTGTGCGCTGTGAACACTAGTTCCAGGAAATGCTAATCCGTGCTCAAGAAAGAGTAAGGTTTCTGTGGTTCTGATTACATATTAGCATGTTAAAGGCTCTGAGGAGTCACATAGCTTAAAAATAAGTAAAGAATGGGTGGCTTGTTCAATAGTAACTTATTGGAATAGGGGAAGTGCGGACAATAGTGAATTCTACTCTAGTATATTAAAATGACATACCAATATTAAAAGACACTACCTATTTTGAGGCCATGATCTTCAGCTCTCAAACTTTCACTTCCCACAGAGCTCATGGCTATATACGTTTTGTTTTGCCACTGAGTTCTGCTCAGCACTCTGTAAGCTTACCTAAGGAAGGAAATGTACTTACGGGGTATCCATTATATCAATGACATTCGCCATGGCACTGCAGTTCTTTTCGGATTTTTTTATTTTTAATTAATGAAGTACTTATTAAGCACATCTCCCTACTTAATGCAAGAATTCCATTAGACACAATAAATGTACCACGGGGAACAAGATAGGACAAGATCATGGAGCTTACATTCTAGGGTAGCCAGGCAAAAACAAGTAAATCTACCAAATGATACATGTGGAGCCAAGGGTGTTAAAGGAAGAAGGGAGGAGCTAGGACAGAGAATAAGATGTATGTGAGGGTGTTTCCTACTTGAGGTGACCAGGAGGGAAGGATGCTCTGAGGCAGGGCCATTTAAAGTGAGACATGAGGATGTTGAAGAGCCGGCTGTGCAAAAGGGGGAAGAAGAATGCTGGTTTTAGGCAGAACAAAGGTGTAATCATGGCTCAGTTGCAGGAAGCAACTTGCTAAAGAATTGAAAGACAATCCCATGGTTGACCCATGGTGCTCATGAGGGCCATGAGATGAGGGGAAGGGCGGCAGTCTGTGTATACATGGCAATTATTCAGGGCTCTTGAGGCCATGGTATGGCCTGTCATTGAGAGGATGATAGGATTGAATTTATATTTTAAAGAACCTCCCTCAAAGCAGAATATACCCCAATGCACTAAAAATTTTAAGTGAACAATGGGCATTTAAAGATGCTTTTAAATATCTGAAAACTACAGATTACATATTTACCTGTTTCTCTTTCCCAAACATACAATATCCTCTAATTCTATGTGAACCACTGGGTCTTGGTGAAATGTTGTTATTCTACTCTGTGTTTTATACATAAGTCTCCACATCTAGGCTCTCTATATAGCTGTGCTTCAGAGAATACCTATATCCTGGAGCACATGTGAGGGATTTTAGGGCAGAGTCAATCTTCTACAGTCCTGGAGCTTGTTTCGGGGGTCTCCCATCTTCCCACCCCGAAAGCATGAATTCAAGAGATGCATTGTTTTCCAGTAGCTCTGAACATGCATTTTCTTGCTCTTCTACATGCTTCAGTGAGGGGTTCTGGAGGTACTCATAAATTAGCATGATATTTGCAGCACTGGAAAATGGCAATTGAGAAAACTTTCCAACATCAAACAATTCATGCTATATTTATGTCAGTATAGACATGGCATACATGAAGTATGATAGAGAATTTTTTGTTAGCCAGATGGATACTGAATTCCAGAATAGCAAAGGCTTGCTTTTATAAAAATATTTAGTAATATTTATTTAAGATTTAGAAAATTAATTTCAGCTTTATTTAAATAAGAGTTTTAGTTATATTTTATATTTTATTTTTTTGAATTTTATTTTATTTATTTTTTTATACAGCAGGTTCTTATTAGTCATCCATTTTATACACAACAGTGTATACATGTCAACCCCAATTGCCCAATTCAACACACCATCCCTCCGCCACTTTCCCCACTTGGTGTCCATACGTTTGTTCTCTGCATATGTGTGTCAATTTCTGCACTGCAAACCAGTTCATCTGTACCATTTTTCTAGGTTCCACATATATGCATTAATATATGATATTTGTTTTTCTCTTTCTGACATACTTCACTTTGTATGACTGTCTCTAGATCCATCCACGTCTCAACAAATAACCCAATTTCATTTCTTTTGATGGCTGAGTAATATTCCATTGTATATATGTACCACTTCTTCTTTATCCATTCATCTGTCGATGGGCATTTAGGTTGCTTCCATGACCTGGCTATTGTAAATAGTGCTGCAATGAACATTGGGGTGCATGTGTCTTTTTGAATTATGGTTATCTCTGGGTATATGCCCAGTAGTGGGATTGCTGGATCATATGGTAATTCTATTTTTAGATTTTTAAGAAACCTCCATACTGTTCTCCTTAGTGGCTGTATCAATTTACATTCCCACCAACAGTGCAAAAGGGTTCCCTTTTCTCCACACCCTCTCCAGCATTTGTTGTTCGTAGATTTTCTGATGATGCCTATTCTAACTGGTGTGAGGTGACACCTCATTGTAGTTTTGATTTTCATTTCTCTAATAATTAGTGATGTTGAGCAGCTTTTCATGTGCTCCTTGGCCATCTGTATGTCTTCCTGGAGAAATGTCTATTTAGGTCTTCTGCCCATTTTTGCACTGTGTTGTTTGTTTCTTTAATATTGAGCCGCATGAGCTCTTTATATATTTTGGAGATTATTCCTTTGTCCGTTGATCCATTTGCAAATATTTTCTCCCATTCTAAGGGCTGTCCTTTTGTCTTGTTTATGGTTTCCTTTGCTTGCAAAAGCCTTTAAGTTTCATTAGGTCCCATTTGTTTATTTTTGTTTTTATTTCCATTACTCTAGGAGGTGGGTCAAAAAAGATCTTGCTGTGATTTATGTCAAAGAGTGTTCTTCCTATGTTTTCCTCTAAGAGTTTTATAGTGTCTGGTCTTACATTTAGGACTTGAATCCATTTTGAGTTT
This sequence comes from Phocoena phocoena, assembly GCF_963924675.1. Classification (NCBI taxonomy): domain Eukaryota; kingdom Metazoa; phylum Chordata; class Mammalia; order Artiodactyla; family Phocoenidae; genus Phocoena; species Phocoena phocoena. The sequence goes on along the minus strand of NC_089221.1, from coordinate 30,084,114 downwards.
ATTTTTGTGTATGGTGTTAGGGAGTGTTCTAATTTCATTCTTTTACATATAGCTGTCCAGTTTTCCCAGCACCACTTATTGAAGAGACTGTATTTTCTCCATTGTATATTCTTGCCTCCTTTGTCATAGATTAGTTGACCATAGGTGCGTGGGTTTATCTCTGGGCTTTCTATCTTGTTCCATTGATCTATGTTTCTGTTTTTGTGCCAGTACCATATTTTCTTGATTACTGTAGCTTTGTAATATAGTCTGAAGTCAGGGAGTCTGGTTCCTCCAGCTCTGTTTCTTCCCCACAAGACTGCTTTGGCTATTCGAGGTCTTTTGTGTTTCCATACAAATTTTAAGATTTTTTTGTTCTACTTACATAAAAAATGCCATTGGTAATTTAATAGGGATTGGATTGAATCTGTAGATTGCTTTGGGTAGTACAGTCATTTTCACAATATTGATTCTTCCAATCCAAGAACATGGTATATCTCTCCATCTGTTGGTATCATCTTTAATTTCTTTCATCAGTGTCTTATAGTTTTCTGCATACAGGTCTTTTGTCTCCCCAGGTAGGTTTATTCCTAGGTATTTTATTCTTTTTGTTGCAGTGGTAAATGGGAGTGTTTCCATAATTTCTCTTTCAGATTTTTCATCATTAGTGTATAGGAATGCAAGAGATTTCTGGGCATTAATTTTGTATCCTGCAACTTTACCAAATTCATTGATTAGCTCTAGTAGTTTTCTGGTGACACTTTTAGGATTCTCTATGTATAGTATCATGTAATCTGCAAACAGTGACAGTTTTACTTCTTCTTTTCCGGTTTGTATTCCATTTATTTCTTTTTCTTCTCTGATTGCTGCGGCTAGGACTTCCAAAACTATTTTGAATGACAGTGGTGAGAGCAGAAATCCTTGTCTTGTTCCTGATCTTAGAGGAAATGCTTTCAGTTTTTCACCATTGAGAATGATGTTTGCTGTGGGTTTGTCATATATGGCCTTTATTATGTTAAGGTAGGTTCCCTCTATGCCCACTTTCTGGAGAGTTTTTATCATATATCGGTGTTGAATTTTGTCAAAAGCTTTTTCTGCATCTATTGAGATGATCATATGGTTTTTATTCTTCAATTTGTTAATATGGTGCATCACATTGATTGCTTTGTGTATATTGAAGAATCCTTGCAACACTGGGATAAATTCCACTTGATCATGGTGTATGATCCTTTTAATGTGTTGTTGGATTCTGTTTGCTAGTATTTTTTTGAGGATTTTTGCATCTATATTCATCAGTGATATTGGCCTGTAATTTTCTTTTTTTGTAGTATCATTGTCTAGTTTTGGTATCAGGGTGATGGTGGCCTCATAGAATGAGTTTGGGAGTGTTTCTTCCTCTGAAATTTTTTGGAAGAGTTTGAGAAGGATGGGTGTTCACTCTTCTCTAAATGTTTGACAGAATTCACCTGTGAAGCTATCTGGTCCTGGGCTTTTGTTTGCTGGAAGATATTTAATCACAATTTCAATTTCATTACTTGTGATTGGTCTGTTTATATTTTCTCTTTCTTTCTGGTGCAGTCTTGGAAGGTTATACCTTTCTAAGAATTTGTCCATTTCTTCCAGGTTGTCCATTTGATTGGCATAGAGTTGCTTGTAGTAGTCTCTTAGGATGCTTTGTATTTCTGCAATGTCTGTTGTAACTTCTTTTTCATTTCTAATTTTATTGATTTGAGTCCTTTCCCTCTTTTTCTTGATGAGTCTGGCTAATTGTTTGTCAATTTTCTTTATCTTCTCAAAGAACCAGATTTTAGTTTTATTGATCGCTGCTATTGTTTTCTTTGTTTCTATTTCATTTATTTCTGCTCTGATCTTTATGATTTTTTTCCTTCTGCTAACTACGGGCTTTGTTCTTCTTTCTCTAGTTCCTTTAGGTGTAAGGTTAGATTGTTTTTTGGAGATTTTTCTTGTTTCTTGAGGTAGGCTTGTATAGCTATAAACTTCCCTCTTAGAACTACTTTTGCTGCATCCCAAAGGTTTTGGATCATCGTGTTTTCATTGTCATTTGTCTCCAGGTATTTTTTGATTTACTCTTTGATTTCTTCAGTGATCTGTTGGTTATTTAGTAATGTATTGTTTAGCCTCCATGTGTTTGTGTTTTTTATGTTTTTTTCCCCTGTAATTCATTTCTAATCTCATAATGTTGTGGTCAGAAAAGATGTTTGATATGATTTCAATATTCTTAAATTTACTGAGGCTTGATTTGTGACCCAAGATGTGATCTGTCCTGGAGAATGTTCTGTGTGCACTTGAGAAGAAAGTGTAATCTGCTGGTTTTGGATGGAATGTCCTATAAATATCAATTAAATCCATCTGGTCTATTGTGTCATTTAAAGCTTCTGTTCCCTTATTTATTTTCATTTTGGATAATCTGTCTGTTGCTGTAAGTGAGGTGTTAAAGTCCCCCACTATTATTGTGTTACTGTCGATTTCCCCTTTTATAGCTGTTAGCAGTTGACTTATGTATTGAGGTGCTTCTATGTTGGTTGCATATATATTTATAATTGTTATATCTTCTTCTTGGATTGATCCCTTGATCATTATGTAGTGTCCTTCCTTGTATCTTGTAACATTCTTTATTTTAAAATCTATTTTATCTGATATAAGTATTGCTACTCCAGCTTTCTTTTGATTTCCATTTGCATGGAATATGTTTTTCCATCCCCTTACTTTCAGTCTGTATGTGTCCCTAGGTCTGAAGTGGGTCTCTTGTAGATAGCATATATATGGGTCTTGTTTTTGTATCCATTCAGCGAGCCTGTGTCTTTTGGTTGGATCAATTAATCCATTCACTTTTAAGGTAATTATCGTTATGTATGTTCCTATGACCATTTTCTTAATTGTTTTGTTTTTGTTTTTGTAGGTCCTTTTCTTCTCTTGTGTTTCCCACTTAGAGAAGTTCCTTTAGCATTTGTTGTAGGGCTGGTTTGGTGGTGCTGAATTCTCTTAGCTTTTGCTTTTCTGTAAAGCCTTTGATTTCTCCATTGAATCTGAATGAGAACCTTACCAGGTACAGTAATATTGGTTGTAGGTTCTTCCCCTTCATCATTTAATTATATCATGCCACTCCCTTTTGGCTTGTAGAGTTTCTGCTGAGAAGTCAGCTGTTAACCTTATGGGAGTTCCCTTGTATGTTATTTGTCATTTTTCCCTTGCTGCTTTCAATAATTTTTCTTTGTCTTTAATTTTTGCCAATTTGATTACTGTGTGTCTCAGCGTGTTTCTCCTTGGGTTTGTCCTGTATGGGACTCACTGTGCTTCCTGGACTTTGGTGGCTATTTCCTTTCCCATGTTAGGGAAGTTTTTGACTATAATCTCTTCAAATATTTTCTCTGGTCCTTTCTCTCTCTCTTCTCCTTCTGGGAACCTTATAATGTGAATGTTGTTGTGTTTAATGTTGTCCCAGAGGTCTCTTAGGCTGTCTTCATTTCTTTTCATTCTTTTTTCTTTATTCTGTTCCACAGCAGTGAATTCCACTGTTCTGTCTTCCAGGTTACTTTTCCATTCTTCTGCCTCAGTTATTCTGCTATTGATTCCTTCTAGTGTAGTTTTCATTTCAGTTATTGTATTGTTCATCTCTGTTTGTTTGTTCTTTAATTCTTCTAGGTCGTTGTTAAACATTTCTTTCATCTTCTCGATCTTTGCCTCCATTCTTTTTCCGAGGTCCTGGATCATCTTCACTGTCATTATCCTGAATCCTTTTTCTGGAAGTTTGCCTATCTGCACATCATTTAGCTGTTTTTCTGGGGTTTTATCTTTTTCCTTCATCTGGTACACAGTCCTCTGCCTTTCCATCTTGTCTATCTTTCTGTGAATGTGGTTTTTGTTCCACAGGCTGCAGGATTGTAGTTCTTCTTGCTTCTGCTGTCTGTCCTCTGGTGGTTGAGGCTATCTAAGAGTCTTGTGCAAGTTTTTAGATGGGAGGGACTGGTGGTAGGTAGAGCTGACTGTTGCTCTGGTGGTCAGAGCTCAGTAAAACTTTAATCTGCTTGAATGCTGATGGGTGGGGCTGGGTTCCCTCTTTGTTGGTTGTTTGGCCTGAGGCAACCCAACAATGGAGCCTACCTGGGCTCTCTGGTGTGGCTAATGGAGGACTCTGGGAGGGCTCACGCCAAGGAGTACTTCCCAGAACTTCTGCTGCCAGTGTCCTTGTCCTCATGGTGAACCACAGCCACCCCCACCTCTGCAGGAGACCCTCCAACACTAGCAGGTAGGTCTGGTTCAGTCTCCCCTGGAGTCACTGCTCTTCCCCCTGGGTCCTGATGCACACACTACTTTGTGTGTGCCCTCCAAGAGTAGAGTCTCTGTTTCCCCCAGTCCTGTTGAAATCCTGCAATCAAATCCCACTAGCCTTCAAAGTCTGATTCTCTGGGAATTCCTCCTCCCATTGCCAGACTCCCAGGTTGGGAATCCTGACGTGTGGCTCAGAACCTTCACTCCAGTGGGTGGATTTCTGTGGTATAAGCATTCTCCAGTCTGTGAGTCACCCACCCAGCATTTATGGGATTTGATATTACTGTGATTGCACCCCTCCTACTGTCTCATTGTGGCTTCTCCTTTGTCTTTGGATGTTAGGTATCTTTTTTGGCGAGTTCCAGTGTCTTCCTATTGATGATTGTCCAGCAGTTACTTGTGATTCTGGTGTTCTTGCAAGAGGGAGTGAGAGTACGTCCTTCTACTCCACCATCTTGGTTCAGAGCCAATAGTTTTAATTTTAAACATTGATAGTTCAACTATAATTATCTTTTACTTCTAATAGATAACTTTAAATACTTCAGAAGAAAAATAACTTCTTTGGAAAACTTATGAAAAATCATTTTTCCTTTTTTTTTTCTGGCCGTACCACATGGCTTGTGGAATCTCAGTTCCCTGACCAGGAATTGCACCCGGGCCATGGCAGTAAAAGTATGGAGTCCTAACCACTAGACCACCAGCGATCTCCCTACTTTTCCATTTTTTTGAATTTACTTGAATTTACAGAATTTGATGAAAATATGTTTGTTTTGTAAATTTTGAATATTACTTTCAAAGCTTTTAAATCCTTTAGATCATTGAGAATGAGTACAATATGCAATTGTCATAGAAACTGAAAATACAAACCTGGAGTTCATAAGAGAGAAAGAGCTATAAAGGAAAAATAAGTAAATCTTCAAAGAAGCAGTGTGCTCAAATTGTTTTTTTTTTGCGGTATGCGGACCTCTCACTGTTGTGGCCTCTCCCGTTGCAGAGCACAGGCTCCGGACGCGCAGGCTCAGTGGCCATGGCTCACGGGCCCAGCCGCTCCGCGGCATGTGGGACCTTCCCGGACTGGGACATGAACCCGTGCCCCATGCATTGGCAGGCGGACTCTCAACCACTGCGCCACCAGGGAAGCTCGTGTGCTCAAATTTTTAAAAAATATTAAAAAGAAAAGCTGGCAGGCTTCTGTTGGGTATGACCTACATAAAATTTGCAAATAAGACATTATAAATTCTTTTTAAGTTAGGTTTTTGAGGTATCATTTACATACAGTATCAGGCACCCTTTCCAGGTGTTCAGTTTTATGTGTTTTGACAAAATGTATACTATTACATAATCATGACCATAATCAGGACATAGGGTATTTCTATCAACCAAGAAAATTTCCCCAGTGCCCCTTTGTAGTCAATCCTCTTCCCACTCTTCTCCCAGCCCCCAGCTCCTGGCAATCTGTGATTGGATTCTTTCCCTATCATTTTGTCTTTTTCAGGATGTCATGTAAATTGAATTCATATACTATATAATCTTTTGTTTGTGGCTTCTTAACGCTTAGCATAACCCCTTTGAGAGTCATTCATGTTGTTGCAAGTATCAATAGATCTCTCCCTTTTATTGCTGAGTATTATTCCATTATATGCCGTCCCTACACAATTTGTTTATCCGTTCACCAGTTGATGGACATTTGGCTTGTTTCCAGGCTGGGAAGATTATGAATAAAGCTGCTCTAAACCTTCTTTTACAGGTTTTGTGTGGCTATGTTTTCATTTCTGTTGTGTAAATACCTAGGAGTGGATTGCAGATTTATGTGGTAAGTGTATTTTTTACTGTGTAAGAAACTGCTGGGCTTCCCTGGTGGTGCAGTGGTTGAGAGTCTGCCTGCCGATGCAGGGGACACGGGTTCGTGCCCCAGTCCAGGAAGATCCCACATGCCATGGAGCGGCTGGGCCCGTGAGCCATGGCCACTGAGCCTGCGCATCCGGAGCCTGTGCTCCACAACGGGAGAGGCCACAACAGTGAGAGGCCCGCGTACCGCAAAAAAAAAAAAAAAAAAAGATACTTGCCAAAGTGTTTTCCAAAGTAGCTGCATCATTTTGCACATCCACCAGCAATGTATGAAAATTCCCTTGCTCTGCATCCTTGCTAGCACTTGGTATAGTGAAGTGTTTTTTGGGTTTGTTTTCTTCTTTCAATTTAGTCATTTTAATAGGTGAGAAATTCTCTAATTACTGATCAAAAAATTAAATTGAGCAAGAAAATTTTTCTCATCAACACCACAACTTGAATAGGTTAAATCAAATCTTGCAATTTCATGCTACTGTTTAAAATGATCAGAACACGTGCGAGCCTCCATTTGTCCTCATGCCCAGGGTCCACAATGTTAGTGGTGAGGCTGTACTCGCTGTACCCCTTCCTTCTGCTCTGAAGTTGGCTGTTAGGGCATGTGTTTCTTTGGGGTCTGAGACCCTTCCTTGCATAGGACAGAGGCCACTTCATTCTGCAGTGCCCTCTAGTGGAAGCTGTTCAACTTGCTCTCTGTACATACCCTGACCTCTCCACGCTCCCGGTGAAAGAAGAGTCCGCATGCCACCCTGAGAGACTGCAGCCCCTGGTCTAGAAGACAAGACCTGTGTTTAGGGAGCTCTCTCTGTGGAAGACCTAGCATAGCTCCACGAGCCACCTGATGGAGTGGTGAGTGACGCTGAGAAGAGTTGTGAGCAGTGGAGCCTTGGTTCCCAAAACTGTCATTTTGGAGGAGGAGCCTTATGGGATGTCACAAACGGTAGCATGCTCTATTTATCCCACCGCTGGTGAGACCCTGTGCAGAACTTCTAGTCAATGATGAGATCAGCTTCAGCATCCTTAAACATTGGATGAGTGGCACTGGAGAAGGTTAGACTATGACGGACAATGGTCCTGACCAACTCTAAAAACTTTTTAGTAGATTGTAAAGAATGCCACTAGGGAAAAATGCACTTCCTTAATTTCAGATTCAGCAAAATAGGCACCGACTAGATCAAAATGCTGGCTCTTCCTGACCACAAGAATGTGTCCCCACAGGAGTGGTGGTGTTTTGTGATCTACAAGCTGCAGGCTGGAGTGTAATATGTCCTGACTTGGCATTTGAGGAAACTTCACATAATTAAGGCCACTCATCTCTTCTCTCAGTTATGTCTTCCTTTGGGGATCATAAAAACCTTGAGAAATGTCAAGCTTCCCTTTTAGATTTTTCTTCATTGAATGCAAGACCTCATTTTTTTTTTTTTTTTTTTAGCCCTTCTAATGAATTTGGGTTATCATCTCAGGCCTGTCACGCTGCCAGGTCAACTTTTCCAAAATGATGACTATATTTAAGATATTCACAGTCAACTAGGCAGTTAACTACATATTTTGTATTCATTTCATATAACTTCATGGTTGACAGTGTAGGCTGTGAATTCAGACAAGCTGGTTTCAAATCATAACTCAACCACTAAGCTACCGCACTGTCTTTTAAAGTTTGAATGTAATGCCCACCTATTTCTTTCTTTACTTACCTTTGAAAGTTCTTGAGTGTTTGTGGTATTACTTTCATGTACACAGTATAGAACTTTCAAAGATAAGAATCTTTTTACAATTAGTCTCACAATAATGTTTTTTCCTTTTTTAATTTTTTTTGCTGCATTTTATTCTTGCAATTAAATGCTGTATAACCTTGGGCAAGGAACTTTTATCCTCAGTGACACTCTTCCATTCTTCTTCTTTTCTTAAAAAATAACTTTTAATTGAGATGTAGCAAACATAAAGTGTATTAATCTTAAGTGCATAGCTTGGTGAATTGTTGTATACACCCATGTAATCATTTCAATTATTGTTGCAGTTTATTCTTGGAAAAATAAATATACATTTAAATCTCAACTTGCTGATATAATTTCAACATACAAAGCACACAAGGACAGTTTTACTCCAAATTACATTTAGAGTACTTAACTATATTGAAAGTGAATATTCAGATATTAACAAAAATCCTTATGACAAACTTTGTATGACTGACATGGTTACAGTGATTATATATGATGTTAGCCCACATGATCTTGAGATCAAGTATACTACAAACCTTGATCAAATATTTTTCTTTTTTTAAAAATAAATTTATTTATTTATTTACTTTTTTCTTGGCTGGGTTGGCTCTTTGTTGTTGCTGTGTGCGGGCTTTCTCTAGTTGCGTCGAGTGGGAGCTACTCTTGGTTGCAGTGCACGGGCTTCTCAATGCGGTAGCTTCTCTTGTTGTGGAGCACGGGCTCTAGGTGCACGGGCTTCAGTAGTTGTGGTGCACAGGGCTTAGTTGCTCCATGGCATACGGGATCTTTCCAAACCAGGGCTTGAACCCATGTCCCCTGCATTGGCAGGCGGATTCTTAACCACTGTGCCACCAGGGAAGTCCCTATTTCTTTTCTTATTAGTCTGTGTTACACTGCTCAAATATGTGATCTGTAGAGTCTTAAGTGCTATGATGAAGTCATTATCATATCAAATGGCTCAATAGCTCATATTACAATGAAAAAATATAGAGGATTGACATAAGTCCACCTCTCCAAACAACCACTTAATCAATGGGACCTGGACAATGGTGAAGATCTGGATTTCACAGAATAATATCTTACGGGCTGATCTTGTCATTCCTTGGCCAACAGGGGAGACTGAGAAATAAAAATTAATTTGGAGGATAAGAATCTGCCTTGCCTTTCAACTGACTGGAGAAAAAGAAAACACAGATAAAGCTAGTTGTAGAGTTAATAGAAAGCCGTATTTCTTCCAAGGACATGCTTCAACAGCAAAGTATCATAATGACTCCTTTATTTGAGTGACTGCTGGTTTCTTATTCAATGAGAAACTTCACTATTTGAAATGTGGTTGGTTAAGAATAAAACATCTCACTCTTGCCCCGAGGATGTAAGTGACTTTGACACAGAGGAGTAGTTTTGGTTTCCAACCCAGGTGCAGAGCCTGAGATAAGAGGTGTCTGGACTCAGCATTTCAGATCCATCTTAACTTGGTCATTTCCAAGGAAACAGGACCCTGGGTCCACTTTGCAGTCCAGGCTTGTTGTTGACTTCTTTGAGTCTATCAAAATACTACTTCAATTAAATTTTACTTAACTCTACCCTTCTCCCAAACCCTATAATAAATCTATTTTTTCCTTTGCTCTGTGAGATATCCCACAGTTCTCTGGTGTGGTCTCCCTCTTGGCAATGGATCAATAAATCCGCTTCTGTTGGCCTACAGGTTTGTCCCTGGAATGCTTAAGCTGATGAGACTAGGAAAGTAGGCTTTATTATTCCTGTTTTTAAAAGATAAGGAGGGACATCTCTGGTGGTGCGGTGGTTAAGACTCCGCATTCCCAATGCAGGGGGCCAGGGTTCAATCCCTGATCGGGGAACTAGATCCCACATGCATGCTGCAACTAACAGTTTGCATGCCACAACTAAGGAGCCCGCAAACCACAGCTAAGGCCCAGCGCAACTAAATAAATAAAAACTTTAAAAAAATAATAAATAAATAATAAAAAGATAAGGAAATTGAGTCTCAAGAAGGTTAAATAAAGTGTACCAAGGGTTATAGATAGTGAGTGGTCACAGAACTGAAACGAAGATCTGAAGTGTGATGAAGTCCAATCCATGTTGCGCCCCCACTTCACCTTCCAGCTCATTGTTGCCCTACTTTTGGTTAACAGCCCCACTCAATGAGAAGCCACAAAAGCCACTCATACCACTTTGCTCTTTCTTATTACAGCTAGTATCCAATTCTTACACACATCACGATTCCTCAAGGTGTGGCTTCAGTTTCATAGTGTTACTCTCTTCCAGGAACACGGGTGAACCACCCAACACTTAGTTCTGAGTTCCTTTCTTACTCAGCCACAGCGATCAGCCAATATTTCTAACAACACCCTCTGGGTTTTCACACTTGCACGCCTGTGCTTGTGCTGTTCTCTGACCTTGGCGTTCCTTGCCCACAATTCTCTGCCTATGCAAATCTTAAAAAATTTAAAATCATATCAAGGTTTTCGTTGCAAACAACAGAAACCGTGCTGGTTTGTTTTAGCAGACAAGTAATTTATAAAGAATATCAGATGATTTCACAGAAGCTTTGGAAGGGCCAGAGCACCTGACTTAAGGCTGCTCTGAAGGACTGATCCAGGGTAGACAGGACTGCTGCAATCAGACACAGAGAACGCAGTTTCCATCTCTGACACTTGGGGGTGCTAGACTTTCTCCTGCTGCTGTGTTGGAAGCTGGGTGTCTGCCACCGCCCTCATCAGGACTAGCCAGATTGGTCTCTCATTTGCATCATGAGCCTCCAAGTCAAGTCTTGCCATAGGTATATTGGACTGGCAGAGCCCAGGTCACATGTCTATTCTGCAGCTGCAAGGGAAGCTGGGAAAAAGGGTTTGGCTTCTACCTTAAGGAGGCACAGACTTAAGTGAGGAAAGTCCCTCCACACAGAAAGAGTATTCAAGTATATAGAAGAGATCCAAAGAAGAATGATAAACTTTCATTACACTGGGGTCCAGCTCAAAAGTCTCACCTGGGAAACCTTCTCTAAAACTACAGCAAGAATTAAGGTCTCTTTGTTTTGTCTCTCAGTTATATGTTATTTGCATATTTACTGAGTTATCATTACAACAGATATAATTCATATCCCTCCCAAATCTCCTCATTTTTACTTCCGGTTCTGACTTCCAACTGCCATAATAGCATTTGTTTTTCCCCTGAGGGCTTTTTCTGGCCACTTAGCTTGATTTTGTTTGCCTGTGCTGTGGGCTGAAAAGGTGGAGGAATTCACACAGGTCAGGAGCAGCCCTCAACCAATGACTCACAGAAGGTGTATAAATATCCCAGTTCCCTTGCCCTGTGGGTGGAACAACACTGAGGCATGTGTTTCATAGAAGCCCCCAGCATTTCCCCAGTTGGAATAAGCTGGGTTCCCCACAGTGGTTGCTGGCTTGATAACCCCTTTATTGGCTGCCTTCCCTTCCTTGTCTCACTTTCCCATTCCTCTGTCAACGTTTCCTTCACCTCCAAACTACTTGCACTTGAAACTTTGTATCAGGATCTACTTCTGGTAGAACCCCAAGAAGGACAACGCTCTTCCCTATGTTATAGATACCCACTTACTTATCTATCTCTCTTGTAAGATTCCTGAAGACAGGGAAAGCATGACCTTTTTGTTTTTTCTACCTCTTTTCTAGACACAGGTCCTTGTATATAGAAGAAACTAAAGAGGTATTTCTTGCATTGTGTTAAAATAGGGATAATGGTCAATTTTTAAGTTTATACCAGTGTACAGCCACACAATTTTACTCTTTCTGGAAGGAGTCATGACATATGATTAATAATGGCTATTTTCAATGGTAAGGACTGGAATTATGTGGTTGTTTTCTAACTTTTGCCCACATATTATTATGACTTTTTAAAACATCAACCATCCAGGAGGTTGTGGTCCGTTATGGGCACACACTACTGAATGGTGCAGTTATTCTGGGCCATTCAGGGTTGAATGACCTACCAAGGACAAAGCTCTTCTATGAAACACCTCATGAGGAGTGCTAAGGACAGCCAAAGGGATCTGATTGACCTTTGCAGTGGTCTCCTTCACCCCAGACCCCCAGCCTGAATCCATGCCTGAGTGGAGTAATTCACTTCCTGGCCCCTTTCCTTGTCCCCCAGGATGGGCTCCCTACCCTTAGGAACAGTTTCCATATGAGTGGTTTTTTGCTTGTTTTATTCTTGAGTTTTTTGGTTTTGAATATAGGCCCAAGGTCCCTGGCCAGTGGGTATAATTTCAATGGGTTTGATGGATAATGACAAATAAAAAGAATGGTGAGTGTTATGTAACAGCTGGCAGGCTCTGAATGCTTTTGGCTGTGATTCTGGAAAAGCATGAGAGAGGGATGTGGTTGACATACAGAAACAGTCTGAGTGGAACCCTCCTAACTTTTTTGGATCAATATTGCAGCAGGAGATTGAAGTAAGAGGCACCCAGTCCCAGGCTCCCTGCCTCTATTACAGGTCCTAAAGAAATTCCCAGACTTTAGACATTTTTGCATGTTTCTGGCAAGACATCCACTCTTCCCTGTCCATTAACGCTGTCTCAGTGGCAGTATCTTCCTTGAGATCCTCTGGACTAAGCTCATTCTGCATAACTCGGTTACCACTAGATACCCAAGGTTCCCTGGTCATTCCTTATCCTCCAGATTCTCATTTCTGAAAGATCTATATATCTCCTTCATTGACCCCATCTCTCATCCTTCCCCAACTCTCAAAACTCTTCCTCGGTGCCTCTGGAGCTCAATGAATAGTCAGGAAATCTCCTTCTTCCCAATGTGTCTTTCACCTTCTTGTTCTAACTGGCTCTCCCCTAAGGACACTGTTCCCTCTGCAGTCTTCCATAAGGTTGCTTTCTCTTATCTCATCTCTGGAATCACAGGACCTGGAACAGGATAGATGTTCTCTTTGCTTCTTTATTGCTGGTCTCAAACCGTTGTCCCACCTTCCTCCATCAAAATGACCATCTTTGAAACTCGTAACGTTGGACTGTATCATCTGTCACTTTCACGTTGGCAACTATCTACTGACTCCAGCATCTCTTCCTCTCTTCCTGGCTCACTGTCAGTTTCTCCATCACTATGCCCATTGTATTCTTGGTGCTTTCAATATCCATATAGATGAATCTTCCAGTACACTGTCTGTTCATCTTCTTGACCTCCGCTCCTCCAAACATCTCATACTCCATCCTAGTTCAGCCATTCACTCACATAGTCATACCAGGTGACCCTGTCCTCACCAAGAGTTGTTATCCCCTCCAGAATCTTAATTCCAAGCCTTGCAATATCTGACCACTACTTCTTATCTTGTTTATTTTATTTGTATGTACCTATGTCTTCTTTCTTCACCCTATTTCCTTGCCTCCTCTCCAGAAGTAACCACTATCCCTAATTTTGTGCCTTTAATTCCCCTAATTTTTAAAATGACTTCATTATATATGTATGTATTCTTAAACAGTATGTTGTTTAGTCACTTTTTTGAACTTTATGAAAATGATAGACTGCAGGTAGTCTATTGGAACTTGCTCTCTTCCACAGTATTCTATAAATAAGATGTCTCCATGTTGTTGGGCATTGCTATAGTTTGGTATAACTGCTGTATAATATTTCGTGGTGTGAATTTACAAAATTTATTCATTCATTTCTTCCATGGCTGTTTCCAGCTTTTTTATATCATGAATTCTGCTGCTATAAATAACATGTACATGTTTTCTGGTGCATATTTGCAAGAATTTTTCTAGGAGCAGAATTGTTGGGTCAAAGAGCATAAGAATGTTCAACTTCACCAGATGATGTTTTGTTTCCCAAAGAAACTGTGCATCACTTCCTATTATTGCAGGTCACTTCCACTAAGTTCTGATGTTAAAAACTCTCTGCCATCCTTAGGACCTATAACCGTTGAACACATCTTTTTACTTTCTTCAGTTTCCTACTTACCCAGCCTATAGTCCGTGATCTGTCATAATATTCATTGCTTTGCCTCAGATACCTTGTCTCTTTCTTTATCAAGCTCATCTGGAAAAACCCTAGTTCTGCCTACAGCCGAACCTCTGCTGGCTCTGTACCTGCACCCAGTCAAGAGACCATGGCTGCAGAGGGTGACACGGCCAGGCTGACTGTTCTCACTTTACATTCATGAGTGCTTACTGCAGCTTGTATGATACCTGCCAAACATATTATGCTTCCCTGGTCTATTAACTCTCCATGCTTCTATTTTATACCTTCTTATCTCTCCTCAAACATCTATTACCTCTTGCTGCACCCTCACTCCCAGCTGATGACCTTGCTCCCTTCTTCACTGAGAAGATAGAAGCAAGCAGAAAAGAACTGCCATTGGCTTCCACTTCTGCATTGACCTCCCCACGTTGATCTATGTTGGTTGTATTATCTATTGCTATGTAACAAATTACCCCAAATCTTAGTGGCTTGAACAATGTCATTTATTATCTCATAGTTTCTGTGCATCAGGAACCCTGGCACAGCTTAGCTGGGTCCTCTGGCTTTGGGGCTCCTAGCATCTTCCTTTTGTAGCTGAGTGCCTTGATCGGTAATTGTGCCCTGGCCCTCGAGGGAGAGTACTTACTATACTTATTATTGATAATGAGCTGGATGAGATAGGCCACACTTGTTCTCATCCTCCTATAGAACACACACTGGGTAAAATAAAATTTGTGCTATTAGTAAATTATAAAGCTTTCTAAAATTAAACTACTTTTTTCTTAAATGTCTTTATGGTATTGGAATAGCGTTATAACATATATCTGGAAAAAGAGAAAGTGTCTCACCTAAGGCTAAAATAATTTGCAGATGGATCAATGATTTAACTGTAAAGAAAAGAAAGTATAAAGAACCAAACAAAAAATAGAAAATAAATTTTCTTATCATCTGACAATAGGAAAGACTTTTCCAAGTAAGGTACAAACCTCAGAACTCATATAAAAAAGGTGGGTAAATTTGATTCTATAATAATAAAAAATATCTACGTGGTGGGAAAAATATGAAATGACAAATTACAAACTAGGAAAATACCTTCATACATAGACAAAGGATATATATATATAATTGAAAAAGATATATGTATTTATATATAAATGTGTTCATATATGTGTATATGTATATAAACATATTTATATATTAAAAGGGTATATGTGTATTGCATTCTCCATTGCTATATAACAAATTACCCCAAAACAGAGTTGCTTAAACAATATCATTTATTATCTCATGGCTTCTGTGGGTCAGGAATCTGGGCTCAGTTTAGGGAACACAATATCTACTGTATATATGTGTGTGTATGTGTGTGTGTGTGTGTGTGTGTGTGTGTGTGTATAAAACCTTTTTAAAAGCCTAACAAATCAATATCTAAAATGTCAATACCTTAATGAAACAGGCAAAGGATATAAACAGACAATTGGGGAGATGCTCAAATTAATTCAATTAGAGATATTAGACACCATGCTTTACATATACTATATATAAACATTTATATTATATATAATATATTTAACTCATTTAATCCTCTCAATGAGCCTATGAGGTAGGTGCTATTATTATCCTCATACTGTAAATGAAGAAACTGAGACTCAGAATGGTTAACCAGTTTGCCTAGGACAGCTGAAAAGTAGCAGAACCGCTGCGTCTCTTACCTATTTGCATATGCTGGGAATAATATAAGTATAAGGATATTTACCGAAGAGCCTGGCGCAAAGCAAGCACTGGGTAAGTGTTAGCTAAATAAGTAAATAAGTGCTGCTTATAACAGCAAAGATTGGAAACAATCTACATGCCCTTAATAGGAAACTGACTAAATATAATATGGTCCAGTTCAAAGAATGAGGCAGTGAGGATACTGTTATGAAGAGATCGCCAAAATTAAAGCTAAGTGAGAAAAGCAAGATGCAGAAAGGTGTGTATTGCATGCATATCTACTGCATAATATAAGGGACATGTTTGTAAATGCATGGTCTATCTCTGGAGTTATTCACAAGGAGGGTTGCCTCCAGAGAGAACTAGAGGTGGGGTGACAGAGGAGGAATGCAGAATACTTCTCAATGCATCCCCACTCCCTCTTTCTTTGCTTTCCTGTGTGCATCTGTTACCTATTCAAATGAATGAAAAATTAAAAATGAAATAGTGATAATTTAAGAACTAAAATAAAATAGTCTTTAAACAACAGAATAAAAACATATAGTATCACACAGTGAGCTGGAACTTACTGTCTGTATTTAAACGAGTAGGGAGGATTGGTTTTATCTGCAAAACTAGACATAGTCCAAGGATGTTAATACAGCAGGGAAGCCTGATATTCTAGACCCACCTCTTGCTTTTGACTTTGACTGCTGAGGCCTGAGGCAAGTGAATTAAGCCAGTCAAATCTGGGAAACAGTACTTAACAATCAAGTTCGCTTCTGCATCGTGAAAACAAATAACCTGATGTTGGTGAGATGCGTTGAAGGTGCAACATTCCAGGGTGCGAGGCAGAGCCTGTTGGGACCTGTGTGCTGCCATGGGAACTGAGATTCCAGAGTCTAGGCTTTGAGGAGACTTTCAGTCACTATTTAGTTAAACAAATGTTTTTAAAAGTGCCAGCGCTTCCAAGTGTTTCTTAAATGCGTGTGCCCAGAAAATTGGCCTATTTTAGTTGAGTTTTCTGATTCCTGTATTACTTCTCTACAATACTGCCAATGTAAGTAAATTTTGAATGTCATGATTTCAGGAAAATGGGTTCTTTTCAGGGAAGGGAAGTGAGGCTTAAGATCTATCATAGTGTACAGTTCAGTAAGGAAATGATAAACCCTTTGGAAAATTACAGTGAGTTACAGACTAATGTTGGTTTTCAAACAATATGTATTAAATTAGTCTGTAGAAATATAACACGCCCAAAGAGAAATATATCGTATAAGAAAAGAAGACGAAGGAAATGAGGATGTTGGTAGATCATTCTCCATGGGTGTCTCGCATTTCTGCATATTTTGCAAGCAATGCACTAACTGTCCTTTATTCTGGAGTATCTTTTTAAAGTATGTTTATATCATTAACATCCTGGAAGACATAGTTGTCCTCCAGAGCAAATGGCGGGTTTGCTTGCTGCACTTTGTATCAAAAAACCAAGCTCTCTATGTGCCGAATTCCTCTCCTGTAATGCAACACATTGCACTTTCCATATCACCCAGTGTAACTGGGGCTTGATGAACTGATGCAAATATGTTGAGACTGTGGCTACTGTTATTGCTGTGAGAAATAAACCGTCCTTTGTCTCTGACCCACGAGTCTCATATCTCTACCGACATCCGTTAAACTCTGGCTGGATGACTTCTTAACTTGCAGGTGGAGTAAAACCATAAACCCTTCATACTCTTGAGAGAGAAGTGTTCTCCAGATCACTGCTGTACAATAGAAAGGTAATGTAAGCCACTCAGGTGAGCCAGAAACATAGTTTAAAATTTTATAGACACCGCATTAAAAAGCTAAAAGAACCAGGTGAAATTAACTTAAATACTATATTTTATTTAACCCAATATAGCCCAAATATTACTATCTCAATATGTAATTGATATAAAAATTATTAATGAGCTGTTTTACATTCTTTCTTTGTATGAAGTCTTCAAGATCTGGGGTGTGTTTTACAGGGATAGCGTCTCAATTCGGACTATTCACACTTCAAGCGTTCAATAGCCATTGAGGGGCTTCCATTTGGGACTGTGCGATTCTGGACTATAAAATACAGTAAAATGAAAATAAAAGGCTTCAAGGCTGAAATAGATTTTCCCTTAAAAAAATTAAGTTCAGAATATCAGTGATATCGCTCATTGGGCTCGTCACTCCACATACTCTGAGCCATGTCCTGCAAGTTCCAAAATTTGTCTGACCAGGGAATCCTTCATGCATTATTTATTCCTCCCGTGCCCTTTAAGGTACATTTGGGATTGCTGGTTCTTCTGCAGCTGCCTGTAATAAGATAGGAATGTAGGATAAGAGTCACTAAAGACAAATTTGATACCAATCCATCAAGCCATGCCCTGTCCTCATGTTTCCAGAAACTGAAATGTAGATGTGCCTTAACTTTCCCTTCTGGTTTTCTCCTTTGAGAAGTTTATTTACCCAGCTGGGGGAGGGGAGGGGGAGAAAATCCTAACCTTAGCTTGTATTATATTAATATTTAAATAGGAGATTGGGTACTCAGCCAATTTTGAGGAGGGAAAAATGAGGGATTTCAGCCAGGCACTTGTTGCCTACCTTTCCTATCTACCCTGCCTGGTGCAAGGGTTGCCACGTGATCACATGGGCAGCAGTGGGGTGTTGACGAAGAAAGAGAGCCCTGAATGTCAGATGCAACACGATGAATGTAATGATCTGTCCTTACTAGGTATTTTTTTCTAAACAGTGTTCTTCACGCTTCAGAATCCCGCATGGGTTTGATTATGGTAAAATAAAGTAAATATTTGGACCTATCACCCATCATTTGGGGCTGAGGAGATATATCCCAAATAACATCCAGGTTTAAAAACAAGACATGGAAGTTTACAGGAATCATGCACACTGTTCCTCATGTATCCTCAGATCTTCCACATATGGCAAAATAGTAGAATGTTGAAAGAATTTCTTTGAATCCTCTAACCTCACAAAATTCAAGGACTCTTGGATAAAAATATTACAAGATTTCATCTAAAATATCTACAGTGGAATCTTTTTTGAGACAAGTTCTGCACAGAGAAAAGTCACTTCAGTTTACTGAATAAATCTGTTTGTAAAGGTCCCATAACATTGAGAGTGGTTGAGTTAAATAATGACATGACATGGCTAAGTGTGGTCAGGCACCCTGGATAGTAAAGATCCCAGACCCTAGACACCTCAGGGCCTCGGCATGGGTCTGTGGAAGACAATCCTGCCTCCCAGTCTGAACATGGGGGCGGATTCCCCTCCACAGAGGTCTTCAGCCAACCCATGCCCTGGTGCTGCCCGTGTCATTCTGTTCCATTGCACGAAGCTGGCATTTGGTCTAAAACCTTCACGGAGGTTCTGCTCCTCCCACATACTTCTACTCAGGAATTGCTATTGAGTCCCCTCAGTGACATTCTGTGTCCTTCTCTTTTATCAAGCACCCTGACTTCCCAACCCTCTCCCCAAGATTCTCCCTATCTCTTCTGCTGTTGTATGTCCCAATAGCCCCAGTTTGGGTTTCATACCTAGGCTTCGGGCAAATCCTTCCCTGCTTTTGGACCTATCACCCATCTTGGAATCTGGCCCCTTCCAGACTCAGCTTGTACTTATTGCTGTGTTTGGCTTTGGTTTCTGCATCTTTGAGTAAGAGGCACCTCACCCTGTACCCAGTTGGGTGCTCTTTTTGGCAGCCATTAACTTTGCTGGCTGTCATTCGTTCCTTGTGTTACACCATCTTTCTCTCTCTTTCCTTTCTTCTCTTTTCTGCCTCCTTTTTTCCCTCTCCTCTCCCTTCGTTCAAAAGACAGTGTAATCAGGGAGATCAGCGCGGTGCTTTGTGACCTCCTAGAGGGGTGGGATAGGGAGGGTGGGAGGGAGATGCAAGAGGGAGGAGATATGGGGATATATGTATATGTATAGCTGATTCACTTTGTTATACAGCAGAAACTAACACACCATTGTAATGCAATTATACTCCAATAAAGATGTTAAAAAAAAGACTGTGTAATATGGTAAAAAGCCTATGGAATTTGGAGTTATCAAAAACAGTATTGGATTCCAAGATGCCACCTTGCTGTGTAACCTTGGCAATTAATCATATCTGAGCTTGGTTCTTCATCTCTAAATTGGGAATGATAACAATTAGTGCTTAGCTATAAGTTTCTTACGAGGGTAGGAAGATGTGTGAGGGCCAGTGTGCAAGAGCCAGGCATAAACTGACACACGAGCGTGGCACGTTTGAAAGACAATGAGCTGAGTGCTCTAAGCTCAATTAACTTTTTGTTTGCCTGACTCTTTTTGCTTGAATTGTATTTTTTTTTAAGCACAGATCTTATAACTCCTGCTATATTACATTACAAAATCTTTGACATGATACGCTTTATCTTTTGTATTCGTTTCAGTAGTGCTTTGACCATTACAGTCAAGTATTTCTTGGCTTGGGTGGAACAGAGATCTCCCAAAGGAGGGCCTCAAATATTGGGAACACTTTTAGGCTTTTGAATAGGAAATGCACATATGAAAGTGGGGTGTAGGGAAGCCTGATACCCAGTGTAACAGAACTGCCTGGAAGCAGGGAGGCTAGGGTTGGAACATTTGACAGTTGTGAGGCCCTGCCTCCTGTTGGCTGTGAGGTTTTGAACAAACTGTTTAGCTTTTCAGCTTCAGTTTCCTTCTCAGTATATTAGGGATAAAATAGTATCTACCCCATAGAGTTGATAGGAGGATGCACTAGGAAATCCATGATACTTGATTATCAGGGTATCTGGCATGTAGGATTTGGTCAACACACATCAACTATGATGGGGTTTTTTTTGTTTTTCGTTTTTGTTTTTTTTGCTGTACGCGGGCCTCTCACTGCCGTGGCCTCTCCCGTTGCGGAGCACAGGCTCCGGACGCGCAGGCTCAGCGGCCATGGCTCACGGGCCCAGCCGCTCCGCGTCATGTAGGATCTTCCCGGACCGGGGCACGAACCCGTGTCCCCTGCATCGGCAGGCGGACTCTCAACCACTGCGCCACCAGGGAAGCCCCCTATGATGGTTTAGTGTTTGCTTCAAACACCTTCTGAAGCTGTTCTCAACCCAGAGCGACCCTATTAAAATGTCAGTCAGATCATGTCACTCTGCTGTCAGAAACACTTCCATTCAGTGTGAAAGTCAAGATCCTTGCAGAAGCCTACCCAGATGCACTAAGGCCTTTTCCTGCTCTGCTTCCTTTTTCTCTTTGCATGTAAGATCTCCTTAAAAAACAGTTAATTTTCTTATTCGGTGTGCATACTGCTTATTATCTGTCTCTCCCTACTAGACTGTAAACTCCATGAGGGAGGTCTACTCTGTGCACTGTTAGTTCGATGTCCTAGAATGGTGCCTGGCCATAGTAGGTGCCATTTGTTGAACAAACAAATGAATGAACGAGTGAATGCATTTCCCACACCAAGATGGCCCCTACCTCTTCGAAGTTCCTATATCACTTTGATGGCTATTTTCTTATGCTACTTATTATAGTCTAAATTATAGTCTACTATTTTGGGGTTTGCCTTAGTACCTTAACCAAAGCGTCAGCTCCCTGAGTGGGAGCGGTGTCCTATTGCCTTCTTGTCTTCCCCCGCAAGCCTAGCGCACGGTCACAAATAGTGCTTATATTGGGAGAAACAAAACTCCGGAATCTAGACCATGTTCTCTGACTTTACCCACTCCTCTCACACCATTTCTTTACTCATATTAAACTTTAGTACCAAAATTAATTTGTTAAAGATTTGACCTTTAATTTTAAAAGTCGAATGAATTTCATAAATGCCACTTACTAAAATCCATTAATAAGTGGTCCTATTTAAGTTCTGAACACAATACTTGATATCTTCTCATTAGGAGAAACAAACTCACGCCGTGACCCTCTTTAATGTGGTGGCCAGCAGCAGTAGAGCGACAACCTCCCAGGCCCGCGGCGCAGTGGATTTGGTGGCAGAAGCGGCTTGGCGGTGGCCTCCCTCTGGGCCTGTCCATCTTGCCTCCACGTGGCTGCATCGAACAGTAAAGGGAACCTGCTTCTTCCCCAGCTTGTCTTCCCTGGACCTCCCCAGTGCCACCCAGTGTAAAACAGTCTGGCTTTAGGGCAGAAGCCAAAGCAAAGGAAAAGGGCCACTTAGGAAAAGAAGCAGAAAAATACAATTCTCTCTCTCTCTTTTGTTTTTTTTTTTTATGTAGGGAATCATGAAAATGTGCTTAAATTGGCATTTGTATTATTTGATTTCAATACTAAACTTCCTTAGCTTTTAGTCCAACTCGTGTTCCTGGTAACTGATGGTTATTAAAATTGAGGTTTGGGAATGTCATTTTGGCTTAGGTAAATCGAAGGTAGAAATTCCTGAGCTGGGTTGGGGCGAGCTCGCCACACTGAGTGCACGCAGAGGCCCTCCGTCCGCCTCTGCGGCATGGAAGGAAGGACAGGAGACCCCTCTCACATCTGGGACTCAGGCACCGTGCTCATCTCCGGGTCCTCCCGGAAGGCGAGTGTGCGAGCGGCGTTCATTCAGCTGCTGCCTTATCACCGTCTCAGCAATGAAGCCCTGTCACTCTTATTTGATGATTCTTTTTAAAAAGCTTGGGCTCTCCTCAGGACCCCGGATGACACAAGGAGGTCTGCATGCTTCCCTTTGCCCGTCGGGGGTCATGCTCAGGCTCACTCTTGGAGCAATATCCGTTTCCCAGGCTGTGGGGCATGACTACTGGCCAGAGGGCTGCAGGCTTCAAAGGCCCGGATGAGCCCCTGTGGCAGGTCAGTCCCCGGAAGTGCCTCTGATGTGAACAGACACCTGGACAAACACAAAGGATGCAGCGTAATTCTTTATTCCTGCTACACATTCCCCTGAGCGAAATTTGCCTGAACTACCTTCTCAGGCTTCCCAGCCTAAAGAGGCTTTTGTGCGGTTGGGGGTTGGGGAAGAGAGTGCCGGTTGGATTAGAAACTTCTCCCAGCTAGCTCTTTCGTCTTCAGCCTGCCAGTGCATCTGGCCTTCGCCGTGTCCAGCAAGGGTGGGCACCTCCGTGGTCCCTTAATCCCTTGCCCAGTCACAGATAACCGTACTTGTCATGGAAGATTTTCAGCCAAGCACCCATCTACTCATCTTTCACAGAACGTGTACGGATAGTTTTTTGGCACTGGGCTCGGGACCTGATCCCACAGGAACACAACAAACACTTGTCAAATGAATAAATGAGATACTGAATGAAACCCTAGATCAAAGCTATATCTTTAGGAGCGGAACCATCTGTCTTAGTTTGTATTCCCCACAAAGCAGGCTGAAACACGGAGCTGAGTAAAAATAGTTCCTTTGGGAGGTGATCCCAGGAAACACCAATGAGAGAAATACCGTATGATATCACTTATATCTGGCATCTAAAAAATGCAACTATCTAGTGAACATAGCAAAAAAAGAAAGAGACTCACAGATACAGAGAACAAACTAGTAGTTACCAGTGGGGAGAGGCAAGAGGGGAGGGGCGAGGTAGGGGTAGGGGATTAGTAAGTATAAACTCTTAGGTATAAAATAAGCTACAAGGATATATTGTACAACATGGGGAATATGGCCAATATTTTATAATAACTATAAATGAAGTATAACCTTTAAAATTTGGGACTCGATATATTGTACACGTGCAACATATAATACTGTACATCAACTATACTTCAATTAAAAAAAAAAACAAGAGGATAAGGCAGTGGGGCAGGCAGGGGAAAGCAGCCAGTAGAGGACGCCTCATTTAGCAAATTACCACTGTGGGCAGTGGGCGTGTAGCCCTGCTGGGAAGCTGGAGGAGCCGGGGATGGACACCCCCAAGAGTAACCCCACCTGAAGGGTGAAGGAGAGGGAACACGTGGGTATTATCCACCTGCTCCCATCAGGCATTGGCGAAGGACAGCTCCCAGGGCGTCATCAGTTCCAGCTGCTGAGAATTGCTGGGCGGAAGAAAAGCTGGAGTCAAAGGTGTGCACTGGCCGTGGAGAGTCAGACTGGTGGGCGCACAAATGGTAGAGGGCACTTGCAGCACCATTACATCCTCTGGTTTCCATTCCCTCCATTTCCTCTCTACAATGAACCGTCAGGATGACACGGAGGGTCACTGGCTCCTTCAGCCCCAGGAATCGAGGAGGTTGCAGAGACTGCAGCCTCACAGAGCAAGTAGTCTCCACTGTCTTGTTACTGTGACATCAGCTGTGTGGCTAAGCAGGATATGCATTTCAGCAAACCACACGCTAATCCTGCAGTGCATTACATTGCCTGTGACGCTCTTGGCTTTCATTTCCAAATCTCAGTATCAGTCTTAGGACTCATAGGATTGAGGAAACAATGCTTGCATTTAAAACAGAGGAGGTGGGGAGTTCAAAAGCCAGTAGTCATGATCCAGAGGGGTTGAACATATTTAATGGTATCATCGCGTGGTTTCTCCCCAAACTTGGCATATTAGATCCATGACGGACCTTAGGTATTATCGTTTCATGCAGTGAGCTCATTTTACAGATGTTGAGACCGGGGACCAAAGGAGTGAAATGATGTATCCAGCGTCACAGAGCTGGTTCCAGTTAGGACAGCAGGCCTCCTAGTTCCCGTGCCTGGGCCCCTGGCCACGCTGCTGCCCACACTACCCGTCCCCAGGGGCTCAGGAAAGTGACCAGAAGGAGCTATTGGCACAACTGGTTAAAGAGCACTGGACCAGGGCTTCCCTGGTGGCGCAGTGGTTGAGAGTCCGCCTGCCGATGCAAGGGACGCGGGTTCGTACCCCAGTCCGGGAGGATCCCACGAGCCGCGGAGTGGTTGGGCCCGTGAGCCATGGCCACTGAGCCTGCGCGTCCGGAGCCTGTGCTCCGCAACGGGAGAGGCCACAACAGTGAGAGGCCCGCGTACCGCAAAAAAAAAAAAAAAAAAAAAAAGAGCACTGGACCAGCACAGGCTGGGAGTACAGGGTAAACAGGGTGGAGAGCGGAGGGGCGGGGCCAGAAAGGAGTGTAATGGGAGTCAGCAATTACTGAATACCTGCTATGTGCCAAACGCCACGTTCTGGGGCTTAGAGGTATCTCGTTACTCTTCACAAGGAAGGTGGATGTCATAGCGCAGTTAGAATCTATACAACTCAAACTTTATCCCTCCAAAGTCCTTTCTTGATTTTGTTTTAAATCACCAATCTCATCTTGTTCTGGAATTTCATTCCCACTCAGCAGGAAAAAAAAAAAAGCAAACGAACTCATAACCTCGAGTTTTCAATTTACAGTAGCTGGGTTGCCTAGGGGACTGACTCAGGAGGCCAATGGTTTTACTTTGTCAACAGCCCAAGACGAATCACTTATATTTCCCATGTACACGAAGAAACTCCTTTGCCGCCTCCAGTGCACCAAGGCCACCCTGGGCATCCCTAGTTGGCAACATCCACCTCCATGGAAATTCCAGGTCTCTCCTCTGGTTACAACATTGGAGATCTCTTTAAGACATAAATATAGTTTTCAAGGTAAGTATCATATTAAGGGATTATCATTTTATACACTCCTAAAAGAATGAATGGATCAGATTGTGGCAAGCAGAGAGATGGCTGTGCAAGAACCAGGACCCAGAGGAAGAGCCGGGGGTAGTGGATGGGGGGATAGGCTGAGAGAGAGCAAGAGGAGGTGTGTGAAGGATGCTCAAGGCATGAGGGGCTTCCAAGGAGGGCAGGCGTGGCCAGGGCTGTATAGCCACCCAGCTCGAGGGCCCTGGGAGCTTGGGAAGGGAAGCTATGATTAGGATGGAGTCCAAAGACCCATAGCAGAACCACTTCCTGTACAGTGGCTACTGGGGAGGGTGATGCTTGGATGAGTAACAGAAATATTGAGGCTGGCGCTGACCATCTTCAGGGCCAAGAGGTGGCCTTCTGGTCCTGTCTACACTTACATGGGAGTCGTACCCTGTCTTTTGACCCCCGTCCAAAGCTCACTGTGCCAGGGGCAGACAGCACTGCCCGTCAGTGCCCAGGGGCTGAGGGGTACATTTCAGGCCCTGTGCAGCCCTCTCTGAGCTGTGATTTTCTTTGATTCTGTTCTTCTTGTTCCATCCGAGTGGGACTTCTGTTTCCATTCTGAAGGCCACTGTTAAGGCCTATTCACTCTCAATGGCTCATTTAGTTCAGAGGGGGTTTGGGTTTTTAGAAGGTTTTCTCTTTTAAATTCTCTTTATTTTCTTTCCCCTTTTTAAAAAAAAGGTCATAAAGAGCTTTAAGATGCCACGCATGAAAAGCCCTGGATAAATGCAGCTTGTACTGGATTGTAAAATACTGTATTGTTCCAAGTTTAATTCCTCGTGCGAGACTGGAATTGGTAATTTTCTCATCTCAAGGCAGAGGCTGGATCAACAGGCTGCAGGCTCGATGCAGGGCTGGGCGCCCCCGGGAGCCTCGAGGGGAAACCAGAGATCTCTGTGAGCAATTCTCCTTTTGGTCCAGATTTAATTTTTCTGAATTTTGCATTAAGGTAAAATCACATTTTTATGAAGAAACATATCTCTGTTCTCTGAAGTGGCACTTTGGGGTCTGGAGCAACCATTGTCTAGGGTCACACAGAGTTATAAATCACAGAAAGGACCTCCTCTCAACCTCCCTGCTCTGAAAACTCACCCTGTCTAGTATGTGACCTCGCTGGCTTATATGGGATGTCCTCCCTCTCTGAGTTATGGAGACTGTGTCGGCCCTGAAGGTCCCTCTCTCTTCCTTTGACAATAGGTTAAGAGGCTGCCCAGTTTCATGGCAGCGGGACCAAGTGCCCCTCAAGTCTGCCAGTCTCATCCCTGCTTCCTTGTCATTGCCTCGGTTCGTCTCTTGCCTGGAGTGATGTCCTTCCCATCTTCCTCTCTGGCTAGATCGTACCTCTCTGCTTTCAAGCCACCCTCCTTCATAAAACTCTCCCTACTACTTCTGACTCTATTACCCCCTGCTTCTCTGATCTCTATTACCCCCTGCTTCTCTGATCTCTATTGTAATCATGGTAATGAGAGCACATTTTCACCCCTTTTAGGCTCAAGTTTGGTGTGGATGTTAGATTATAAATTCCTTGAAGGCCATGTCTTTCCCGTATTTTGTATCTGTCATATCTGCTATCATACCTGTCCAGCATGAAGCAAAAACTTCATAAATTCCCATTGTTTGGTTTATTGATTGGTTGATTGATTGATTGTTAGTTGCCCAGACCCCACCTGTTTCAGACACTGAGACAGTGTTTTGCCCAAGTGACTCCAGACATCAGTAGAGGTGTCCCTCTGACTCTCATATGCTCACATCCTGACTGTTTCACCCCTGCTTCTTCTCAGGAGGAAGATTCAGCCTCTGCTCCAGTTTCCAGAAAAATGTCCTCTCATGCCTAATGCTTTGAGAGTCTTAGTAGACTTTTACTAAACATTTGGGGATGGTAGGAGGGCTATGTCAGCTGAGTGCAGCATCTCACCATCTCCTTCTACCCATTAGACAGATTGACCACAGAGTCCTTGTGCATGAGTCTGTGTGCTAGTCACAGCTGGAGACCAAAAACATGTCCTGGGGACTCCACTATGGAAGATGTCTAGAAGGACAAGAAAAAACTAAAATTTATTGAGAAAATGAAAAGAAACATATAGATAACTTCTAATTGGCACACGTAATCCCAGCTACTCTACCTCCCATTAGAAGCAGCAAAAATTGCTCCCCTATCCCTTGCATAGCAGTGTTTAGAGCACTGTCTGTGACTTAAGGATGGCTTTAGGGTCACACCTTCCACCTTAACTGACTTATTAAAGTGTTCTTGTAAACAAATACCATGTTTTCTCCGAGAATAATTCCAGCGAATTCTCTTTATTCTCCTTATTCTCACAGCATCAGTCCCCAGAAGGGTTGAGTTTGCCATCTCTGGGCTCGATGATTAAAAGTATTCATCAGAGAATGCAGCCACTAACTTGGGGTCAAAGAGATTCCAGATATTTCAAAACCTCCTGCCCTTAGCCTTAGCGCTGTGGGATACCAAGAATGAGATCTGGGCTCCAAAAACACTGCCCTAAGGGCCCCCTGAAGGTCTGGGCATGAAAAAATAAACAGAGCTCCCACCCTCCTCCATCAGGAGCTGTTCATGGGGGTGTCCGTACATGTCTCTGGCCAGGGGCTGCCACTCTGTCCCAGCTCCCAGCATCTGCTTGATTGGATTCCTTTTCACACTTTCCTCCTGCCTCATAGAAATAGTAGTTTACAGTCATATAATTTCAGAACATCAGAGATTTCATGCTAAGAAAAAATAGAATTGGTGCTGGGTCATTGCTGCTGAAACGCTAACACCATTTTACAATTGCTCTGAAAGAGCTCTCCTCTTAACTCTCGCTCCCAGGCTCCCCTCTCTTGTTCAGCCTTTTGTGTGGCTCCTTTGGTTTTTCTGCTCCTCAGATGTGCACACAGTTTAAATAACATTCCTTCCTGAATTTGTCCCTTCATTTCCCCAGCTTCTGTGCTTGGGGGCTCTCCAGCTCCCATCCTTTTTCTTTCTTGCTAATGTTCTCTCCTCTATCCTTTGTTGACATGCCAGTTTATGCAACAATAGCCTCCCCCTTCCTCTCCTCACTGTTTTCCATTTCTCACACTCCTCCTAACTGACAAACGCTCCCCAAACTGTGTGTATGTGTGTGTGTGTGCGTGTATGTGTTTGGGGTCTAGGAGAATACAATCTGTTTTTGTCCCCATATCCCTGAGGAGGTGGGGAGAAGTGTATCTTCCTCCCCCACCACATTCTCCTAATGGCCAGTGTGGCCAGAGTGGACACAGGGTCAATTTTATGCATAGGCTGAGAGCTGTGTAATTTGCAGGGTGTTGCGAAGGCCATTGCAGCAGTCACTCTTGGCAGCCTGCCCATCAGCCATTTCTCCCTCTCTCCTTCCTAACTGAACCCTGACTCTGGACATGTACCTCCTGCTCAGCCAGGTGCTCCAGGTGAGGTGAGCTCTATCTCCATTCCCCAGCTGTGAGTCATGCTTAGTCTAACTGATCTTGAGAGTTCCATTCTCCTTGTAAGTGATTGGTTTAGGCACTGGCATGTGAAACAAATCTATCCAATGGGAATGAAGGAGAAATAAGCTGGGGGAGGGGAGGCATATGGGGAAGGTTATCCTTTATCTTTCAAAGATACACTGGAGAAATAAACGGCCTTCTTTTTTTTTTTTTTTTTTACATCTTTATTGGAGTATAATTGCTTTACAATGGTGTGTTAGTTTCTGCTTTATAACAAAGTGAATCAGTTATACATATACCTATGTTCCCATATCTCTTCCCTCTTGTGTCTCCCTCCCTCCCACCCTCCCTATCCCACCCCTCCAGGCGGTCACAAAGCACCGAGCTGATCTCCCTGTGCTATCCGGCTGCTTCCCACTAGCTATCTATTTTACATTTGGTAGTGTATATATGTCCATGCCGCTCTCTCACTTTGTCACAGCTTACCCTTCCCCCTCCCCATATCCTCAAGTCCATTCTCTAGTAGGTCTGTGTCTTTATTCCCGTCTTACCCCTAGGTTCTTCATGACATTTTTTTCCCTTAAATTCCATATATATGTGTTAGCATATGGTATTTCTCTCTCTCTTTCTGACTTACTTCACTTTGTATGACAGACTCTAGGTCTATCCACCTCATTGCAAATAGCTCAATTTCATTTCTTTTTATGGCTGAGTAATATTCCATTGTATATATGTGCCACATCTTCTTTATCCATTCATCCAATGATGGACACTTAGGTTGTTTCCATCTCCTGTCTATTATAAATAGAGCTGCAATGAACATTTTGGTACATGACTCTTTTTGAATTATGGTTTTCTCAGGGTATATGCCCAGTAGTGGGATTGCTGGGTCATATGGTAGTTCTATTTGTAGTTTTTTAAGGAACCTCCATACTGTTCTCCACCATGGCTGTATCAATTTACATTCCCACCAACAGTGTAAGAGTGTTCCCTTTTCTCCACACCCTCTCCAGCATTTATTGTTTCTAGATAAACGGCCTTTTTAATGCCCTTTTTAATGTTGTCTGGAGGCTGTGATATTGAGAGCTGCTGTAGCCACCTTGAAGACAGGAGAGGACAAGCCCCAGGAAAAAGCCATTCTGCTGAGAACAGCAGAAAAGAAATATGAAAATGAGTTGAGTCTTTGATGACATCCTTGAGCTGTTGACCCTGTCTCACTCTGGACTTATTGTTTTTGAGGTAATAAATCTCCTCCCTTTTAAGCCATTTGTTTTAGCATTTTCTGTTTCTTCAACTTAAAATATCTTTAGAAACATAAATTTTCTGACCCCAAATAATTCCTCCATACATATCATCTCTCCTCTGCTTAGCTTATGAAACACAGGTCATTAATAGCTCCTAATTTCATGTCACTTTTCACGTGCCAGGCACTGTTCTTAAATGCTTTAAATAATGTAACTCATTAAACGCTTATAAAACCCTATAAGTACTCTTATTATCCTCATTACACAGATGAAGACACTGAGGCATGGAAAAGTTGAGAAAATTGCCAAAGATCCCACAGCTAGTAAGATCCATACTCTTAACAATAACTCCATCAACTTCCAGGAATTGAATGAACTGGAAGTTCTAGATCCTGGTTGCTCTCCCTTGAGTGAAGGATACTCAAGGTGAGGAAGACCATGCCAGGTGTTCTGGGGCCAGGATTAGTGGCTACCTCCTCTTTCTGCGACCGAAGGTGCCAGGGCCAGCCTGTAAGGTATGTGGGCAATGTGGCCCCGGGTCACGATTCTTATGAATTCTTTATTGCTGGCAGGACTGCACCAGGATGAGTTGAACTGGACATTGAACAGCCTAAAGCCTAGCCAAGGGACAGAGCTGGGGAGCCTTCCCAGTTTCCCCTGGGCCTCAAGCTCAGATTCTCTTAACTTCCCTCTGTAACTTAGGGACCTTAGCTCTTTACCCCACTCAGTGGGCCCCATTTACAGGACATAGAAATTTGTTGCTAAAGGGTTTTTTTTTTTTTAATTTTTTTTTATTTTTTGCAGTACGTGGGCCTCTCACCTTTGCAGAGCACAGGCTCCGGACGCGCAGGCTCAGCGGCCATGGCTCACGGGCCCAGCCCCTCCGCGGCATGTGGGATCTTCCCGGACCAGGGCACGAATCCGCGTCCCCTGCGTCGGCAGGCGGACTCTCAACCACTGCACCACCAGGGAAGCCCCTAAAGGGTTTTTTAATAACCTCCTGGTTCTACCTCCTCCTGTCCCCTCTGTGTCACTCAGAATCCAGTTAGGACGCCACACAAATTTTTTTTAATGGAGGTGATTTGATAAATAATTGTTAACTAGGCTTGAGGAATTGAAAAGGCAAAAAGACAAGACTAAGGTATCACAGAGCAGCAACTTCAGGAAGCAGCTACCATCCTTATAGCCGTGGAGCAAAGGAAGAGGTTGGAATTTCTGGAACTTAGGAACTTAGAGGCGGGAACTTCTGCAGAGAGAGCGATGCTCCTTTGGTGCTGGTGGACTAAGGAAGTGATGCTAGGGTGCTGCTGACAGGTCCATGAAACCCACAGAAACCCAACAAGAAGCAAACAGGAAGGAACAGTCCCTTTGTCTCCTCCGATGCTCCCTGTGGTACAGTCCAACACGAGCCAGAGGACAAAACAGCATGAAGAGTGTAGAAGGGAAGCTTTGACTCTGAAAGACAATAGCTATTTCATTCTCTCTCTCTCTCTCTCTCTTTCCCCACTGCCCACAAGTATGGGACAACTCAAGGGATTGCAAAAATGACATTTATCAATGGGATTTCAATACAATAAGAAAGCTCTATTTCAATTCTATCCCATTTCCACTGGAGATACAAGATACAAGTGAGGGGGCTGCCAAGAGAAAAACAAATGCTCTAGAAAAGTCAGTGCAGGAGGCTTAAAAGACACATGGTAGAAGAAGCTGGTAGATGGGTTGCTGTAAGAAAACTTACCGTGTACTGAGTGGGATAGCCATTAGACCTCTTCTGAATTTTGGATAAAATAAAAGAAGAAATTAGATAATTAAGAGTTTGATGCCTATTAGCATCATGGTCTGTATACTGTCCTTCAAAACATCTCTTCTCCCTGACAAAAAAAAGTTGTCCTCACCTCTTGAGAAGCTGGGGAGACTCCACCTCTACTTCTGGGGAGAGAGGTGATGCATTCCTGGGTGAATGAACACAAATTAAGGACTTCCTATATGTCAGACTCCTTTAAGTACTTTTACTACTTACTATCAGTGTCAAATTACATTACTTCTATATGGCCCCATATCCATGTCTATGAAATGAAGATAACGCTGCCTATCTCATAGAGTTAGGAGGATTGGGAAGATACTGGAAACCTCATAGCCTAGTGTTTCTCATACATTGCCTCTTATTATTTGCTTATTTACTTTGCTGTTCTACATAAATTTTAGAATCAGCTTATCCATAGCCACAAAATATTTTGCTAGTTTAATCTTCAAAAATCAATTAATCTTCCAACATCTTTTCACAACAACAACAAAAAACAACTCAACAAAATAGGAAAGAAGGGAACTTCTTCAACCTGATAGAGGATTTTTATGAAAAACCCACAGCCAATATCATACTTAATGGTGAAAGAAAGTGCTTTTCTCTAAAGTCAGGAACAAGGCAAGGATATCTGCTCTTCATACTTTTATTCAATATTGTACTAGATGACCTAGCCAGGGCAATTAGGCAAGAAAATGAAATAAAAGGTAATCAGATTGGAAAGGAAGAAGGAAAATGACTTTTATTCTCAGATGACATGATCTTGCATATAGGAACTTCTCAGGAATCCATAGAAAACTTTATTCAAACTAATGAAAAATGTCAGCAAGGTT
Source organism: Phocoena phocoena (assembly GCF_963924675.1). NCBI lineage: Eukaryota > Metazoa > Chordata > Mammalia > Artiodactyla > Phocoenidae > Phocoena > Phocoena phocoena. The sequence continues at coordinate 30,051,739 of NC_089221.1, read as the reverse complement.
TCAGGATATAAGATCAATACACAATATCAATTGTATTTGTATACTCTTTTCAATGCAATAGCATCAAAAATACTTAGGAATACATTTAATAAAATTGCAGGATTTGTACACTGAAAACTACAAAACATTTCTGAAAGAAATTAAAGAAGATCTAAATAAATGAAAATATATCCCATGTTCATGGGTTGGAAGACTTAATATTGTAAAAATTACAATATTCCCCAAATTCATCTACAGATTCAACACAATGCCTATTAAAATCCCAGCTGACTTTTTTTTATAGAAATTGACAAACAGATCCTAAAATTCATATGGAAATGCAAGGAATCCAGAATAGCCAAAACAACCTTGAGAAACAGCAAATGTGGAGAACTCTCATTATGTGATGTCAATACTATAAACCTGCAGTCATCAAGACAACGTGGTAAAGACAGATACATATTTCAATGGAATAAACTACAGAAATCAACCCAAAACAGTGAACTAATTTTTAACAGAAGGGGAAGGACAATTTAGGAGCAAAAGGAAAGCCTTTTCAACAAATGGTGCTGAGACATTTAGACACCTGTAGACAAACAAACGACAACAGCGACAACAAAAACCACAGCTTAAAATGTCATATAATAACGTATGTATGTGGAATCTAAAAAAATGGTATAGATGATCTTATATGCAAAGCAGAAATAGAGGCACAGATGTAGAGAACAAAAACCACAGCTTAGATCTATAATTTATATCTAATGCAAAAATTAACTCAAAATAGATCATGTGCCTACACGTAAAGTGAAAGCTAGGATACTTCTACAAGAAAGCATAGGAGGAAATCTTTGGACTTTGGGTTGGGTAAAAACTTCACAGATATGATAGACAGCATGATCTATATTGATGAATTGAACTTTATCAAAATTAAGAACTTCTTATCAAAATTAAGTATCAAAAATAAAGAACTTCTTTATCAAAATTAAGAGACAAGCCACAGCCTGGGAGAAAATATTTACAAATCACATATCTGATAACGGACTTGCAACCAGAATGTATAACAAACCCTCAAAACTCGATCATAAGGAAACAAACAACCCAATTAAAAATTGCCAAAACCTTTCAACAGACATTTCACCAAAGAAGATATACAAATGCCAAATAAGCACATTAAAAATGCTCTTTAATCATTAGGGAAATGCAAATTAAAAACCACATTGAGATAGCACTGCATATCTATTAGGCTATCTATAATTTAAAACACTGCCTTAGCAAGATTTGATGAGAATTTAGAGCAACTGAAACTCTCATACACTGATGGTGGAACAGTAAATGGTACAACCACTTTGGAAAACAAATCTGGAATTTTGTTAAGCATACAGCCACCATGTGATGCAGCCATTCCATTCCTAGGTATATTCCCAAGAGAAATAAAACATATGTCTATACAAAGATTTACAATGAATATTAATAGTTTAATTTATAACAGCTCAAAATAGGAAACAACCTCGTGGTATAATTTAAAATATATATGTATTTGGTCTGTCCCTGGTACCTGACACAGAGCTCCTAAAATCTTTGGAATTTCCTGAGTGTTAGGAGTGTCTTTTTTTATTCATAACAATATCTTTAGACTATACTTCACTTTATGCTAATGAGGTATCTCCTGGTGGAGCCCCTGGATGGCTTCAGGATGAGGGCTGGTCACCAGAAAGTCCAAGCACGTGATTAGAGAGTTAAAACTTTCAGCCCCACTCCTGGAGAAGGGGGGACTAGGGATTGAGTTCATTTGCCAATGGCCAATGATTTAATCAATCATGTGTACATAATGAGACCTCCATTAAAACCCCTAAACAATGGGATTTGGAGAGCTTCTTGGTAGGTGAACACATGGATGTGCTGGGAGGGTGGCACTCCTAGAGAGGGCATGGAAGTTCTACACCCCTCTCCCCCCATTCCATGCCCTGTGCGTCTCTACCATTTGACTTTCTGAGTTGTATCTTTTATAATAAACTGGTAATCATAAGCAAACTGCTTTCCTGTGTTCTGTGAGTCATTCTAGTAAATTATGGACACTGAGGAAGGGGTTGTGGGAAGCTCTAAATTTTTAGTCAGCCAGGCAGAAGTGTGGGTTTCCTTGGGACCCCACTTGTGGCCGGTGTCTGAAACGGGGACGGTCTTGTGGGATTGAGCCTTAGCCTGTTGGGTCTGTGCAAACTCTGGGTAGTTAGGATCAGAATTGCATTGAATTGTTGGACACCTGGTTGATATTGGGGAACTGGAGAACTTGTTATTGGTGTTGGAAAAAGACATCACAACCCCCCAAATCCATCAATAGATGAATAAACAAATTGTTGTATAAGCATCCAACAGAATAATACTGAGCAATAAAAACAAACAATTCATATAGGCTACTATTAGCAGAAGCTAGTGTGTATGAATCTCAAAGTAATTACACTGATTTAAAAAGCCAGACAAGAAGAAATACGTACGATATGAACCCATTTATATAAAAGTATAGAAAATGCAGTCTAATCTATAGTGGCAGAACGCAGATTGGTGTTTGCTTGGGAGCGGGGGGCAGAGGAAGGGATTATTAAGGGGCAAGCTGTCTTTTTTTGGGGGCAGTACGTGATGGATATGTTCATTATATTGTGTTTGGTGATGGTTTCACAGCTATATGCATGTGTCAAATTTACCAAGTTACGCCTTTTAAATGTTGCAGTTTATTTTATGTCAATTATATCTTAATAAATCTGTTAAAACTTTTTAGATGACTGGAATAAATGTATTCAAATGGTTATCTCTGGGTGGTAGACTTGGGAGTTTTGTTTTTTCTTTATTCTTTATACTTTTATCTACTTTTAAAGTTTCCTCCAGCAAGCTTATATGGTAGAAAATGAAAGTCTACAGTAAAAAAAAAAAAAAGCAAATGATATGAAAATATTATACAAGGCTAAGACAACATGATTAATTTTCCAGGAACATTGTGAGCTAAGTAGTCCTTTGTGGGCTCATCTGGGAACCCAATCACCATTTATAAGGAGGCTGCTGTGAAAAAATGTGCTCTCTGTTCCAGTGCTTTTAAATTGAACTTTGTGAACAGCTGTATTTTCTTTTTAACTCTGTAAGCAGCAGAATCCTTTGTTTCAGGTTTTGTCTACCAGAGTTTCTTTTATTTTCTTGTGGGTGCTTTTTCACAGTAGTATAAAATGGTTCCTTAAAAATTTAATTAAATTTAATGGCTCCTTAAACTAAATTTAATTAAAAAAATATTTCACGTGGAAAACGTAGTTGAGGACTGATGCCAGAGAAGTTTTCTGCTTGATCCACCAGGAACAGGTTTCAGTGCGGTTATGGTCAGAAACAAGACTATAAACATTGCACCTTGTTATTGCAAATGCCTGTCTCCTACTTCATGTGGCCCTGGTGACAGAACTACTTAGTGAATTGCTTTTTCTCCCCATACACAGTCTCCCTCAATTCCTAAACCCTCCGAAAGGTAAGCCTTAAGTTAGGCTCCCATTACAGGAGAGCAATTTTTAAAAAAATTTTATTGGACTATAGTTGATTCACAATGCTGTGTTAGTTTCAGGTGTACAGCAGAGTGGTTCAGTTATACATATACATATATTCATTCTTTTTCAGATTCTTTTCTCATATAGGTTATCACAGAATATTGAGGAGAGTTCCCTGTGCTATACAGTAGGTCCTTGTTGGTTATTTATCTTATACATAGTAGTGTGTGTATGTTAATCTCAAGCTCCTGATTCATCCCTCCCCCTACGCTTCCCCTTTGGTACCATAAGTTTGTTTTCGATATCTGTAAGTTGCAAGAGAGCTTCTGTCCCATCAGTAGTCTCTATCGAGTCTGTCCCACTGTTTTCATCAGACCTGAAGGAACACCTGCTTTCCAGCTAAGTTCTCACCCTGGGATCTTTTTGCAGGCAACGATGCACAAAGCAAAGAGCAGGCAGAAAATTTCTAAATTGTTTGGCCTCATGCTGATTCTTAGAGGAGGGAGAAAACCATCAAATCCAACTGAATTTAGACTTGCTGGAGCCTAAACAAAATCCTTCGGTCCCTTTGGAATAGAAAACTTAGGGAACACTAAGAAAGCTTCGTGTAGACATTACAGTGGCTTTTCAGAATCACAAAGGTAAAACTAAATTTCCCACTATTTATTGCCTTGGAAACCTCACACACTCTCAAAGACACAACCTGATCACACCTTGGTCTAATGAGAAAAGCTCAACCCAGATAATCTTAAATATTTTCCTTTGACTACCCCAATAGGCTTCCTGTAGCGCTCATAAGGTTATGTTGAAATGTCTCGCTTATTTCAAAGGGAAAGCTTATCTTTTTCTGCAATGAATCTGCCCCAGCATCTAGCAGAGTTCCTGACACATAGTAGACACTCAAAAAATTTATGTATGACTCATGCATACTGTTTTATCGACAAATTCCACATGACTAATAAAGTTTAAATAAATGCATTTTTTGAAAGGAATTGATGGAACAGTGTAAGAATAACCCAAGACGTTTCTCATTATTTAATTTCACTCTTGTTGCTGTTACTGTTGCATGCGTCCAAAGAGAAGTACAGTACTTTGGTTGCATTAGGTTATACAATTTCATCATTCTGTTACCCTGTCTCCCAAGACAGCTGACTCTCCAAGAAGTCTCTTGTTGGAAAATAATTTCTAAGTCATTGTACTCATTCAAGAAGGTCAAAGTTGGTGTCACTCAGCATTTTAGTTGCAAGAAACAGAAACCAACTCTAGCTAATTTAAGTAGAAAAGGAACTTATTAAAGGATATTGGTAGCTCACAGAATCTTGGGTCAGGGCAAAGAATCAGCCAAGTATAATGCTCAAAATGCCACAGTGAGCCTGTCCCAGGAAGACATCACTCTCCCTGGCACTGGGTCCAGATGCTGCAGACTACACAGCCAGCATCTCCGGTGTAGACTCTAGCAACTGCCTCTGAAACAGTTGCCACTGCCCCCTCCAGAGACAGAGTGGCCACCCCCCACCAGAATGGGTTGTGAGTCGTCTTGTTCCTTTGTGTCACCAGTTTCTAATTTTAAATCTAGGGCAGAAACCAAACTGAGGTCTGGGCCCTAGCTGCAAAGGTGTTGGGGCAATGATGACCAGGCATGCTTACTCTGGGAGTGAAAGGTCTCTGTCTCAAACCCGAGGTCATGGATGTCCCCTACAAGGCTGTTTTATCACTACTCTTTCAAGGAATAAGAGGTTGGAAAATATCTTTAATATACAGCTACTGAGGACTATCAAATACTGTCTTTGTGACAACGACATAAGAGAAAATCAGTGAAACTTAGAATGTGTATAAAGGCAAGCATCAGACAGTCATGTATAGAAATCAGTGGGTGGCAGTACACCTGAAACGAACATAATATAGTACAACTACATTTCCATAAAAAACAGACAAACGAAAAGCAATCAGTGGATGGATTTCAGGGAGTCTGTGAATGCTCGGCAATTTTATGCAAAATTAAGTGCATTTCAAAGGCATGCATTGTGCAAAAAGCTTGAGAACCTAGATCCAGATTATAGTCGAAACCCATCACTTTGTATGCTAGACCAGTAAACTGAGGTGCAGAGAGTGGGTGCACAATTCAAGGATGCACAGCGCTAGCAGAATAAGGACTGGAATTCGTGCCTTAAAAATTCGTCTGAGAAACATCCTCCAAGTACAAAGCATAGCTTATGGTCATAGACACACCTGTCTTAGAACAACCATGTCAGTTTGTGCCAAAGCTACTACATGTTTTATGTAAAGAGAGAAACCTGTTCCCAGGTTTCAATTTCAGCTTTGCTTTTCATTAGGGTGTCTTATACTGATGTAAATCTTACTCGCTTTCCTTGCATCCCCTAACAGTGACCTAGTCACATCACCTGCAAGAAACTGGGAGGGGTCCGAAGCCCCAGGTCAGGCCACCCCAGCTACGGGGTGTAGTAAATTCACAGCAACTGGAGAAAAATAAAGTTAGATTCCTACCTCATTTTTTACACCAAAATAAGTTGGGGGAATAGCCTCTTAATTATATATATTGATATAGAAATAAAGCTGCGTTACATTTTTTTTAACCCAGTTACGCTAAAAGGATTGCCTGCCATACTTCTCACAATGCACCAGAAGGGTAGGGGAAAATGTTCAGTGCTTTGGAACAGAGGAAACAAATTTCAAAGCACTAAGGGGCTGACTTGACCGATTTATGGATCGATCAGGAACATAATTAAGGCATGGTGTCATGATTTTATTAGGATTCTTTTCTTAGTTAGTGAACACAACGGTGTATCTTGCAGTTGATGGTGTCTTAAAAAGAGAGCATATGTATTTGCTTGTGTGTGCGTACCCTCTCTCTGGAAGGACACACAAGAACCTACAGCAGTGGCCGCCTCTGGGGGAGCAGCCCTGGGCGGCTGGGGGAACAGTATGTTTAAACCCTTTTATATCCTTTGGATTTTTTAATCTGATACAAGTATTATCTATTCATAACTTAATACAAATAATAATTTTTTTTTTTTTTTTTTTTTTTTTTGCGGTACGCGGGCCTCTCACCGCTGTGGTCTCTCCCGTCGCAGAGCACAGGCTCCGGACGCACAGGCCCAGCGGCCATGGCCCACGGGCCCAGCGGCTCCGCGGCACGTGGGATCCCCCCGGACCGGGGCACGAACCCGCGCCCCCCGCATCGGCAGGCGGACTCCCAACCACCGCGCCACCAGGGAAGCCCTACAAATAATAATTTAACATAAGAAGATGGTAGCTCTTTATGTGCTAATGTGGAATGAAACCCAAGCTATAGTGTTAAATTTAAAAAGGTAAAATAAGTAAACACATAAAGCAGGCAGCACTTCTTAGCTCCACTCTGTTTTGCTGTGTAGGAATGCAGACCCAGTGTTCCCACATCTTCTAATTTTTCAAGAGAAGCTTGAAATCTTGATTTCGTGTAAGATTTCCTGATTTTTAAGGTTGACAAGCAATTCAAAGTCTCTCAAACGTGATTAGGATGATAAAACCCATCTGTGAGTGGGCTGGGGTGCATGGACTGTCACTTGGGGACCTCCGTGTTGTTCCTGAAGGTGGCCCTGCCACATGTAATTCTGCCAGTTGTTCTGGGGCACCTGCTGTGAGGTGAGTGCCCTTCTCAGTGAGCCATGGGGCCTGGCACAGAGCTCCGTGCTCCAGGAGGAAGGGGCATAGAGGTGCTATCCACTTACCTAGGACTGCACCAAAGTCACCAGGTTTGCCTACAGAGGGCACCTTTTCTTAATCCAAGCCAAGGTGGCCTTTAGGTTAGTAATGGCCCAGCCTGATGCAGAAGAGATCAGTGACTAGTTTTTTACGATGAAACTCAAACCCAGATCTGTTTTTTTTTTTTTTTTTTTCTGCCATAAAACAGATGACTTCTTGCCTTCTTGGCTCATGAACTGTGTGAGGTGAAGGATTTACTAGCTCAGAGGGCCAAGTGGAATCCACCCACATGGCTGCACAGGACTCTCAAGTCTTGTGACCGTCTTGGTTCTTTTGGGGCTCACCAAGACAGACATGGCAGGTTGACCCAGACAGACACGGCAGATTGTCAAGGAGACAGTTCTTTTTGCTTTGTTTGGTGAAAAAAAAAAAAAAATCATCTGTCAGAGCTTTTGTGTTTATTCCTTCTTCTCTGTAGATGAACACATAGCCCTTGGCCGTCAGCGATACCTGCTCACCTACACACAAAACAATACATTTCATCGAAGCCAAAGGAAAACAATTTAAATCAGTAGGAGTGTTTGTTGTCCTGAGAATTAACTGAGATAATGCATTCAAAGTGTTTAGCACAATGTCCGGCGCTGTGAACTCCCTGTACATCATCACTTATTTTTTTAAAATAAATTGAGGTGTAGGATGAACATATAAAGTCCTAAAAGCCTTCACACCTTATCAAGTTAGAAGTGAAACATCTTTTGCAGTAGGTTATCAAAGCCCTAGGCAGCCACCCTAAACTCCCTCATAACACTGGCCATTGTAAGTTATGAATTCACTTAAATTTGGAGGCTTCTGTCTAAACATCCCCTGTCAGCACTGGACAGCAGGAGAGGAGGTCAAGGGAAAATGAGGGACAAAAAGTCATTCCTGCTCGTTGGCTTTTTTCGTCTGTATTAAATAATGTCAACTCTAAGTATCGCCCAGATTGCTAAGAAACTGGCTGTTGTGTAAGCTGGGACACTGACTCTGATTTGTAACAAAGCAATGCACAGATTTTCCCATACTGCCCATCCCTGGACCCACGACATTGACAGACCTAAACCCAATCTGCAGTATAGTAATGGTTTCAAGTCTAGGTCTGTTTCTTCTTATGAAAATAGTGATGATTAAAACAATGATGGTGATGATAGTACCTACTTCATAGGGTGGTTTTAAGAATTAAGTGAGGCAACATCTCTAAAGTGTTTGGCACGGAGCCTGGCACGCAGAGGTGTTCAGTTAGACTCGTGGTGATTAGGCGCCGGAAGAAGGACTATGAAACTTCCCTCGTTCATCACAGCTTATCAAGTGCCTTCTGTCTCTCTGTGCTAGGCTCTGTGCTGGAGGCATGCTCACAGTCAGGGAGGTTGGGCCCTCGAGTAGTTCACAGTCTCAGAGAACAGGAATTCAGGCTAGGATGAGAGACAGAGGACACAATTGCAGCTCAATGAGCAGGCACCCAGAAGCGGGGGAGTGTGTCTGGCCTGTGGGGACTTTGCGTTTTGCACAGCCTACTTCCATCTTCTTGTTGCCTGTACTGTAGTTTGAACGCTGTCTCCCACGTGGAGACAAGTGGGTCAGTTTTGGGGTAATTTTGACAAAGCCATGACTCACAGAATAAAAGAAATCCTAAGCTCACCTAATTTATTTGTTGTGCCAGCCTTCAAGGTCATGCTCAAATAATCCAAGGTCTCCATGTCTTCCTTTTTCTATGCAGGACCTTTAGTGGAAGAGACTCACCAGTCTCTCTGGAAAGACCCCTGTTTAAGAGTTTTCCAATCAAGGCTGCTTTCTCATATAGGCCTTTATTTTCTTGCAGTAAATCAAGCAATTTTTCTCTTAATGAAGGGAGCCAGGCAGAATTTCTGGACCACGGGTGGCTCACTGCTCTTTCCTCTCCTGCTGATATCCGTCCTCAAGAGTAACTCTTGGCCATATTCTGGTTTCTCATTGAAGGAGGCATTGGAAGGCCATTCTGTTGCATTCCTCGGGGAGGATATCCAGCAAAAGGCCTTCCCAAGAATTTATGGATAAAGCTTAATTAAACTGGAAACACTCTAACATCGTTCAAGAAGTTTTAGTTACTTTCCATTATCTGGATTCAAATATAGAGTATGACTTTCTTGCTTTTTACAATGGTTTCTATGGCATAATTAGGGCAACACCCACAGGGGTCAAGGGTCACAAGGTTAAGGAAACCCCCCACTCACCTGTCTCTACCTCAGCCGGGGAGCTCATTTCATTTCAGCCGACATAAATTGGGTACCTCCTGTGTTCCCAATGCCGGTGACTATTTGAAAGATCATAGAGTTCTGTAGGTCAGCAGATACCACTTAGCACACTTAAACCTTTAAAATCCATGGGCATGTTCATTTGCTAAACATAAATTATTCAGTTCAGACTTAAATTAGCTTAGAAATGGAAAAGACCTTCAGAATTCTTTAGTACTCGGTGATGGATCACTTCTCCAGAATTCCTAACACATGACTATTCCACTTGAGTGTCCATACCTCTTGGGAGGGGGAAATCTCTCCTTCCAATGGACATTGTTCCACCTGCCACCCAGGGTTTTTTTTTTTTAATAAGAGTGAAACAAAGTATTACAAATAAGGAAGCTAGCACACAGAATGTCCTCAACTAAATAACTCTTTTTCTGCTAGGTTGGAAAGTTCTTCCCTTAACTGATCTTAATACAGCCTCTTAATACAACCGATCTGAGTCTCTTCTACTCGTATTGGTTCTCGTTTCAGCTTCTGAGTCAACATGAGACAAGCTTCGTCCTCCACATGACAGCCCTGGTAGCATTTGAAGCAAGCTACCTTCAGTACAGCCTTCTTTTCAGTTACTCTAGCCATCACCTGCTTTTTTTCTTCAAGCGCTTTTCACAGTCTGAAGTTGTTTTGCTCATGTATTTGCTCATCCCTTTATTGTTGACCATAACATAAGCTCTTTGAGGCCAGGAATCTTGTCTGTCTTATTCATTACTGAATCTTTTGTACCTAGAACTGTGACTAGCAAGCCCTCAACAAATACGTGTTGATTATTAGTTAAGTGAGTCAGTGAACAAACCTAAAACCAGTCTTTCACCCACTCAGTTTCTTTGGCTCAGGTAACGAAGTAGCTCTGTCCTACAGACAGCAGTGAAAAATGAAGAAGCTAAATTAGAGCAAGGAACATCTACTAGCCACTTCCTTCTCCTACTCCTTTGAATGCAGTGTGGTAGTGCGAGAAGAGAAAAAACGCTGCCAGGACCAGGATTCTCATGTGATACTTGCTGACATCTTACCGTGTGGCCTTGAAAAAGACTCTCAACTTTTTGGAGCTTCAGTTTCTCATATAGAAAACCCAGAAGGCAGATAATTTGATCCTGAAGGTGCCTTGGGGCTCAGAAATTCTCTCAGTGGAAATATAAATGCCAAAAAAGAAGCCCCACGTGGTTCAAATGCACTTAAGATCTGATCATCCTCCATTAGCAAAGGGTCAGTGGTACCCAAACTTCTATGTGCATCTGGAGCACCTAGGAGGTATCTGATTAAATCAACTCTATTGAGGTGCAATTTATATGCAAGTAAGTGCACACAATTTGAAGTGTACACTTAGAAGAGTTTTGACAAATATATACTCCTATATAACTACCAGTCAATAAAAATATAGAACATTACCATCATACTGGAAAGTTCCCTCATGCCCCATTGCAGTCAGTCCACCGTTTAACCCTCTGCCCTATGCAATCACCAATCTCATTGCTATCACCACAGATTAGTTGTGTTTATTCTAGAACTTCATATATATAATATATAATCACATATATAATAAATATATATACATTATCACAATGACACAGTGTTTACTCTTCTGTGTTTGGCTTCTTTTGCTTAGAATATTGTTGTTGAGATTTCATCCATGTTGTTTCTTATGTCAGTGGTTTGTTTTGTTTATAAAGCTGAGTAATTGTCCGCTCTAGAATGCTTCTTAAATGTAAACTTCCGGACTCCACTGACACTCTTGACATTAGGATCTCTGAAGTTGAAGTCCAGAAATCTCTGTGTTTAACATGCCCTAGAAGGAATCCTTATGCAGAAACTGGGTTTAGAAACCTTTTAATTAGGGGATTTTCCCCTTCAAGTTCAAATAGTTTCCACAATGCAACCGTTCCTTGGCTGAGAGTAAATTGGTCACAGGTTCTGTGCATGTCTGAGAACTCTCCTTCCTGTTGGACTGTCTCAGCCAGATCTGTGGCCTTCCACAGCTCACGAAGTTCCTGGTGCCTGTAACAAATCCCAGAGAGTAGCTCTGCAAATATTCTTTCAGCTCTAAGGCACCTGTAAATTGAGTTATGAGTCTCGGTGTCCACAGGTAAGTCTATAATCTTAATCTATAAACGCTCACCCCTGTCACAGAGAAGCAGAGGTGCTGTGAGCAGCCTTTCATTTCAGCCCAGCTGCTGGAATTACTCATGACAGTTTTATGAGTCGTTTTACGTCTGGTAAAGTTTTTTCCTTTTTTTTTTCCCTTAACAATGAGGGACACATTCTTTGACCATAGCACACAAATGCCACCTTCAGGAAGGAAATATAACATTCTTGTTAGGCCATAGGGACCCAGTTTCTTTTCTTGTATGAGAACTTGCAAAAAAGTCTTAACATCAATATACAGTTTATGTTTTTATAAAACTTCATTCCAGATCTTAAAGAGATAGACTTTATTTTTCAGGGCAGCTTTAGGTTCACGGAAAAGTTAAGCAGGAGGTACAGCGATTTCCCATCTATTCTCTCCTGTATAGGTACAACAGGCCACACCAGACAGAGGGGCACATTTGTTAGAGTAGATGAGCCTACATCATTATCTCCCACACTCCAAAGTTTAGATTAGGTTTCAAATGAAGAATGGCATGTATTCACCATTGTAGTATCATATATCGTACAGAGTAGTTTCACTGCCCCTAGAAATCCTCTGTGCTCTATTTACCCTTTTCTCCCCTTGAACCCTTGCCAAACACTGATGCTTTGACAATTTCTATAGTTTACAGAAAGTCACGTTTGAATTATACAGTATATAGTGTTTTAAGATTGACTTCTTCTTTTTTTTTTTTTTTGCAGTACGCGGGCTTCTCACTGCTGTGGCCTCTCCCGTTGTGGAGCACAGGCTCCGGATGCACAGGCTCAGCGGCCATGGCTCACGGGCCCAGCCGCTCCGCGGTATGTGGGATCTTCCCAGACCGGGGCACGAACCCGTGTCCCCTGCATCGGCAGGTGGACTCTCAACCACGGCGCCACCAGGGAAGCCCTAAGATTGACTTCTTTGACTTAGTAATATGAATTGAAGGTTCCTTCATATCTTTTCATGGCCTGATAGCCCACTTCTTTTTAGTGCTGAATATTCCATTGTCTGGATGTACCACAGTTTATATATCCATTCATCTACTGAAGGGCATCTTTGTTGCTTCCAAGTTTTGGCTATTATAAATAAAGCTGCTATAAACATCAGTGTGTAGGTTTCCTGTGTGAACATAAGTTTTCAACTCCTTTGGATAGTAATACCAGGGGGCATGATTGCTGGATCATGTGGTAAGAGTATGTTTAGTTTTGGAATAAACCGTCAAACTGTCTTTTTTTTTCTTTCTTTTTGGTAACAGCTTTATTGAGATATAGTTCACAGAATATTCAATTCATCCATTTAAAGTATACAATTCAATAGTTTTTAGTAAATTCACCAAGTTATATAATCATCACCACAATCAATTTTAGAACACTTTCATCACCCCCTAAAGAAACGCTGTACCTCTTAGCCATCAAGTCCTTAACTAATCTCCTTTTTGTCTCAGTAGATTTTCACATTCTGGATATTTCATGTAAATGGAATCCTATAATATGCAATCTTTTGTAACTGATTTCTTTCGCTTAGCTTAATGTTTTCAAGGTTCATCCATGTTTATTCCATTGTTTTTTGTGGCCAAATGGTGGAACCAATGTCTATAAATTGATAAATGGGTAATTTGTGACATATCCGTACAATATGATGTATCCATTAAATGGAATATTATTTGGCTACAAAAAGCAATGGAATATTGATACAAACTGTCTTTTAAAGTAGCTGTACCGGGCTTTCCTGGTGGCGCAGTGGTTGAGAGTCCGCCTGCCCGTGCCCCGGTCCGGGAGGATCCCACATGCCGCGGAGCAGCTGGGCCCGTGAGCCGTGGCCGCTGAGCCTGCGCGTCCGGAGCCTGTGCTCTGCAGCGGGAGAGGCCACAACAGTGAGAGGCCCGCGTACCGCAGAGTATGAAAAGAATGGTCATGGAGCTTAGATGGACCAATGTGGAGGGGCAAGTATCTCCTTAAGACGTGTTTGTTCATTATTTTATTTTCTATAATGATAAAGGAGGGGATTTTTACACTTTTATGGAACAAAGAGAACCATGGTTTAGTTTCACAAGTTTATGTTGCTCGTTATAAGTAATTGCAACTATCAGAGATATGATAGACTGATTAACACCCCCCACACCCCCTAGGGATGTTGGGATACAGCATGTCCTTTCCCAATTCCCCTCCTACATTTTTGGGAAGCACTGAGAGAACTAGGCTGGCTGGAGCAGGGAGCTGCTGCATTTGTAGGTAGGCTGAAGGAGGATGCACATCTATAATATCTGGCTTCTGTTATTTGAGTCTTTCTCTGATCCACTCCCTGAAAATAAGGGGTTATTCACCCAAAGAATGAAAGTCCATTTACTATTGTTGTCAAGACAAAATTCGTTGCTATATTCACAGGAAAATGCTTAGTATATCAAATATGTGTAACTTTGGATTTTCTGCTACTTTCAGTTGAGCCCCAGTTCTCTATTTCTTTGATAACTAGAAATTTCCTGCATGTGTGGCTTATCATTACCAGGTTTTAGTGTTAGTGAGGAGCTTGCATCATGGAGCCCTGTGGTATTAATGCTAGAGGTTGCCTCTGTAACCCTCTGAGGAGAAAGATGGTAGAATGCAAATGTTACTGGTGCTCTCTGGGGTCACAGGACGCAGGGCTACTATTGATCATCTCCCTAGTTCTTATCCTGTTCTGGGGAAGTTTAACTGTCACGGTAGTCATTACAAAAGCTATAAAAAGGTCTCAATGTCCACTTTCTAAAACTTCAAAAAAGGCACAACTGTATTTCTCTTTTTCTCTCTTCATAGTGCTGACCACTTACAAAATCTCCCACTTAGAGGGCTTCCATGGTGGCGCAGTGGTTGAGAGTCCGCCTGCCGATGCAGGGGACACGGGTTCGTGCCCTGGTCCGGGAAGATCCCACGTGCCGCGGAGTGGCTGGGCCCGTGAGCCATGGTCGCTGAGCCTGCGCATCCGGAGCCTGTGCTCCGCAACGGGAGAGGCCACAACAGTGAGAGGCCCGCATACCGCAAAAAAAAAAAAAAAAAAAAAAAAAAATCTCCCAGTTAGAAAGCTAGTAGTCTATGTTCTCTTGAAGAGCTTTCTTGATTAATATGGCTGAAGGCTTCCATTCTCTAATATATTCAAGGGTGTTTATTTAATACTCACTTTGCAAAAAGTCCATCCTTGGGGATGGGGATACAGTGGAGAGCAAAACAGCTAGTCACTGCTCTCAGGGTATTTAGAGCCTAGTAGGCAAGGCAAAAAATAAACCATAGCTGAAATGCAGTGAGCGCTCACATGGGAAGATTACAGGGGGGGTATAGCAAAAGGATCTAACCTCGTTGGATGGATAAATTAAAAATTAGGCAGACAATGGCAGAGGAAGACTGCTTCAGGAAGAGGGAAAGCCTGGGCAAAGCACCGGTATTGCTGGAGCAGAGAGTGGTGGAGAGATTGGTCGGGGGGGTATAAACAGAGGCAGAGGCAGAGGCAGGTGTCTGACCATGATGGTCCTAGAAACTTCTCTTAAGGAGTGTGAATTTTATCAAAAGTACAACGGGAAACCATTGAAGAATTTAAAGCGGAGGAGCAAAAAGTGCATATTGGAAAAAAGCACCTTGTACCCCATACTGAAATAGAGGTACAGACAAAGGCTTGTTTACAAATGCTAAGCAACAGGAACCCTCTAACTTTGCCCCCACTTCTGCCACATATTCATGTATTCACCTACTAGCATTATTTTTCATTTTGGGTAAGGATGTAATATGGCAAAAAAATCAAAAATAGTCCTGGTACTTTGGATTCTCTAGGATTCAGAGATTTCCATGAGCCAGGATGTTTGAGGATAAGACTGACACTTCAGAATAATGAAGGAAATTGTTTTAATAGTGTCCAGATGAGAAAAGGTGAAAGGAGACAGTCAAGATGTTGACAATGGTTACCTCTATTACGAGTGATTTTATGATTTATATATTCCAGTAGTCTCCAAATCTCTGTCTTTATTTTATAACCTGAGAAAACATTATTTTTAAGTTAGAGTGTAATAATAAATTTAAACTTTCCAGAACTTTTCTCCTTTCTTTTATTCTTTTATCATCCTTCCATCTTTGCATATCCTGAAGGTCACAGAGAGAATGTTTTGGTTCACTGTTCATTATTCAGGACCTTGGGACCCTGGAGGAAAAGTCCTGGGAGGTCAGACTGACACAGAGGTGATAAATACCACTTCATTGATTTTTATAGCTGCTGCATTCCTTTCAGCCTCTTCTTGCCCCAAGCAGCATCAATAATAGATTTCATGTCTTCTTCCGAATTTAATGTTCCGCTCCAGTCTGTCGTTGAAGCAGGCTCAACAGCTAACACGGCTTTTCTTCTGAAATCCTAGTCCTGAAATATCTCCGGAAAGATACTCAGTGGTGAGGCTGTCATCAGATGTGCAGCTTCATAGAATGACTTGTATGACTTGGTCAAGGCCTTATGTGAGACTAGTGATGGACTCTCGTTTTAACAAAGAGGAAACTAAAATCCAGAAAGGTTAAGCAACTTGACCAAGGCCATGCAGCTAGTTAGTGGCAGAACTGGGACTAGATTTAAATTTAAATTTTCCTGTTCTTGGAATATGGTTCACTCTGTCCCACTGCCTGCCCTTGAATGGTGTCAGCCTGGGCAGAAGGTGGTGGGAGGGAAGGAGATGGCTGCATAGTGAGCTCATAGCAGGCACAGAGGGGATTAGGGAAGTGTAAGGTGGAGGATGGGAATCAACAGGAGAGGAAAACAGGGGGTGTGCCAACCTCAGGGCAAGACTCACACAATCCAGTCTACTCCAAATCAGGCTGGCAAACGTCTTTGATTGGTCCATCTGGCTGAGTTCTCCAAGCTGTTCTCCCTGAACTATGCCCAGCTGGCAGAATGAAAATCATTTGAAAACTATCCGGAAATTGCTACTCACCAGGGAGCATCTGTGAAAAATACTGGCCGCAAATGAGCTGGCAGGAATCGGTGACTGCCAGGTCACCATGCCACGGCATGTTTTTATGAAGGGGTTCAGAGTTATTTCTCAGATGGGCTGCTCAGCCGCTGTAAGTGGTTGGGCCTTGTGGTCTTTTTTTGCAGTGTTTCTTGTGATGCAGGAGATGTGTTCTAGAAAAGCTATGGGTAAATCAGAGTTTCATACCTGGGATCATATTTTTCAAGTGCACTTGTGAATATTCCTGTGGTGACTAAACTGAAAGATTTTTCATAAATAATTTGCTGTTTCATAAATCTGGATTTCTTAATGCAGAATTCATCCAGGGTCATTACGGTGAAGAAATTCTAGGGTACTGAGACGTAATCTGTATTTTTGTACAATTGTTGCCAGGAATGGTAACTAAGAGGCAAAGACAGACCGTCTTCTCGGTAGACTGGGATCCTGGGATTTGGCCTACCACATTGACAATTTGTCCAGCCTCTGAGCCCAATGGCTCCTTAAGAAATCACAGCTAGAAAAACCTAACCCAACATTTTAGCTCATCCCTTCCTATCCCAGGTTATTCCCAACATCCTTGAGTGATTTTTCTTGTCTCCTATACCCTTGTCCTTCTTCAACATACTGTTGTTCTCCTCAAGATGTCATGTAAATATTTTGGTTTGAGCTCAGAGTCCAGGCTCTTTGATCTCATCTGGGAATGAGACCATTTGCTGATCCCTATTGACTTTTCACCTGCTGGGGAGAATCAAGCAGTTCACCAGAAACGGGTGCTCTGAGTTTTTATAAAACAGTTGAAATTAAGAGAATAAAATGCTTGCTTACCATTTGTATTAGTCAGGGTTCTCTAGAGAAACAGAACCAATAGGGTATATATGTGTACATATATATATATATATATATATATATATATATATATGGAGATTATTAGAAGAATTGGCTCATGCAGTTATGGAGGCTGAGATGTCCCACAATCTGCTATCTGCAAGCAGGAGACCCAAGAAAGCCCGTGGAGTGTTGGAATTTAGTCAAAACCCAAATGTCTGAGAACCAGGGGAGCCAATGGTGTAAGTCTGGGCTGGAGTCCAAAGGCCCAAGAACCAGGAGTGCTGATGTCCAAGGGTAGAGAAGATGGGTGTCCCAGCTCAAGCAGAGACAGCATATTTGCTCTTCCTCCACCTTTCTGTTCTGTTCAGGTCCTCAGCGGATTGGATGATGCCCACCTGCATTGGTGAGGACGATATTTGTAACTCAGTCTACTGATTCAAATAGTAATCTCTTCTGAAAACACCCTGACAGACACACCCAGAAATGTTTTACCAGCTCTCTACATCCCTTAGCCCGGTCGGGCTGACACATAAAATTAACCGTTTTATATCATCCAAATCAAATACACAAACTATCCTGTTCATGAACTTCTATCCCCTTGGTGGCCTGTCTGGTGGCTTCTGTCTATTTTAAACACATGCAAGACCCTATGGACTGAACAGAATGAAAACACAGTGATGGAAATGACCTCGCAAACTGTAAGACCCCATTTTATAGAAGATGAAAATGTCCCAGATAGGTCACACAATGGCTCTTAGAAAAGAATGCCTAAGAATTCAGGACACGATTTCTTCAAAGGCGTTTGCTTTGTGGGTTCCTTTTCCCTACACTTGACCTTTCAGCCTCACTAAGTACAAAGGCTCTACCAGAGAGAGAATTGAGAGTCGGGGTGATGAGAAAGAGCCTTAGGGTAGCTGAGAGATATGAGAGAGAAAGAACAATGGGAAAGGGGACTTTAAATATTGCTGGGTGACAGGATTTGAATCTCTCTTAATTTCTCTAAAAAACACAACTGAAAATGGAATTTCTTTTCATTACTTTTGATTCACGGACTGTGTGTGTGTGTGTGTGTTTTTAAATGCATCTAAGTATCACATGAGCCATAAAGAACTTTAGGGTTTATGCAATTTAGGTAAAATTCCTTTCCTTTTAGTAACCTCTTTTAGTAAAAGAGGTTAGGAGTGGAGATGGAAAGTTGTTTTATATTTCAGAAATCCTTAAGATTTCACAAAGCCTCAGTGAAAACTCCACAGGAGACACCGAGTTTGGTAGAAACCCCTTTGTCCCTTGTCAATCCAGTACCCAGATGGGTCCAAACTAACACTAGGATCCCATCTGCCATCCAGTCCATCTGCTGGTGCAGGTGCCCACTTATACTGCTAGGTCAGCCCCGCTAACCATAAGATTCCATTTTTTTTACCATGTTTTTTATGTGATTGCTGCTAAATTCTCTTGGCAGATGCCTCTGCTTTTCTTATGTTATATAAATATTGACAATCCCACTTAGAAAAATATTCCTTATTTAAATGGACAGACTTTGGCTGCCATCCACCAACATGGATTGCACTAAAAGGCAACCTCCTTGTGACTTCGACACAGCCCTGCTTTCATCTGAAGCTCCCAAGCTGGGGTATGTATTAGAATCACTGAAGGAGGGAGTGCTCATTAACAAGCAAGGAGTCCAGGTCTCATCCTAGGAATTCTAATCTAGGAGCTCTGGAGTGGCCCAGGAATCTGCACTTTAACATGGACCTCAAGTGATTCTGATGGTGGTTTGAGAGACCACACTTTGAAACCGATAAAGTTACTTTCCA
Organism: Phocoena phocoena; assembly: GCF_963924675.1. Classification (NCBI taxonomy): domain Eukaryota; kingdom Metazoa; phylum Chordata; class Mammalia; order Artiodactyla; family Phocoenidae; genus Phocoena; species Phocoena phocoena. The sequence continues at coordinate 30,032,528 of NC_089221.1, read as the reverse complement.
TAGAGCCCACTCAGTGGCATCCTGTGAGTCACAAGCCCCCTCTAGGCCTGCACCCAGTGGTCACTAGCGTAAGTGACATTCACAGGGGAACAAGCAAGGGCCAATGGATTTCACTGCCATGTTTTGATGCATAAAAGAATGCCAGGAAAGCGTCCCATTTGAGTCTACTTGTTAGGAGTGCAAGAGCCTTCTAGCTAGATAAGGCAAAGGATCCGTGACTGAAAGGTTAAGATTAGGCTTCTTTTCTGCTTCTTGCAAGCGATTTGGTCATTTTGGCATGGAAGAAGAACTGCTTGGTCGGGGGGAGACACATAGTGACCGTCTTCATAAGCTAAGGGCTGATTTTGTGGAAGGGGGGTTTACAGTTTTCCTGTGTGGCTCCAGAGAAGAACCAGAGCAGTAAGTCAAGCTGTAGGGAAGTAGAGTTTAGTTCAATGAAAGGAGGTTAATAATTAGGGGTCTTGGCAGAAGATCTAAAGAGACATTTCTCCCAAGAAGATGTACAGATGGCCAAAAAACACATGAAAGGATGCTCAACATCACTGATCATTAGAGAAACGCAAATCAAAAGTACAATGAGGTATCACCTCACGCCAGTCAGAATGGCCATCATCAAAAAATCTACAAACAATAAATGCTGGAGAGGGTGTGGAGAAAAGGGAACCCTCTTGCACTGTTGGTGGGAATGTAAATTGATACAAGCACTATGGAGAACAGTACGGAGGTTCCTTAAAAAACTAAAAATAGAACTACCATACGACCCAGCAATCCCACTACTGGGCATATACCCTGAGAAAACCATAATTCAAAGAGAGTCATGGACCACAATGTCCATTGCAGCACTATTTACAATAGCCAGGACATGGAAGCAACCTAAGTGTCCAACGATAGATGAATGGGTAAAGAAGATGTGGTGCATGTATACAATGGAATATTACTCAGCCATAAAAAGAAACAAAACTGAGTTATTTGTAATGAGGTGGATGGACCTAGAGTCTGTCATACAGAGTGAAGTAAGTCAGAAAGGGAAAAACAAATACTATATGCTAATACAAATATATGGAATCTAAAAAAATAAAAAAAGGTTCTGAAGAACCTAGGGGCAGGACAAGACTAAAGGTGCAGACATAGAGAATGGACTTGAGGACACAGGGAGGGGGAAGGGTAAACTGGGACGAAGTGAGAGAGTAAAATTGACACATATACACTACCAAATGTAAAGTAGATAGCTAGTGGGAAGCAGCCGCATAGCACAGGGAGATCAGCTCGGTGCTTTGTGACTACCTAGAGGGGGGGGGTAGGGAGGGTGGGAGGGAGACGCAAGAGGGAGGGGTTATGTGGATATAAGTATACGTATAGCTGGTTCACTTTGTTATACAGCAGAAACTAACACAACACTGTAAAGCAATTATACTCCAATAAAGATGGTAAAATATAATTGGGGGTCTTGAGAATAAAGTGAGCTTCCTTGCGCGGTGATGAGCACTGAACCATCTGAGCACCATGATGAAGAGTCTGTGTTAATTAATCAATTAGTTTATGTGCCCTACATTTATCAACCCATTGTGGCATAGTACGAAGAGTCTGGGACTTGGAGTCAAGCCTAAGTTCAAATCCTGAATCTCTTACCTACTGTGTGACCTTGGAATGTAATTTAACTTTCACAGGGTTAATGTGAAAACAGATGGCACATATCCCTTGCCAGGCACAGAGTAGGCGCTCATATGTGTTTGCTCCCTGCCCCTTTCTTTTGTGTCTGTCATTGTTTTAGGTATTAGGAAAACAAGGATGAGTAAGATCCTCGTCTCCCTTCCAGGAATTCCTCAACTAATAGTGGGAGACAACCAGAAACAAAAATATGGTACAAAATTGTACCTGCCGTAATAGAGAGCGACGTGCAAAGGCTAATGTAGGCCCAGAGTGGGGAGGCGTTTCCAGCTGTTTGCAGGAGTTGATGTTTCTTATCAACCCAGGCTCTTGTTGCTGTCATTTGAATTCTACTGGACACAGAGAGTAGCTTTCCATCTTGGAATAACTCCTCCACACTGGGAAATGCTAAGGGGCAAAGAGATACTTGCTATAAAGCAAAGGTCAAATTCCCCTAGTTCTTTGTTTTTTTGAATCCATTCATCCAGCAAAAGTTGTTTTGAGCCCCAACCAATCCTAGGTAAGGGGCTGGCAGCTGGGGTTGTAGAGTTAATAGGCACAGTCCTTGACCACATGAGGTTCACAGTCTGTCTGCGGAGACAGGTAGAGATGGTTAAATACACTCCCCGTGACCTCGATATCCCTTTCAACCGACAGCGTCTTCTCTCACTTTTCCACATTACAGTTCTGTTTATCCTCGGACAGTAAAACTGCTTTTAGCCAACATGGCACTTCTTTCCCTAACGACTCTGAACTCACAATAGACATTTTTTTTCAAATTTTAATTCAAAAATTTCATACTTGGAACTTTAGTGATATTCAAACTCTTTTGGTCACACATTTTTATCAGTAAGGAATTTTTTTATTAGTAATTTTGAACCTACATTTATATAAATTATACACAAGTAGGACCATTATTAACTATTTTCTCAAGATGCAATCTACACGACCGGCAAAGCCACCACTAATGATAATGTTTACAGATCCATATATTAAATCATCCTGAAAATTTCAACTTTGGGGGATCCAATTTACTATCAGTTGTGACGAAATAGTCACTTTTCTTCTTGTATTGTTGCTGAAGGGATCACATTAAGAGTAACTGGACCGGGCCTCCCTGGTGGCACAGTGGTTAAGAATCAGCCTGCCCACTGTAGGGGACACGGGTTCGAGCCCTGGTCCGGGAATATCCCACTGCTGCGGAGCAATTAAGCCCGAGCACCACAACTACTGAGCCAGCGCTCTAGAGACCTTGAGCCACAACTACTGAGCCCGCGTGCCTAGAGCCCGTGCTCCACAACAAGATAAGCCACCGCAATGAGAAGCCTGTGCGCCACACGAAGAGCAGCTCCTGCTTGACGCAACTAGAGAAAGCCCACGTGCAGCAACAAAAACCCAATGCAGCCAAAAATAAAATAAAACATAAATAAATTTATATATAAAAAAAAGAGTAACTGGACCTCTGCCATTGTAGTTGTATAGGTTTTTGAATTTGCATGTTGCAAACATTATCTTCAACCCAGAGCTCATGTGGAACTCCATTTTGTGAGGGGCAGTTAGTTTAGTTAAAACTAGATAATGTCATCAATGAGGCCACCTAACTGGGCACACAAAAACTGTGAATGCCTCAGTGCTGGAAAGCAGAGGAAGGAGAAGGGGTGGCTGTCAATCCTACTGCTTTGTAGAACGTCCTCACCTCCCAAGGGCATCTCACGTCCCTCAGATGAACTCGACCTTCGAACAAACAGACAGAATGCAGGCACTTTCTTTTTCAACTTTCTGCTTTCTATTGGATAGTCTTGTGCTTCCTTGGAGTGTATACCAAGCACTTGGCGGTCACTCAGACTTGACAGCCAATTCTCCAGCCCGTTCTGAGTACGTGAATAGCTCCACCAGCTGACTGTGTTGGACAGTTGCTCCTTTCCTGGAGCTCAGACTTTTTTCTAATGTTCCTGATATAGAAGCATTTCAATGAACAACTGAGGATTTGCTACAGTCTGTTCTTCTTACTCACTTTTTGAGTGCAATTAGGTGTTCAGAAACTATCACCTGATGTACAAATTGAAAACAAATTTCATGGTTTTAAAAGAGGTATTTTTAGAGAACTAAACATACTTACACACCACTGTGTGTGTGTGTGTGTGTGAGAGAGTGTGTGAGAGTGCGTGAGTGTGCGTGGCTGTGTGTGTGTGTGTGTGTGTTTGGTTGGTTGGAGGGAAGGGAGAGTAAGGACAGGGAGGAATTTTCTCACCAGAGTTTTAGGGTCCAGTTTCAGGGTCCAGTTTCATGAGGAGAAGAAGAAAGTACAAGTTTTATACATTGATGATTAATATATTAAAACATCTTTTTGTTAAAAAGAGAAACTCTTTCCATTTAATTCTACACAAAAGAACTAAAGATCATCATTTTACTGAAAGAAAGTTGTTCTATATTTTCTGTTTTTTTTTTTTTGCAGTACGCGGGCCTCTCACTGTTGTGGCCTCTCCCGTTGCGGAGCACAGGCTCCGGACTCCCAGGCTCAGCGGCCATGGCGCACGGGCCCAGCCGCTCTGCGGCATGCGGGATCTTCCCAGACCGGGGCACAAACCTGTGTCCCCTGCATCAGCAGGCGGACTCTCAACCACTGCGCCACCAGGGAAACCCCACTATATTTTCTTTTATCCTTCTCTATCCTCTCTAGAATGCATCTAGAACAGGCATTCTTAATATCTTCTATGCCATAAACCCTTAACTGTCTGGTGAATATGATAAACACCTTCTTAAAATAGCCCGTAAATGTATGAAATAAAATACATGGAATCTCAAAGGAAACCAATTATACTGAAATACTAAAAATCCAAATATAAAAAATCAAATGTATGAGATATTAATATGTGCTTATTTACTAACACATTAAATAACAGAATCTGGTGGCAGGTTTATGGTGATTTCAAAGTAACATCGAGTGTAAACAATGCTTTGAGATATCTGCAATAACTAGAATGTGATTAGAGAATGTCTGTGATTTCTACTGTTGACATCGCCAATAATACTAATAGAGTTGATAGCCTGTATTCATAGTTGAAAATAGCAATTTATTCAAATAGCAATTTATGGAAATAGAGATGCAAGGTTTGTCCCATCCAATCTCGTGTAGCCCTGAATCGCACTCAAGTCAGGAACTCCTCTTCTAAATGAGGTTCCTAGGGTCCATCTTACTGTCCTGACAAGAAAACTACTTGTGAGTGCAACGTGCTTTCCAGAAGGTGTCAGACTTGCATTTCTGAAGACTGAAATCCAGTTGCTGCTGTAATCTCCCCAAAATCTTCTGACCTGACTTTTAAGGCAGATAATCCACCAGCGTGAATCATTGAAACTTAGGCAAAAGAATGCTGATTTCAGAGAGAAAAAAAGAGCTTCAAGGAAACAATTTTGACAAGGACTAGGGAAATGCTGTCTGAATTAAGAAATTTTATGCACCCCCCAAAAAAAATCTGAAGAAACAAGGAATTGTTTTCCTGTCTTTTCAGTATGAAGACAGGATTCATGTTGTCAGCAAGGATCAGACATTGAGAAATTTCTGAAAATACATCACAGCCGACTTTTGCTTGAAGATGGATAACTTATATCCTCACAGAGGAGACCATCAGGAGGAGGATTAGAGAACAGAAGACACTGAAGATCCGGCCCATAAGCAGAGGCTTCTGGGTACAAAGCAGGGATTAGCCTATGGCTCTTCCTTTCATTTGAGTTGTACCCTTAGAATTCTTCACATTCTCCAAGAAAGCAAAGAATTTATTGGAAATCTAGTGCAATGAGTAAAAGATGTTTCCTAGAGAAGTCATTGTTCATACAGGGACTGTATGGGATTCTAACACAAATATGTTTAATTGTTCAGTGGATTTTCTTATATAAATGATCCACTAAAATGGATAGATTTTGACTGAGTTCACTGAATTTGGGGGAGTTTCTTCTCTTTCCCCCTGATTTTCGTATTATACTTTCTGGTTGATCTTCATTAGAAAACGACCCCTGTAAATAGTCTGCATCATTTTTCTCTATTATTTGCTTTCCTAGAAAGGACTAATATCCACTTGGCCAAGTGATATGCTTTTCTTAATGAAATATAAGCAGAAATGGCATATGTCAATTTCAAGCAGAAGTTTTAATAGCTACTGAGTGGCTCTGCCACCTGTTTTTCACTTTCTTCTGTCTCAAGAATGCTATGATCCAGATTAGAATGGCTCTTTAAGCTTGTATTGCAGAAGAAAAAGACATGAGGAAAAGAGGGGAAGTCTACTGCAGCTGAAGTAATGTGAGAGCGGGAAAAACCTTTATTGTTTTAAGCTATTGGTATTCGGAGGTTGGTTGTTATAGAGCAGAATTCAGTGAAAGCCGAATATTGTTAACTCTAACTCTTTAAATTTCAATTTTCTCCCTCTCTCTCCTGGTTCAACTAGTTATTGATCTATAAGCAAATCAAAAATACAAGTTGACTATGGGTGCTTCTAAGTAATGACCTCTCCTAAAATAATTAAGAAAGAAGGCAAAACCTTACCTCTCTCTACCTTCAATCTTTCTCCTTCTTCCCCCCTTCCTTCTTCTCCTTCTATCCTTCTTCTTCACTAAAGCCCATCTGTCAGTGTTTGATTGTTTGTAAAACCTTTCCGGATTCTTGCCAAAGGTAACATAACTACTGCATTTGGGTGTAAGTTGCTGGTTCCCAGGAAAAGCTCCTGGGTCTCTGGGACTGGTCAATCAGCCTTGTTCTTTCTTCTGGAGGAATAAGCATGGTACCTAGAGATGAACTTTCATAAAGAAGCAAAGTTACATTGACTGTATGTTGTGGATTTTGAGGCAGTCCCCATTTCAAATGTCTCATCTCACTGACCCAGTGGTATACATAAGTACCACATTTTTGCTTCTACAAACATGTTTCTTAAGAAAATGAATGACTCTACTTATATAAAGTTCAAAATAGGTGAAACAAAGCTACACTGTTAAGTCAGGACAGTGTTTCTCCTTTGCGGGGAAATGGAGTGGTGACTGGGAAGCGGTATGAGTGAGGCTTCAGGGTGGTAGTGTTCTACTTCTTGTCCTGGATGCTCAGATGAGCGTTCACTTTATGATCATTCCTTTATGTTTTGTGTACTTTTCTATTTGTATATGACACTTCAAGATAAAAGAAAGTTTAAAAATGCAATCACTGTAGCCATAGCCTACTCAAAACACATATGAAATTAAGAGCTTGAGAATCAACAAAGTCTTAGAGGCCCATTTTGTTGTGTAACAGAGAAAAACATTGTCTTATTCATTCATCCTGTCTTTCCTGGGCTAAGAACCAAATGCAATTTAATTTAGCACTTTTTTTTCCTATATTGAGTGTTTGGGGGTTTTTTTTAACAGTTTTTTTTTAAACAGTGTATCAAGGGAAAATGATATCAATTATATAATTCTACAAATGTGTAATTATGTACTACAATAGGTAATTATATATTATATAACTGGGTAAGTATATAATTAATTAACTATCTGTAGTAAGTACAATGAAGTACAGAGTGCTGGGGATATTAAGCATTATCTTCCTGGGGCTGTTATCAGCTAACAGAGGGGAAACACTCTTTATCATATACAGCTCCCCTATCTGGAAGAGAAAAACAAGCCATAATCAATCCATTCAGTAGGCAACAATGCCAGAGATAAAGCCAATGATGCCCCCATCAGTGCAAAAAGTCTTGGCTCCCCACTTGCCTCTAGCTGCTCCCTCCACTGCTGTCAGAAGTCATCCAGCTCTGGGCAGAATCTCTGACTCTGCAGAGCTCACTTTGATCTTCTTAAGTCTCTCTTTTCACACAAGCCTGTTTAAGCCCAGCTTCAGACACATTCCCTTCAGCAGTGACATACTTTTCTCTACAACTATTCAGAAACTGAGATTTGACCCTCAGTTTTCCTCATTATGAACTCAACCACCTCTGAGCTCTATGGCCAGATCTGCAAGGCTCCTATGGCCCAGACAGCTGGTCTTGGGGGCTCTGATAGTTAGAGGAGACGAAAGAAATAAAGAGCATTGAGGGAAATGGATTCTGCTTCCCACGGCCCCAAGTCAGCCAAGGACATATTTCCCAAGCTCTTCTCCACAGCAGCTAAAAATTAAAAAAAATAAAAAAGAACAGTTAAACCTCTGATTTTCAATGAATTCAACTAGGCACTTGGCAGCCCATAAGAAAAACTATATTTGCTATGTATTTTGCAGAGAAAAACTACTTGACTCCTTGCAGTTAGATATGGCTTTGTGACTAATTTCTGGCCAATGGGATGAGAGTGGTTACAAATGGAAATTACAGGCTAAATCCTTAATTGGGGGGGGGGATGGGGCTTCCCTGGTGGCGCAGTGGTTGAGAGTCCGCCTGCCGATGCAGGGGACACGGGTTCATGCCCCTGTCTGGGAAGATCCCACATGCCGCAGAGCGGCTGGGCCCGTGAGCCATGACCGCTGAGCCTGCGCATCCGGAGCCTGTGCTCCGCAACGGGAGAGGCCACAACAGTGAGAGGCCCGCGTACCGCAAAAAAAAAAAAAAAAGGGGGGAGGGATGTAACCCTCTTCACCTCTATCCTCCTTCTTTTATCCCACTGATTGGAATGTGGGTGTAACTTGAACCAGACATGAGAAACAGCCTGTGAAGGGCAAAACAACAAGATAAAGGAGCCTGGGTTCTTGTTCACTTGGCAGAGCAGAGCTGCCTTTCCAGCTCTGACTTTGACATGAGAAAAGTTAATTTCTATCTTGTATTAGCCTTTGTTACTTTCAGTCTCAGAATCATGAAGCCAAGCCCGTGTCTCAGCTGGTGCAGAGGCCATCTAGCTCAGTAGTTCTCAACAGGGGAGGTGCAGTTTTGTCTCCAGAGAACACTTGGAAATGTCTGGGGCCATTTTTGGTGGTCCCATTTGGGGGTGCAGAGGTTGCCGCAGGCATTAGTGAGTAGAGGTCAGGGTTGCTGTGACACACCCTACAGTGCACAGGACAGCTCCCTCCCCCAACAAGAGAGAATCATGCAGCCAAAAAGATCAGTGGTGCTGAGTTCGATGAGCCACAGTGCACTTCAATTAACAGTGAAGAGAATCTAAGACACAGAGAAATTGAGAGAGGAGCCTTGGCCCAACACAGACTACTGGGCGAGGGCAGTTACCTCGGTGTCCTGAGACTCAGGTCACTGCTTTAATATGTTTAACTATACCATTTCACCAACCCCAAACCAGATTCATTTTATTCTCTCTCTTTCATTTATTTAATGAGAGGCTGAGATGGGAGACACAGTACTTAAAGGATTAAGGGAAAGTCACACCTTTCTTCTACCTTGAGTCAACGGTATTTTATCACTAACCATTTATCAAACATCTGTTAATATTTGGGATAGATCCCTAGGCTGGATGCCAGTTTTAGATGGTTGGGGAATTCAGGCGTATGCAAAAAGAGGAGATAAGCAATGCAACAGAGCGCATGGCAGTACCCAAAGCGGGGCCCCTGCAGCGTGTGGGTGGGGATGGAGAGGACAGAGAGAACACCGTGGGCTCTGGTGTCTGGTGGGCAGAGCCTTAGTGACAGAGCCGGGTCTTCCAGCGCTGTGGACCTCCACCTGGCTGAGGTAGGTTTGGGACATCAGTTGTCATCCAGGCTGTAAAGTGGTCTCTGCACAGCCCGTCCGTGCAGGTTTCGCCCCTAGGAGATGTTAATGGACATCTGTTATGTTGGACTGTGTACCCCCTCACCTCCCTTCTTAGGGTGGCAGCTATCTGATTTTCCTCTGCCAAGCTGCTCTGCCCCCGTTCTATGGGATTCTGGCGGAGTGCCAATCGCCACACTCTGTTGGATATATTTTAGTTGTCCCTCCAGATCCTCTCTCCACCCCGCTCTGCGTCCCAGAACCCTAGCTGAGCTGAAGCTTGTAGCTGAACATAGCTTAGGCCTAAATAGTGCTTCTAATGCCCTTCTCTAGAACAAGAAAAGTGTCCCTGCCCTGCCCATCCACCACCTTTCCCAGGCACAAGAGCTGACCTGATAAACTCTTTTCTCATTGAAGTGGTAAGTGAAGATACTCTGATGAGCAGGAAACAAAACAAAACAAAACAAAACCCACAACAAAACCCACTAACATCCAGTTTGAAAATCCAGATCTAAATCTTGACTAATTCCGAGTCACTTAATCTCTCTGAACTTCAGTTTTTTCCTCTGGAAATTGGAGATAAACGTAACCGCAGGAAATGGCTCCAGAACGGGAGAGATCTTGGGTTCCTGGCTGCTGGTGGTAGATGAGTATTTTTTTTTCCCTTTGGTGGTGAGGAGAGGTCTGGGAAAGTCCTGCAAAGGTTAATATGCAGGTCCACTGGCAATTCCAGACCACAGGCATTTCCTGTCACGTAGCTGATAAGCCTGACATGATTGTGAGGAAAGCATGAAAGCTGCTGGTTACAGATAGAGTCTGGAGTGCTCATCTGGGGCCATTCTGGTGCAAAGCCAGCCTGCTCCTGCTACATGCCCCTCACTCTGGGGAGAACCCAACTGAATTTGTTTCCAAAGAGTCCCCCTTGCTGTGCCCCTACAAAGTTGGCCCTGGAAGCCCAATCACCCTCTACCAGGAATGCTTCTAGCCACCCCTCTAACTGCAGGGAGCCATGTTACAAGAGAAATGATGCTTCCAGAGGCTGCGGGAGCACAGCGTCTGCCTGACATGATCACCATTTGCATGGTTATAAATAAAAAAGACTGACTGAAAAGGTCCAGAAGAAGTTTCATATAATAATTGCTTGGAGAGGAAAGCAGGAACTCTTCAGACACTTCAAGAATCCCCCAAATATCAAAACAGTGGCAACAGCAGGGCAAGCATGTGTCTTCCTGCCTCTTCCTTCGGTCACTCTTTTCCCCTTTAGCCAAATTTCTCCACAGTTCTACCTCAGATTGGCCTATGGGTTAGCCCTGGCCAGACCAGCCACCTGGGGTCCAGGATGTGTCATTTCTCCATTCGTGGCCACACCCACACACCTAGGATTTAGCTGCCATCCTCCCCTGGGTCTGCATTCTCCTAGAAGAAAGGTAGACAGGGAGACATATCAATTCTTTTTATCCACACTTACCTTGATATTTAAGCTCTGCAATGGTTGTTTCAGTGATGCTGCTTCATGAATAGAATTTCAATGTGCCATACTGGTATTTCTTTTTCCCAAACAGGGCTCATGCTGTTTCTTAATTTGCAGGTCATGATTATGGTGGGTAACCACTCTACTTCTGCTCTTCCTGTGGTTGGCTGTACACTGTTAGTCTGAAAGCCAGACTTTGTAATTAGCTTTGTGACTTTGGGAACATTGCTTCTTTTCTCTGTGCCTCCATTTCATCATCTAAAATTTTAAAAAGGGGCTGTCTTAAGTACTGTTTTAGATCCCTTGCTGCTCTAAGGGATTAAACTTCTAACATTCTTCACAAACTTTCAAATGACCTTTATGAATATTGCCTTTGTTTATACAAGTTAATATATGTTCTAATTAACTATTTCATTAAGAAGACTAATAATGTCTTTGCAAGAGAACTATTAATAGATCAGATTGGGAGTAAGGCCATGTATAGCAGGGCATTGGTTACACAATAAACAAGCCAGGAGGGGGTCCTCTGGTGACTCCAGAGAAAGCTGGAAAACAAAGCTGGGAGGAAAACAGATTGTGACATAGAGTTGCAGAGCATTTATAAAGAGGCAACACACACAGACACACAGAGACACACACACACACACACACACACACACGGAGACAGCTCTTCTCCTGTATAACCCCTTGCATAGCCAACAAAACAAGCAGTGGAAATTTCCAGCACAACTGACAAGCAGTTTCCAGTCATTAACTCTCTGTTTCCTGAATTTTGCAGAGATTCGTGGTGTTTGCAGGCTACGTATAAACTTCTCTTTAGAAATTGTACATTTTCCATGTCCTTTTGTCAGCTGAATGCTCTATTTGTTTCATGTTGGAAAACTTCCTAATATTTAAGTTCAACTGTCCATTTGTTATTGAGACTATAATGAGATAATTAGACAGATGTTTTAAAAATAACATTTTAAGAACACTCGTGATTAGTACCAAATAGCAAATAAAAAATACGCCCTGTGGCTTTCTGTATTGATATCAGTTCGGATTGAGAATATTTTTGAACCAATGAACAGACTCGGACAAAGCATTCACAATTATTCAACCTGCTTTCCTCGCGGGAAATGAAGGCTCACTGAGGTTTCATTAATGACTTTTTAATTTCCCTCCTTCCAAGCAAAATAGCACCTTGGAAGTGAAAGTGGTCTGAGCCTTGGTTCCAAGAGCTCCTGACTTCAGCTGCTTCTGTCAACGCTTTCTGACCAGAAACAGATGATAGTGACAGTCACCCCAATAAAATCTCTTAAAAATGGTAATGACTGAATGTTTATCGTTTGCTTTATAAGGTAGGTACTGTTATTCCCATCCTTGTTTTACATTTGGAGAAATGATTTTAAAGAGGTCAGGTAGCTTGCCTGAGGTCACAGAGCTAATAAGTGCAGAATCTGGATTGAATTCAGATCATGAGAAGGCCAGAGACTGAATTCTTTTTATTTATTTTTATTAATTTAAAATTTTATTTATTTATTTATTTATTTATTTATTTTTAAATTTTGTTATTGGGGTATGATTGCTTTACAATGTTGTGTTAATTTCTGCTGTACAGTGAAGTGAATCACCTATGTGTATACATATATCCCCTCTTTTTTGATTTCCTTCCCATTTAGGTCACCACAGAGCATTAAGTAGATTCCCTATGCTATACAGCAGGTTCTCATTAGTTACCTGTTTTATACATATTAGTGCATAAATGTTAGTACCAATCTCCCAATTCATCCCACCCTCCCTTTCTCCCCTTGGTGTCCATACATTTGTTCTCTACATCTGTGTCTCTATTTCTGCCTTGCAAACAGGTTCATCTGTACCATTTTTCTAGATTCCATATATATGCGTTAATATATGATATTTGTTTTTCTCTTTCTGACTTACTTCACTCTGTATGACAGTCTCTAGATGTGGACACTCTGTATCCACATCTCTACAAGTGACTCAGTTTCGTCCCTTTTTATGGCTGAGTAATATTCCATTGTACCTATGTACCACATCTTCTTATCCATTCATCTGTCAATGGACACTTAGGTTGTTTCCATCTCCGGGCTGTTGTAAATAGAGCTGCAATGAACACTGTGGTCCATGACTCTTTTTGAATTATGGTTTTTCTCAGGGTATATGCACAATAGTGGGATTGCTGGGTCATATAGTAGTTCTACTTTTAGTTTTTTAAGGAACCTCCATGCTGTCCTCTGTAGTGGCTGTATCAATTTACATTCCCACCAACAGTGCAAGAGGGTTCCCTTTTCTCCACACCCTCTCCAGCATTTATTGTTTGTAGATTTTTTGATGATGGCCATTCTGACTGGCGTGAGGTGATACCTCATTATAGTTCTGACTTGCATTTCTCTAATAATTAATGATGTTGAGCATCTTTTCATGTGCCTCTTGGCCATCTGTATGTCTTCTTTGGGGAAATGTCTATTTAGGTCTTCCACCCAGTTTTTGATTGGGTTGTTTGTTTTTTTGATATTGAGCTGCATGAGCTGTTTGTATATTTTGGAGATTAAACCCTTGTCCATTGCTTCAGTTGTAAATATTTTCTCCCATTCTGAGGGTCATCCTGCTTCACTGTCCAAGTGGAAAGCTTTTTTTTCTGGACCTATAGAGTATGAGATTTTCAGCACTAACCCTCTTCCTGACACCCTGTACCGCCCAACTGGGCTAATGGTGAGGATTTAACCAAGAAATTCAATTCTGTTTCATAAATATTTATTGAGAGCCTACTGTTTTTTTATGTACCATGTTAAGCTGTGCCATGGGGATTACAGAGATAAATAGCCAAGGTCACAAAATTTATAGTCCTATGGTGGTGAAAAACATATTTATAATTATAGCTGGGATTACAGTTATAAGCAGAATGTGATAGTATGATTGAAACAGCAATAAGGGTTTGAGGAAAGGAAGAAATACATTTAAATGGGAGATCTGGGCTGTTTTCAGGGGATACTTACAATGGATTTTAAAGGATGGGTTAGACTTTGAAAATTAGGCGTTGCATGGAGAGAGTATTGCAAAGAGAAGAAACAGCAGGAGCAAATGCAGCTAGGACACGGCTAGGTTCCCGAGCCTACAACTGGGTCATCCCTCTTTGTATCAACCTCCCAAGTAGGTAGATGAGGCAGTAATCTACACAGCTATTGTGGGGGGCTGGGATTGCCCAGCCATGAGAGAAAATGCAATGATTACACAATAACATTCCAGGCTGCTGGGAGGGAACTATGAACTTCTCAAATAGAGGTGTGGTGGGGCTTTGGGGCTCTCCACCACAGTATGGTAGGGCTCAGAACAGAAGCTTCCTCTTCCCATCAAGAACCACAGTGATCCATGAACACCCACCCCTGTGTGGAAGGCAAAACCACAGAGCCAACCTAGGTGATAAATCACCTTGGTCTCCAGCATTGCACAGACTGACTCGGGGGCAAACAAGCTGATAGCCATCAGGACACACCTGTATGGTACACCAGGTACAGCTTGTACGGTGTACTGCTGGCAGATGTTCTGATTGGTCCAGCCCAGGACATAGGGATTTTTAAATGCTCTTAAAAAGGAGGGTTCTTTTTTTTTTAAACATCTTTATTGGAGTATAATTAGGAGGGTTCCTTTTAAGAGGATCGCAATATCCTGAAGCAAAGAAACCCCATATGGTTAAATTTGTTTATTATTTATAGTTTGTTGTATATATATTTGTGTTTAAGTTGACTGTTCCATAATTGCATATTGCTGATTCCATTAATGTATATTTTGCTTTTTCAAATAATCCTTTTTGTTGTCTTTATAGGGTCCCTTGAGGGGAAGAAAAAGAATTGTATTTGCTTATATGCTCCTTTAAGAAGTCTGGAATAATTCAGAGGAACATAAAAGCAGTTCCTTGATGGGGTGTAGGGAAACTGTGGAGATGGCAGAGAATGGGGTTGCGTGTGTGACTTTTCACTGATCATCTTTTATATTTATTTATATTTGTTAGTTTTGATCCATGTGAATGACCCAGAGCTCTGAAAAAATCAGCAAATAAGCCAATAAAAGAACTTCAAATAACTCTATATTTCTGAAAATGCATAGACAAGCTCTGGAAAGAGGACAATGAAGAAACTGATCATAGAGATCACCCCCAGGGAGGACAGAGCGTCCAGGGCAGGAAAAGGAAGGAGGCTTATTTTTCATTCTATCACTCACCTGTTGAATACTTTTAATTCTTGGCTATGTACATGGATTATCTGTTCATGAATAAATAAATGGAAAAGTAACATAGCATTAAACTAGAATGACCCTTCTGATGACTCGAGTGAAGGGTTTGGAGCAGAAGGACCAAGCAGGGAGCAGCTGAACCTTCTGTTCCTCATCCTGAAGAGGCATCCCCTGGCCTAAGGAGGTGGTACCACCCCTGAAGGCTGATGCCCAAATCCCCATGATTTGAGCTCCACTTATTTTAGAAATAGTTTCCTTCCTGTTTTTCTAGGAAGGATTACATATTAAGCTTTTGGTGACCATATCTACCCTAGCAAACATGTAAATGTCACAGTGGGAAAATTCCAAGGAAAAACAGAAGTAACAGCAAGGACGCCCTCCATCCCAGCCGAGGTGGTTTTGTTTGTTTGCTTTGTTTTGTTTAGGAGAAGAAGAAAATAAGATGTCTTAGGACTGCATTATATGCTTTCGTCTCTCAATTTTCCATGTTTCCCTCCACCGCCATGTGAATATCTCCAAGCATCATGTGAAATAGTTTACCAGATCTTTATTGGGATAAGGTTTAAAGCAGGATGGAGGGAACAGAGGGCCCCAAGTGCCCTGGGTAAACAAGGGGCCATCCAGAGAGACAAAATACAAAAAGGGGAGGGAACAACCTTGGGCCACATCAATGTGCTGTCCTGAGGAAAGGGAGAACAGGGCGCACCCACTTCTTTGGGCAATAATGCAGGAAAAGGCTGTGTGTGCTGTGGTGGGAGGGTAGCTGGGTGAAGTGGGGGCTGTTTTATTGGCAGCTGGGATACGAGGTAGAGGAATGGTATGCGTACCCAGTTCATCTCTCGTCAACAAGCTCCTGGACCAGGAGGAAGGAAGTGGCTGTCAGAGAATTAGTGATGATCAAAGTTGCCCTGGAACATCCTTAACGCTCAAGATGAAGTTGACATAAACTCAAATATCTGATAATGTAATACATGTTTTATTCAAATACTAGATGGTCTTATTCTTAAGTCCAGGCACTAAAGAATTTAACTAGAAAGAGTGAATTCCTCGGGGCTCAGACTTCTTAACTGGCAGAGGAGTGCCTACCTTCAACAAAATGTTCTGGGTTTCTCTTTAAGTGACTTAATTTTATACCAGGGAATAATGAGGGGAAATGTAAAAACAAGCCTAGGTTGAGTGATCTGAAATATTTCCTTTGGATTATAAAGTCTGATGGCTGTCTTTAACTTCAGTTTTGTGCCTACGCATGGTCTTGTGATTTCTCTCTGTATGACTAATTCAGTCGGCAAATAGGAAAATGCAGCGATCACATGGTCACTCATCAGTCTCTGCAGGTCCTCTGTTTCCTACTACACCGAGTGAGCTGCCTTTCCTCGTGTGGCGTCTCCCATAACACGGTCCTGAATTTACCCCACCTCCTTTCCACAACTCCTCAGCACGCAACCCCTGCTTCAGCCTTGGTCTCCGCACTGTCTCCTGAAAGCACACTTTCTTCCATCTCCCACACACAGCCTCTTCCTGCCTTCTGACCAGCTCAGTTCCTTCCTTCAAGAACCAAGCCAAATGTTAATTTCCATGAAGACTGCCTTAAGCAGCGAAGCCTTTATTGGTCTCTCCTCTGAATAGCACTTATGAGACTAAGTCTGTGGTACTTAGGGGACTAAGCTGTGTCTACTAGAATTCTGAAATGTCGGTGTAGACAGGTGGGTAGGTGTGTTTGCATGAACTGAAAAGATGTTGCCCAAAATAACAGGTCTGGAGCCCCTGATAAAGACATGTCCAAGTTAGAGTCAAGGAAGACAGACAGCTCGGCCTCACCTTGGGCTTTGGGCGAAGGAGAAATGCTGGGTGCGTCCTAATGCCTACCATTCACATTTGTCTTCTGCCCATATGCTCCACCTCCAGAGCTCAGGGCTGAGTCTTAGGGAGGAGTGGCTCTAAGCGAAGAGATGCTTTGTTGAGAAGGTACTAGGACAATGGGGCACAAGTGACTTTTCTTTGTTATTCCATTAAGAGAGCGTAAAACAAAAGGTGAAGAGAGGCATTTGGGTCAAGTGTCTCATTTAACATTCCAGTTCTGTGGCATTTTGAGGACTCACGGCCATCCTATCAATTCCTTAGGGAGACAGTGGTACCTGGTGAAAGTCGTGGCAGTGCCCATAATGGAGGGTTGCCAGCGAAAGTACAGGGTGCCCAGTTAAATATGAACTTCAGGGAAAAAACAAACTTTTTAGTATATCTCATGCAACATTTGGGGCATAATTATACTAAAAATTATTTGTTGTTTATCAGACTCAGTTTTAACTGGGTATCCTATATTTCTATTTGGGAAATGTAGCAACCCTACCGTAAGGGACAATGGTGGCTGAAAGAGGATAAAATGTCCAGTGGGGTTAAATAGTGCCCAGAGGAGGGGTTCGGATATGATAATTAGGCAGTTGGCAGCCTCCCCTTTCTAAATAAGAAGACAAAGCACTGAGAAGAGAAAAACTTTTGACCCTTCCGCTCGCTTCCTGTCTTTGAATCGCTCATGCTGCCTGGAATGTTGGCATTCATCTAGAGGTCATGGGCTATGAACAAGAGGATGAAAAGCCAAGATACTAAGGATGGTGAAGCAAAAGTTTGGAATGAGCCTGGGTCCTTTAGGACATCGTTGAGCTTCAAACTCCCCTGAGACACATCTGCACAGGGTTGTTTCAAAACCTGAAAAACACTCAAGTTCTATTAGGAAGGAGTTTTATGATTAGGAGGAACAAATGGTACCGCTGGATATATTGCTAGGTGTTTGTTGGGAGAGGTTCAGTAGGCCACTAGGAACCACTGCAGTCCTTGAATGTGGCAGAACAAAAGGACAGAGACATCTCAGGGAAATTCATTAGTCAGTAGCCTATAGGGTATATTAAAAGAAAGACCCTGGAGGCATTGACGGCAATTAGGAGGCTTTTAAAGTAATAGAGAAATGGCTTATGGTGGTGGTAAGGAAGCAGGAGGGAAAGAAGTGAATCCTAGAAATAGTTCAACTGAAGTACTGACAGAAGGAAAGAGAGAGAAATGCTAACCTTTGCTTGGTGCCTACTTTGCGCCAAGCACTTCACATACACTATCCTGTTTAGTCTTTGTGAATTATATTATTATACCCACCATCCAGTGGGGGAGAGCAACGTGTAACATGCAATGATATTGTAGAGGAACCATAGTTCTAACAGAGGCATATGTAAGAAACCTCTTGGGGTACCCAGGAAAGAGGAACAGGTCCAAGGAATGTCTCGAAAAATGAGTAGAAATTTAAAAGATAGAAAAGTGAGGTGAGAACATTCCAGACAGATGGATGGCATGTGCTTAGGTACTACTTTGGCAAAATCTTTGCATGTGGTGTCTTCTGGAGAATTCATCAGTACAAAGGAATTCCTCTAATGGTGAGATATTTGCAGGCCAGGGCAGGGGGCGCTTTTTGGTACCCTTAAATAAGACCAGGCCACCAGCTGCCGATCTGTAATTTTAGCTGTAGCCAGAAGTGGAAACACCTCCAAAGATTCCTCCTGGAAGTAATGCTCCGTGAAGTGTTGATGTGAGAAGGCGGAGAAATGTTGAAGTTCTTCATGTCCTTCATCTCTCCACCCTTCCCAGGATCCTCCAGGGCCACCTGCCTCTCCTCCTGCCCCCATCCCTGCCTGTTCTCCTGTCCATGAGAGGGACAACATATATCCCGAGCACAAAGAGCCCGGCAGCAGAATCTACGTCCCTCGTCTATTTGCTCTCGAGGCTGACTTTGCAGCCTCTGCCCCCTTCCTGAATACTGCAGACAGCACTTCTCATGACTCTGTGGCTGTGGCTTTCTGATAGCTGCGCTGCAGCCTCTAGGACACAAAAGCAGAAACCTCCTCCCAAATTTTCCAGTGCTCAGGATATGGTTTGCTTGCTTGCCTGTTTTCTCTGCCGCCCTTGGAGATAAACAGGAGACCTCAGATAACCCTAATGTCAGGAGGGATCATCTCAGTCTCAGAGAACAAATCTTCAGTTGCAGGAGGGGTGGGCTGGCTGCCGTGCCCTTGCTCAGCTGGTCAGGACCTTGCTCTCTGGCTTCTGGGGCAGATAAGGAGGCTATCACACCCTCTTCTTTTACAATTTGTTCAAAAAGTTAGCAAATGTTTTCATGTTTCCACTCTGATTCTGCTGACACCTCAAAATTATTCTTCAAAGCATCACAAATAATACCATTCTCTTCACAGTACTCTTCCTTCAAATAATTCGTAAGAAATGTGCCCAAATGGCACAGGAGTAGGAGTCAGGAGAGCCAGGAGTCTGCAGACCTGACTTTTGGTTTAGCTTCTGCCTCTATGCATCCAGTCTGCGCCCTTGAACAAGACGCCCGTTTTCTGAGTCTCAGTTTCCCCCTCTGTTAAAGAGGTACAGCAGAGTTTGCTCCCTCTTCCTTAGCATTTCTAGGAAGGCTAGATGAGGTTACGTGCATTACAGTGATATTGGAAGTACACAGTATGACGGACGTGCATTATCGCCAGGCAGCAGGACGACGTAACTAACAGCACAGGCTCTGGAGCCAGATTGCCAGTTTTCTCCGAGGATAGCGATGCAGTTTGAAAGCTTTGAAATCCCCAAAGCTCAGAAACCTAGAGTTTTTTCATGACTGGGGCAGCCACAAGAATTTGGTGGCAAGATCGCCGTGAGGGTTTTTACGGTCTTTGTCTAGCCCACTTGCTGCAGACATGTCAATGTACCCATTTACGGGGTGCTGCCCCAAACCCCATGATGCTACATAATAGTGCAATATATGCACCCTACTATTTTTATAAAATATGAAAAATTCTGAAGTGGGAACACATTTGGCTTCAAGAAACTTGGATACAAAATTGCAGGCCATTGGTAGCGAACTCATAGGGCTGCTGTGATAATTAAGCAAATTGATTCAGGTAAAGCTCTAAGCATTGTGCCTGGCCCATAGTAGGTGTTCAGTGAATGTTAGCTGCCATTACTCTTCCCTCTGTTACTGAAGCCCTAAGCGTCCTTGAGCAATATCCAGCATTGCTCCCGATCTGTTTCCCTGTTTCTGCCTGGAACTATTACAGTGTAAACTTCTTCCCATTCAACCATTCAGCATTTGACATCCCTGAACCTCCTGCCTTCCCAGCTTTCTGCCAAAACGCTCTCCTGGTTTAGGACAGAGAAATGCCCCCTGTAGCTATCTCATGTCCCCTGCCTCTGCCCTCTCGGTAGTTAGTTGGATGGTGTGCTTACAGGTGAAGGAAGCTGGGAGAGAGTTCTGGGAAGTATCCCAACAGCTGGTCTCAGACTCCTAGTTCACCCCAACATGCTTACTGTGGGCGGTGTGGCTGGGACCCAATATGTGTGGGTGCGGCTCTGCCCCCCTTAGTGAGGTAATTTCCACCCTTCTGGACCTCCATTTCTCTTGGATAAAGCACAACCGTTAGACTAGATGATGGCTCTGTGCCTCCCAGCTCTCTTAAATCCTACCTCCTGTTATCTTTGGGTGCCGGGGAAACAAATCCTCCATGCCCCTTGAGTAGTCAGATCACGTGAAAGGGAGAGTGAAAGCTGCTTCCCTTCAGCTCCGAACATGGTATATCCAGCCTCAACAGGGGCCAGATGCAAGGCTTTGGGAACCTCCTTACCGTGGGAAATTACATCTCCCCCCCCGCCCCCTGCCCCCCACCAACTTTCTGGGCACTGAATCTGACCTGATTACAGGAACAGACTCTGGGTCATCTCCGGACAAGTTCAGAGATGAATTGGACAGTCTCAAGTTCAAGGAGGTCCAGCCTGGTGCCTGGTGGGGAAGGGGGGATATAGGCAAGGATGCCATCCTTTGAGTAAAGGCAGAGGCCAGGCAGATTAGCAATCAGCCCTGGAAATATGCTCAATAGACAGAAGGATCTCACTAGCGGTGAGCGAGAGGGGCTGACGCAGAAGCAAGGGAGGGCCTTTGGGGAGCAGAAAGTGTTCAGGGCAGGGCTCTAGGTCAGGAGAAGGATTGTGGTGTGAGGGAAGGTGAGTGAGGAGAGAGGAAGCAAGATGGAAGCCTGGTGCTACGGATTGGGTCACCCAAAGGTGGGGAAGAAGCACCATGGCCCTCAAATCCATGGGCCCCCAGGGCTCTTCCCTGCAGCCCCAGTGGCTGCCATGCTGTGGTGGGACTTTATTAAATGCCAGCCTTATCTCCCTTTTTTCGTTATAAAAAGGACCCCGATACTGTTTCAGAGACACTGTGGTCGATTAAAAACACGAATGTTCCCAGAGTCCCTCTGTTTGGTAACCTGTAAACAGAAATCTCTGCAAGGCGCTGTGGAAAAACTTGTAAAAGGGGTGGATTCCACTGCCATTTGCTTTTGCCCTTCATCTTTTCCCCTTTTTTCTGCCTGAAACTCAGACGGGATGCTGAAAGAGAAACAGCCATCTAGCGAGCATGAAGCACAAAGCCACAAACTAAGCCTGGTGGGGCTGAAAGTCAAATGAAGCCCAAGACCCTGATGGCACTGGAAGCCACAGGACCAGCCCTGAATGGTCCTACAGCTTCTTGTTCTGGGAGAAAAGGAAACTCTTGCTTGTATGGGCTTCTGTTTTGTGCAGACAAACCCAGTCCTAACAGGCACAGTCTCTACCTCGCTGGACTGTTGCGAGGATTAGATGAGATGCCTTAGGAGACTGGAGGGTTGAGATGAACCCAGCAGTTAAAGCTGAGCACCTAGAATCCTGCTTTCGGACCTTGTCCTAATATTAATCCCCTGTAGGTGGTGGAGACTTTTTAGCCACTGAGACACTTCCTGTCCCGAGCTTGATTAACTCCAGACTTAGTGGGGTGAAGGTAATTCTGGGACCACAGTGGAGATGTGTCAGTAAATCCAGCCGCAGGAAAGCGGTATAGAAAAAGCAGCGGAAGCAAGGTGGAGTACGGTGGCTTACTGAAGATCCATCTGCACTTCTAGAAAACATGTGTCTGCTTGTGTCCTGTCAGTGGTGGTCCAGTAGCCCCTTCTTCACATTCAGACCATACCATTCATTCATGCACCAAATACTTCCTAGGGGCCTACATTGCATCAGGTACTGTATTACGTGCTGGAGACACAAAGGTGGATAAAACATACTCCTTGGCCTCAAACATCTTCTCTGGGTACCAATCGTTTTTGTTTTTTTTTTAGGAAATGGGGCCAAAAGATGAAGGGTATATTTGGGTTAAATATGAGGGAAGAAAAAGCACTGAATACTGAAACTGCTGTCATTTTGCATCCCTGATTGATGCTGAAGAATAATATACCCAGGTTTTGGGAGGTGGGGAATATTTTCAACCTAGACTGAAGTGGAAAGTTACTGGTATGCTCAGAAGTAAGATTCCATAATTATGGGCTGAGGTCAGACAAACTATAGAGAGCTCCTAATTTCTAGCATTTCCTTGAGCTGTGAGTAAACTACCACTTGACCCAGGTAAAATATGCTGTCTCCTTAAATGGAAAATACCCAGATGGTGGAAAGTTTATGTTATTCACCAATGGGAAGCTGTTGGGTTTTCAGTGATACCCTCTACACCACACTCTGGACAGCTGACTGAGAAGGCACCAGCCCACCAATTTTCAAATAGTTGCTCCTAACAGGAAAGGTATTAGGGTCTGCAGTACAGACCATGCTTCATAGTGCAGGCTCTGGCATAAAAACACCTGACTCTGAATCCTACTTACTGCCTGCAGGAAGCTTAGCAATTACTTGACATCACTGAGTCTCGGATTCTTCATCAATGAAGAGGATCTAATAATTCCCACCACCTAAGTTTGTTATGAAGAGTAAAAATAATATATTATACAAAGGATGGACAGTGCTTGGTACAGAGTTAGAGCTCAAAACATGTTAACTGTGGGGGAAATGAGACAGGGAAGGGAAGAAAGGGACTGGGAAATCTCTCCTCAGAGGGGTGATCTGGGCTGGAGCCAGTTTACCCCCAAACAGACTTCCTCATGCCGTCTGTCTAGACACAGCCCATCCTCAACAGAACCCAGAGCCAGTTCAACCTCCGTTCTCCTGAATTCTGCCCCAGTCACTTCAAGCTGCTGGAGGATCTGGGGCTCTCTAACTCTAAATAGAAAGCAGCATTTTCATGGTGCTGAAATGTTCATGGCTGCGTGCAGACACGTGGGCAGTTCTGGAAGGTCTGTGAAATGAGCACGTCTAATGCTCCATGGAATGAATCTGCTTTGTGAGGCCAGTTGAGGGTTTTCATGAAAGGCCTCCCTGTCTACGGACATTAGTTTCTTCGTCTCTTCAGTGGAGATGGGGGGAATTAAACCAAAAGACTAGCATCTAGCATGATAACTGAGAAGAAGTAGGAGCTCAATAAATATTGCTCCACCCTTCCCCATGACCCTGTCCTGGTGTCATACTGCCCTAAACTAGAAGAGTATTACTGTCAAAGTGCTGACAACATGTGGCAGGAGAAATATAGAAATCCACACTTAGCAGCTAACACTTGAGTTGCAATTAGTTTATCACGCCAGCCAGGTCATTTTCCTCAACCCTAGTGCCCTTAGAATTACTGGGCAGAGTTTAAAAAGCTACCAGTGTCAAGTATACATCCCCTCCCTCAAGAGGAGCTGATGAATTAATAGCTCCTTGAAAGAATGAGCACCTCTGCCGGTCTTAGTTTGTTCCTCTGTACGTTGGGAGCAGAGAGGTAGAGTAACTTACCGCACGTTGCACTGCTGAAGAAGGCCCCAGGTCCCCTGAAGCCCAGCCAATGGCGTTCACCCCAGTGGATACTGTCTTCAGTTAAAATTACAATGTTTTGTCCATCATGGATATTTTACGTCAATTTTGAGTTTTAAAACATTGCATTAAAGTATTATTTATCTTGGTTACTGAACTTCTTTGGCATTCTCTTAAATTTTGCCTCAAGGCCATAGCCAAACGATGGGGAGTGCTTAAGGAAAACCTCACCCCATTTCACCTGTCTGGGGATGGCGTCTAGAAAGGGAAACGAACTGGACATCTTGTCCTTTTGCTCAGAGGGTCATGCTATGCCTCATTATAGTTTTGTGCTGTGTTTGCAGGAGCAGTGATGGCCAGTCACAAGGATGGGAATGAACTGCTAGTCTGTGGCAGAGCTGGACATTGGCCCAGTGAATTTCTGTGGCTTCTCTACAAGAAGTCAGTTGAGAGTAAATTTAAGACTGCTTAGATTTTGGCTGTGTCTCTCTAGCAGTTTAAGCAGCAGATGAAATGCTTCCTGAAAGAAGTATTCATTATCTAACCTGCCACTGGTTTACAGTTAAGCTTTTGACTTCGGCTGGCTTGAAATTTTCAGCCCATGCTAATCTAAATTAGGAAATAAATGAGTGACAATACCGGAGCCATGCCATTAGACCTCATTAGACCAAAAGAGAATTGATTTGCCTGGAAGGAGAACCACGTTTATCAGGTCGGGAAACAAGTGAACAGTTTGAAAAGAGAATATTCAGATAAGGCAGAGCCCAAGATCCAGGTGAAAAGTCCTTCCTGAGATGGGAGACAGACACTGATGCTTGCAGGTGGAATCCTACCTGTCTGACTTTATCTGCCTCAGGGAGTGTCACCAATCACCTCCAAGGCTGTGGCTGAATCCTCAACAGTTTCTCTAAACTCAGCTTTCCTATGATTTCAATTCCCACTAGACTATAAGCTCCGTAAGAACAAGGATTTTTGCTGGTTTAGTTCCATGCTATATCCTCAGCAATTAGCATGGAGTTTCACCAAAAATAAGTGCTAACAATCATGTCACCCTCCTGACTACATCATCAATATCTTCTGTTTTCTTTAGAATAAACAGTGAAGCCCTTATGTGGCCTAGGTGCCTGCGTGCTCTACCCCCTGCTTACTTCTCCGACTGTAGGCCCAGCCGCCTTTTCTTCATTCACTGCTCCAAGCTCTCCCTGACCAGGCCTCTGAAAATGTTTTCTCCAGAGCATTGAACACACACACACACACACACACACACACACACACACACGCTCTCTCTCTCTCTCTCCACGTTTCACAGGACTAGCTCCTTCCCAATCTTTACATCTTGGTAAAAAGATCCTTTCTTCAAGAAGGCTTCTGTGCCTATCCTTATCCATGGAGATCCTCTCCTCCTTTACTCCCATCTCTATGTCATGTTTCCTTAGGAGCACTTTTCTCAACTTGTAACTGAGTTTTTGTTGTTCCTCTGTTCATTGTCTGTCTCTATATTAGATTCCAAAATCCATGAGAGAGTGAACACGGCTCTTTTGTCCCAATATATGCTATACTCCTCTGAAAGACCCTGCCATCGAATAGGTACTTACAGATTACTTGTTCAATGAACACAGGAATGAGTGAATAAACAAAGCCTTCAGTATACCAGACCCTGTCCTAGACTAAAGTATGAGGATGGCATTTTCCATCTCTCTCCATCCAGTCTCTTCCTTTGAGGCACTCTCCTTCCTTGTCCCAGTGGCTAAACACTGCCCGTTAGCTGCCCAGGCCCCTCAAATGCCCCAGCCTCAGGTCTAGACCATGCTCCCCTAAGATACTAAAGGCTGAAATGTCAGGAGGTGCTGTGCATAACATTTAGCTGTTAACAGAAACACGTCATCCTAAATATGGTGGGAACTGGGGACATGATACACAGCTTATGAGGAAGAGACTTGTGTGAGGACGGGAGGGGTCACTGACAGTGGCGGCCACCAGCCTGTTGTCTGCGCAGGAGACAGATCCTCGCATAGCTCTTGTGATCAGTGAAACCCAGGATCACCTGGGATTTTCATGCTGTTCTCTTGACCATTCTAACCATATACTAGCAGCTTGCACTGTTTTCCCTTCTTACAGGAAACTGGAGAGAAGTACTAGAAAGGGCATCACACCCCACAATGTTAACAATACCTGCATTTAGGTGTTGAGAAATGAGTGTTTTTAGTGTTCTCCACAGTTGTCTATTGAAATTTTTTTCTTTCTTGACGATACGTTGCTTTTATAATTTTACCATAATTCAAGACTATTTCACGTGCTCTTTTTTTGTGTTTGTCTATATTTCAGTTGTATAGAGCTGCGCAGTTCAACACGGCAGGCCAGCTACGGTCACGTGAGTATTTAAATTAATCACAATTGAATTCATTTAAAAGCTCAGCGCCTCGTTCGCACTAGCCGTATTTCAAGCGCTCAGTAGTCACATGTAGCTAGTGGCTATCATTTTTGGACAACCAAATACAGAACATTTCTGTTACCGAAAAAATTTCCACAGGAAATGCTGGTGTAGAGTATATAGGTTTTCAACATTTGAATATAAAACAGAGACTTACAGATGTTGAAGAGTAATGTTGATTCAAACAAAGTTTGAAGAGAGCAACTGTTTGAGTTCCTTGTGACCCAGACGCAGTGGTATTGATTCCTCTCTGAGAAAAGATGTTGGTTTGCCCCCTTGGGAGAGAGGCTAATGGGAGAAATGTGTCCTTGATATTTTGTAGCTGTGGAAGCTGATCACTGTGTTTAGCCATCTGAGAATTTTTACAAAGGAATCTGAAAAGACTGGACAGAATGCCCGCCATGATGTGTCAGTCTCTGGGGCCACTCTGGGGACCCACCTTTCTATGGGAAATTTCCATAAGCTTACCTGAAATCAGATTTCTTATTTCCCTAATTCTTATTCCCAGTAAAGGCTTTTAGGATCTGTTCTGGAACTAATCCCCCCTGATGAACTGTAGGATAACTTAATGCTAAAGTAAGTTGTGCTCAGCAACTGGACCAGGCTCCTCCTTGAAAGACGCAGGGAAAAGTGACCTTCGACACAACAGCACAAGATGTGAACAGCTAAAGTTGCTCTGTAATTATCAAAATTTGCCTGGTGTCAAGATGAATTCCCAAACCCGCACCTAAGAAATGTATCACATCTATCTAAGAAATGGTGGCCTAAGAAATGTATCACATCTGTCTCAGCCATCATGAACAAGAGGGACCTACATTATTAGCTGAAAGGTACAAGGATATAGTCATTCACAGATTTTTTCAACATATCTTTATTGAGCACCTACTATGTGCTAGATGCCAGGGATAGAGCAGTGAATAAGACGTACCTGGATACTGCCTTACAGAGTACCACCTTGAATTATCATAACAGCAACCTTATAAAGGTCATGGGTCATCTTAAATAACCAGAAATGAGCTGATACCCAAGGGTCTGTTACAGGCAAGAGTCAGGAGTGTCTCCAATGAGCAGTAAAGATAAAATTCTAGCTACATGTCTTAAGCAGGAAAGATACAGAATATATGAGCGTTTACATCAATTTGAGCTTCTCAAGAGAGCCCTTAAATGTCATTTAGGTCTGTGCAAAGGAAAGAGACAAAATGTTTCTGTAATCGGGTCCTGTAGGGGACGTTAATCACCATATAAAACAGTGCTATGTAGTAAACTGCCAAGCCCTGTAGCACTTCACTGTCCTTTCTCCAAGCACCCTAGGTTAACATGGAACAGGGAAGATCTACCAAAATGTTGATTCAAGTCCATGATGAAAAGTCAAGCTCCCTTAAACAAGTAAGATCACAGTTGCTGGAAACAACATGAAGAATGTGTGACAATATGAAAAGAGAAGGATGGAGCAAAAGGAAAAGATGTCCTCTTAAAGCATCTTTTTACCTATAAAAAATGAGAACTCAAAATTTGAATGTTGATTCTAAGAAAGAGACACTCCAATGACATCCTGCAGAGCATGTAAATGGCCAGAAAGAGTAGACTAGTAAATCTTATTGTAAATCTCTCTTCTTTCAAGGTGCAAACTTCTAGCTCTCACAATGAGACGTTATAGTGATGTCTGATTGAAGTTCGGGACAGAAAGAGGAGGGAAGGACATGTAAAGAGTAAAGGGAAGAAAGTGTATAGAGTAATGGTCAGAAATCAATATAAGGAATTGTGGCGGAGGGTTAGAGCACAACATGTGGATGTTGCTAGAAGCCCCTCTGGACCAATCCACACTGGCACTGTAACTGTGCTTTGGAAAATATTTGTTGAGTACAAAGTATGTAACACTGAGCCCAAAGAAACTTAGGAATCATCAGCAGTTGTTAATAACTAAAACCAAGAGTGTGAATGAAATTACTGGAACACATAAATGAGAAGAGGAGGAGTCAGGCATGAACACGTGAGTGGCCCTGATATTTAAGGTTAGGAAGAGAAGATAAGGACTCCATTAAAGGGTACAAAGTGAATGGTCAAAGACAGCCTGTAGGGTGCGTTGTCAGAGAAGACAAGGAAGAAAATTTAGAGAATTTAGAGAAGAGGTACCTGATTAAACACAGGTGTGCAGCCATCTAAGGACCATAAACTGTCCATTGATTTGGCAACGTTTACCAGAGAAGTTTGAACAGAATGGTTTGAGCATAAGCAGATTGCAAGGGATTGAGGAAAGACAGAGAGGAGAGGAAATGTGGTTGGGACCAACTTTATAGGACCCTTAGAATGAAGGCCCATGTGGACATTGTTAATAAGCTCTTATTCCTGCAGAGTATGGCTTGCTCAATTGTAGAGCTTGCCAAATAACAGAGCGTTCTAGTCTTAATTCTACTTTGATTATTAAAAACATTGTTTAGCCTTTAGAGAAATAATGCTTTTGAAGACTTTCTCTGTAACAGTTCTTACCTTTCTCTATAGAGTAAAAGTTTCCCACAAGAATTAGGTCTGTATAGTTCAAGGGAAATGAATTGGCAGCTCTTCCTTTGAAAAACAAGCCCTGGGGACTTGTCAGGCACTGAGCCTTGCAAAGCACCTAGCATGGAGCCACAGAAAGGGTCTCTTGATCTGCTATACACAGAGACTAGGTCCTGTGTAACCTTTGGGTAAATAGAAAAGATGATCAATAACTTTCAGATCTGCAATGTGGTCAGAAGGCTTTGCACAAATAAAGCAACACCCTGGAGGTGTTGGAAGGAAGATCCTGCTTCTTCCAAAACAATTACAACTTCAAAGTTGTTCATGTAGACCAGCCGTAAAAGTGCCAAGAAAAATATCTTAATGATTATTTGTCCTATTTCATAATGCTAGGAGTCCTAGGCTATCAAAACAGCTTAGTGTTTTTAAATTTTATCTTTACATCATATTCTTTTGGTGAACTAAATTGGTCTAAATCTATATCTGTATCTATGTATCTATATATCAGATAAAAAAGCTGGACTCTTGTGATTGAAGCTGAGTGAGATTGGGCCAAAGTTACCTCCTTGGAATGCAAAGCGTAGTTTAAAAGTCTTATCCCTAGAAAAGTGTCTTGTACCCTGGCTGCGTATTAGAATCACCTATGGACAAATCCTAATGCATTTTGGGATCCTGATTTAATTAGTCTAGGGAGAAGAGCTCTGGCTTGGTATTTTTTAAAAAGCATCCCAGATAGTTCTATTGTGCAGTGAGGGTTAAGAATTGTTGTCCTTGAGAAAGACTCTATTTATGAGAAGCTCCATTTCACTAAAGAAGACCCTATTGATAAGACTGCTATTAAAGCAACAATTATGGAATCTCTGCTCTTGGTAATCAAATATCTTAGTTAATGAGAGTTGGCAAGTTTACTGTGAATGGAAATCCATTCTACATGGAATTAGGGTAAAATAATACATACATTATAAAAGTCAGACAGAACATCTCATTCAGCCAACATTCATTCACTAATCATTTCTTGAGTGCCTATTATGTGACATATTCTAAGTAAGGAGCTTTAGAGGGTTGTATAAACTATTCTTTTCCAGTGTTTGCTCTCAAGGAACTGTACGTCTACTGTGGAAGGTAGAATGTAAAATATACAGAAAAAAATCTAAGAATCAAGAAACACCGGAGGATCTTACACTATCTTGAGGTCATTGTCATTTTGGTGGATTAAAGATGACCACAAATCCCAGACACTCTTCCCATCAAAAAGTGGCATCTATTTTCCTCTCTGTTTATATCCAGGCTGGCCTTGTAATCTTCTTTGATCAATAAATGCAGCAGAAGTGATACTGTGATAGTTGTAGGCCTAGGCTTTAAGGCCTAGGTTTTAAGAAACTTGGCCTGTCCTGTCCTCTTACATCCTTCAGCCACCACGTAAACCGGTCCAGCTACCTTGTTGGAGAGAGCACATGGAGAGAGAGAGATGTCTGGCTGTTCCAGCCATTTGAACAAAGTGCTAGATACGTGAGCAAAGCCATCTTGAAATGTAGCCTTGAGACCATCATGTAAAGAAATGCAAGTTAGTCATGTGTAGGAGCCACGTGGAGAGCTAAGCCATCCTAGCGCATAGCCCAAACTCAGTTGCCAGATAAATACAGTCTCATGACTGACCAAGGGAGATCAGGGGAAGAATCATTCAGTCAATCCACAGAATCATGAGAAGCAATACCAAGTTTTTATGTCACTAAGACTTAGGGTTGTTTGTTACACAGCAATATACAACTGATACAGAAATTGGTAACTAGATGTGGGGTGTGGCCATAAAGAAAACCTAAAATACGTGGGGCATAGGTCTTAGACAAGGTACTAGGCGGAAGCTGGAAGTGTAGCAAGGAGATTAGTAGTGGAAGTTGCAACAGCAGTGAAGTACTTGCCACTGCAAGTTGGAGAAAACAACATTCATATTATGTAGTATTAATTTTTTGTCCACACTGTTGCCCATGGTAACCTGAAAGATAGAAAATACGTCAATTGAATTTATGGATCCAGCTAAGACTTCCAGGCAAAATGCTGAAAGTGAAAGTTTCTTTTAGCCAACTATGATAAAATATGGAAAGAGAGAATGATCCAAAGAAGAAACTATTCCTTCTTAAACCAGAATTTAGTGGGAAAGTTTCCTGCCGTGGACTTACTAGGTTGGAAAATGTTTAGCCTCTCCATGTATCAAAAGATTATCAAAGTAAGAAATGGTCTCAGGGTAAAGATTAAATCCAGGATGCTGATAGTAAAACAGGAACTTGAGTGAAGATCAGATCAAGGTTTTATGACCTTGCTTTGCAGTTGTGCAACCCTTTGTTAAGACATCAGAAAGATGTAAGAATCTTAAGAGCATTGTTCCACAGAACCCTGACTTGCAGTCTAAAGAAAAGAGGTGCCCATCTTGGAAAAGTTTATGTGTGTGATTTTTATTTAATGAAGTGAATCTGTATTTTTTTTGAGATTTTTTTAAGTTTAGTTTTTAGAACAGTTTTAGATTTACAGAAAAATTGCAGAATTTCCATAAATCCCACACCCAATTTCTGCTATTATTAACATCTAACAGTATGGTGCATTTGTTTGGGTTTTGTTTTGGTTTTTTTAAGTTTTTTTTTAATTCTTGAATTTTATTTTATTTATTTTTATACAGCAGGTTCTTATTAGTTATCTATTTTATACATATTAGTGTATATGTGTCAATCCAATCTCCCAGTTCATCCCTTCCCACTCCCTCCCCCTCCCCTGCTTTCCCTCCTTGGTGTCCATACGTTTGTTCTCTAAATGAATCTGTAATTTGATGCATAAAAAACAAACACAATTTTAAAGAGAATTGTATTGCCAAAGTATCACCAATTTGGACTAAAAAGGACAGGGGAAGTACAAAATAAAATGAGACTTCTGGGTTCCAAAATTTGTATAGGTAGAAACCAGGCAAAGAAAGCAACTCAACTCTAAACTTGGGTCTTATCTTATAGAAAAGAAGAGAGTTATAGAGTCAAGATCCAAAAGGTAGAACCAAGAGCTATCAAGAATGCTGGGTTGGGAAAAGATGCTGAAAGAGCAACCTGGACCCTAATCAAGGAACATTCTCTGCACTATAGTAGGAGACCCTTACAATCTGTGAATTTCAAAATTACTATGGATCAAGGAATGTTATACACTCTCCTCCCTTTTTGAGTGAGAATGTCCATTACTATTTTTCTCTTTCTGTCTCACCTTTGTATGCTGGGTGTTTTGGGAGGCATAAATTTTATCTTTTTAAGTCACAGATCTTCAGGTAGAGACGAGCCACACTGATTGTCTGTACCCAGGGAACTGTCTTAGGAGATTCATTCATATCTGAACCTGATTTAGACAACAAAATCCTGGATCTTAAGCCTGTGCCTGATGCCATAATGAGATGAGGTGTTTACGGATCTTAGGAAGGGATGAGTGTATTTTGCACGTAGGAGGGATATAAGTAAGTTAGAGCCATAGGTTATTAAAGATAGCCACAAATTCTATGCTTTCCTTCCACCAAGAGATGGAGTTTATCTTCCCTCCTCTTGAATGTGGGTTGGCATTGTGTATTTCTTTGTTCAACATAATGTGGCAGAAGTGATGCTTAAGCGAAGATAAAACTTCTTTAAGTATTGTCAACCTTTGCTTTATCAGAGTCTTTAGTCACCATGTCAAGAAGTCCAGCTACCTTGCTGGAGAGACCATGTGGCCAGACCCTAGCAAGTCCAGCCATCTCAACCAAAGTGCCAGATGTGATGAAGCCATCTTGGTATGCTGCCTTAAGACCACCATGTTCAGAGGAAGCCCAAGCTATCATATAGAGAGGCCACATGGAGGAGAATAAAGGCATCACAGCTGATGGCCCCAACCTAACTGCCAACTAAATGTACCCAAGATAAGGATAGAAGAAGAACTGTTCGTTCAACCTACAAAATCATAAGAAATAATAAAAATCATTGTTGTTTTAAGCCATCTAGTTCTGGGAAAGTTTGTTTTATAAAAAAGGATAACTGACATGATTGTGAGCTATAATTAGAGCATTCTAGATATGCAGAAGAACCTTCAGACAGAGAGCCCTATCTGGAAGTTTAGTTAAACTAGCTATTTTGTATTAGTAGTTTTTTTTAACTGCATCTCAGGATAACATCAACAAAAACAATTCTGGGATGCTTGAGAATAAATAGAGTAATGCATCCTAGAGAAAAGATCTCAATTCTACTTTTTCTGTAGTTATGTCTAAATGGGCAAAGCACTGGAAAAATTTACTCAATAGGTATTTATCAAGTACCTACTGTGAATGTTAAGATAACCTAAGGAGAAAAAACTTATCCCCAGTTTCTAAGGAATGATGGGGATTTAAACACCTAAACAATGCAAATATTTGCCAGTTTCAGAGCTGAACTAGCTCTGAACAGTAGAGAGGTATTTCCTCCTCTTCTGTTTTCTAGAAGAGATTATGTAGGATTGATGTTAATTCCTTTTTTTTTTTTTTTTTCTCTTGGCGGCACGCGGGCCTCTCACTGCTGTGGCCTCTCCCGTTGCAGAGCACAGGCTCCGGATGTGCAGGCCCAGCGGCCATGGCCCACGGGCCCAGCCAATCCACGGCATGTGGGATTCTCCCGGACCAGGGCACGAACCTGCGTCCCCCGCATCGGCAGGCGGACCCTCAACCACTGTGCCACCAGGGAAGCCCTGACGTTAATTCTTTATTAAATATTTAGTAATATTCTCCAATGAAACCATCTGGACCTAGAAATTTTTTTGCTGTTGTTGGAGTTTTTAAATTATTAATTTCATTCCCCTAGTAGTTATAGGACTATGCAAGTTATATCTTTCATGTTGGGTGAGTTGTGGTAATTTGTGCTTTTCAAGGAACTGAATTTTATCTAAGGTGTCAAAAATTTGCGTGTAGAATTGTTTGTAGTCCCTTATTATCCTTTTGAAATCTGCAGGGTCTGTAGTGATATCCCCTACTTCATTTTTGTATCAGTAATTTGCCTTCTCTTTCCCTGTCAGTCTTGCTAGAGTTTTCCAATTTTATTGACCTTTTCAAAGCACCAGCTTCTTGATTTATTGAATTTCTCTATTGTTTTTTTCTGTTTTCAATTGATTATTGCTCTTTACTGTTTCCTTCCTTCTGTTGGCTTTGGTATTATTTTGCCCTTATTGTTCTAGTTTCTCGAGGCTTTTCATTCTGTTGGCTTTGGTATTATTTTGCCCTTATTGTTCTAGTTTCTCGAGGCTTTTCATTCTATGGGAAAACACTACTTGAGTTTATCTTATATGTTTCTGTTTCACTAAATACAGTATACATATTAGATATGATGAGCTAATCATTATATACTCTCATATAGCTCATAAACTTGCTTCCCTCATGTACATGTGAAGCCGTCAAAGTATATCTGAAAACAGTGGCAAAACTCACAAAATGTGTGTGGATTAAAAAAAAAACAACACAAGCCATCAAACAATAAGTACTAGCTGATATATCCCTAGTGTTCTTAGAGAGGCCAATCAAAATGAATTATACCAGTAACAGGAGCAGACAATCAGTGTTTTTTCCTGTTGCTCTAAAATTTTTCCCCTAAGCAGTAACCTAGCAGTGGAAAATCCCCAGCATGAAGGTTCATAGAGGAAGTGTGGTAAACATGTGCTGGTCACTAGATTTATCTTTCTATGCTGTGTTTCCATGAATAAAGGGTCCTCAGAACAACAAAGAATCTGAGTGTGTAAAGGCTCAGGTTAGCAGCCAAGCTACATAAAGAACAAAGTGTGGTTCAAAAGGAATGATTGGCGTATTTTCTTATATTTGTACTGGTGTTCATTTGAAATTACTTGGTATACTCTCGAGACAAACAACAAACCACCCAATGGAATTTTAAAATCATACAATTATTTTTAGAGAGGTACAGACCTTAAGAGAAAACAGGGACCCAGAGTGATTATGTGATTTGCCCAATATCACTCAGCCATGTCCCAGCAGAGCCTGAGCTCGGACTGCCCAACCCTGTTCCACCATTTCATCAACAAATATTTATTGACGGCCTACAACACTTCAGGAACTGTTTCAGGTGCTTAGATATAAAAGGCAAAAATCCTTGACCCCATAAAGCTGGCAGAGGGAGAGAGATAATAAACAATGAATTAACAAAGTAAATTACCTTGTCTGTTAGGTGGTGGCAAGTGCTATAAAAAGAGAAAGCGGAGCAGAGCAAGAGGAATTGGGAGTGCCAACAGGGATGACGACAGTGCAATTCTAAATAGTGTAGCTGGGGCAGATCTTATTGAAAAGACCTGAAGGAGGTAAGAAGTGAGCCGTGGCTGTAACTGTGTGGGAGAGAGCATTTCCACGGAGTGTGCAGCCAGCGCAAAGACCTTAAGGCAGAAGTGGGCCGAGAACCATTTCTAAGATATGCCTGCCATGTTTGAGAAGTCATCTATTATGCTCTTTGCAACACATCCTCTAATAATCATGGAGCTATAGGTGCTTAGAGTTTGGAGGGCCTGGAAAACTGTGTGTCCAACCTCCCAGCCAAAGCAGGAATATTCAGCATCATGGCCCTGATCCTCATGTGTCAAGGCTGCAGATGGATCCCTCCAATCCAAGGGCTCACTGGATCACAAAGCAGCTCATGCAATTTTTTTTTTTTTTCCCCACCTCTAATGGTTAGAAAGTCTTGCCTTATGTTGGGCTGAAATCTGCCTCCCTTGGGCTTTACCCTGTGATTCCACCTCCACCCTTTGGTGTAACACAAAACCCCTCTCCCGCCTCTCTGCCGGGACGTGTCACCCTTCTGTCTTCTTTCCTTCAACTGTCTATTCTTCCTGGACAGCTTTGAAGTTTTTCTCTAGACCACTGCTTTCTAAACATTTTCATTACTCATCCTTAGCAGTAAAAATAATGGTGAACATTTATTTCCCATATATGTCTATTACCTTCTTCACTTAGTTAACTCCTACTCCTCTCAAAGACACCTTCTCTCCTCTTCAACTAAGTCACATCAACCTGTTTTTTTGTTTGTTTTTGTTTTGATAAGAGAAAGTAGATTGCGGGGACTTCGCTGGTGGTCCAGTGGGTAAGACTCCACGCTCCCAACGCAGGGGGCCTGGGTTCAATGCCTGGTGGGTGAACTAGATCCCACACGCATGTCACAACTAAAAGATCCTGCATGACGCAACGAAGATCCCGCATGCCACAACTAAGACCCAGCACTGCCAAAATAAATATTTTTAAAAAAGAGAGAGAGAGAGAAGGTAGATTGCTTAGGTTAACAGCAGTTCTCTTTTCAACCAATGTTTGTTATTTCTTTGGCCAACGGCCCCTCTGAGGCATTCTGGCACAGAGGCAAGAATGTGGGCTCTGAAGTTAGACGGAACTGGGTTCAAAGCCATTTACTAGCTGTGTGGCCTTAAGCAAGTTACTTCATCGCCTCAAGCTGTGGGGTAAAACGGGAAAAATGACCTCATCCCAGAGACTGTTGGGGCCACTGGAGACTACACACATATGTTCAATAAACGGTAGTTGCTGGTATATTTTTTATCTGCAGGGTTACTTATCTTTCATTTATACTTCATCTCCACTGCTAAAAAGGCCCTGACAGAGTACACAGCCTTGACAGCAAAGCTAATTTAGATTCAAAAAGCCCCTGAACTCTTTCACCTGGGCTCTTCATGCGCTGGCTGATGTTAAGGAAAGGAAAATCAAGTGACCTGTCCCAAGTAGATTATCTGTCATGAGAAGCACATAAAACCAACCAGTAAGTAGCCATGGTTACTGGTTACTTGGTGCAGGAGTTCTGAAATAAGGAGCCAAAAACCAATGAAGAAGAAAAAGCCTCACAGTGTGAAAATGCTGGAAAACAAAGTGCCCTATTCCTAGCATTTTTTAGGCATTTCCTAGGGGGAAAATGCAGGCAGCACCACTGGACATGCACAAACACAGATGTTGGGTCAGAAGCATGAAGCATCTATTCAGTCGCCCAGAGCAATGCCCTGCACATGTGGAAGGTCTCCCAGCTGCCCCTGCTGCCCAGCTTCTTTCAGAAACTCAGGTATGAAGTTTATTGAGCCACTTTGAGAGTCTCTTAGCAGTGATGATGCAATGAAAGATTATGCATCTGCAAAGAACAGAGGTAATTACTGTCTGTGTGCTGGGCACTATATATATAATATTATCCCTCCTGAAAAAAACAGCACGTACAATACAGCCTTGGTCAAATTGTCCCTCTAAAAAGCAGAAGCTAGGAGTCTTAAGACAGAATTACTAATGATCACTCCATCCTCTTCTTTTTTTCCTAACCCCCCTCCAGTCATCTCAGCTCTGCTCTCCATTGGGAAGTATTCAAAATCAGTAGGAACAAGTCTGAGTTCAGGCAGGATTCAATCGACCCATATAAAACCACGTGGCATGAACAGACATGGGGAACACTTGCCATGTCTAAATATCACCCCTGAAAGATAATGCTAGATGTAAAAGAATATTCATTCTAGAATTTTCTATGTGGCATGTATGAATCGGAAAGTCACAAAGCAGTGATGTGCAAATATGAGTCTCATTCTATTTTTATATCTCTGTGTGTATTCCTTTGACTAGCCCCCATATCTTCCTCCAATAAGAAAACTAAATTCAAGATAATTTAGAAAACTCAGACAGACCCTGTAATATTTTTAGCCACTTTTAACTGAAACATAACCTCTCTCCAGTTTGTATTCAGTCAAATCCAAGGATTATTATTATTACTATTATCAGTTTTCATCCAGTTCAGTTTCATCTAGTTCATCTAACCTCTCTCCAAGCTTCTGCTCACCCCTTCCTCATGTCTGACCCTTAAACTCCCAGGGGCCCTCATCCTGACCATTCCTGGCAGCCCTGGCCTCTGAGAGGGAAGCATGAGACCTCAGGGCACATGGCTGAATGTTGGTGATGGGAGGAGGTTCTGCATCTGGTTGTGGTCTCTCCTTAGCTGGGTTCCGCTGCTTGTGTCCTCATCCGTTGTGAGCTTTAACATGTGGTGCATTTGCTGTGACCTTTTGCACATCTTTGGGTACAGACACTCCCACAAGAATGAATTTTCCTTCCTTCAGCCCAGGAACTTGTCTCTAGCCTCCCAGGACACTGATCCTTCATCAGGCCATATAGGTCTGGGCAGCAAGCCAGCGTCCATGCCCACCAATTTCCAGAGCCCATGCTGAGCCCGTGGAAAGTTCACACACCTTTGCCACACCACACAGTGGGGCCTTGGACTGTCCGCAGACACTCTTTCCCTGTTTCTTACCTATACTGGCTGACATGGTGTGCCTCAGTGCATCACCAGCCCTCCAGAGAGCTCCCGATGAGAAATGCACACCAGCCCTATACTCCAGAATGATTCCTTCAAAAACTCACTGGGCAGATTCTTTTTTTTTTTTTTCCCCAGTATGCGGGCCTCTCACTGTTGTGGCCTCTCCTGTTGTGGAGCACAGGCTCCGACATGCAGGCTCAGCGGCCATGGCTCACGGGCCCAGCCGCTCCGCGGCGTGTGAGATCTTCCTGGACCGGGGCACGAACCCGTGTCCCCTGCATCGGCAGGCGGACTCTCAACTACTGCGCCACCAGGGAAGCCCCTGGGCAGATTCTTTTGGTGCCTCTAACTGAAGGTTGAGTAGGTCCATTGCCTGCCTTCTTCAATAACACTGGAAAGCTCCACAAACTCTCACTTCTCCAAAAAGAGCTAGTCTCATTGCCCCCAAACTCTTTTAATATATCATGGTGGCAAAGGTCACAAATCAGACCTTCTGCTTTGCTCAAATCAATTTTGTCCAACACTTGGTAAGTCTCCACTGAGCCTGGCTATCGATAACCTAGTTTCTTTGTTCTTGGCAATTATGATGAAATGGCAGGGGTGGGGCTGGAGTGATGACAACAAAAGTAGAAGGGCAAAACCCATACTTTGGTGTCCTGAGTCATTGCCATTCGTTAATACTTAGTATACCGCTCCATTTCACACACCTGCTCTCATCTTTTCCATGGGACAGATTACTATACTCATTATGGTTATAGACTTATTATGGTTATAGACTGAACATAAACAAGATTTTCAGATAATTTAGTCCAAATTCCCTTAATTTGCAGTTAAGGAAATTAAATCTATACGCATGCAAATATGAAAATTTTATTTTCTCCCATAGCTTGTTCCTTTGTGCCAGAAATTCTGGAACATTTTAAGCAGAAGGAAATAGGTACCAGCTATTTCAATACAACCTACAAAGATGACTAGAATTACAGTCTGAAACATTTTAAGCTGTGCTTTTAAACTGATTATTTCCAAGTTCCTGAAAAAAACAAAACGAAACCCTTTAAATTCAAAGGATTTTCCCAACTCCTACATTTCCTTTTGAGGAAAACCTTAATTTGGCTGATAGAAGTAGAAAAAAGTACTTGGAAAGCCAGACCACCCCGCAGTGACACCTCTGTCCTCCTATTTGGGGAGGCCTAGAAAAGGGGAGGTGTTTTTTATTAGTAAGGGGTGCGATGGTCCACTTTATGTGTCAACCTGGCTGGGCTACCGTACCCAGGGATTTGGTTTAACACCAGTCTAGATGTTCCTATGAAGGTATTTTTCAGATGTGATTAACATTTCAATCAGTAGACTTTGAATAAACCATAATGTGAGTGGACCTCACCCATCAGATGAAGGTCTCAAGAAAAAAAAAGACTGAAGGCTCCCTAGGAAGAAGGAGCTCTGCCTCCAGACTGCCTTCGGGCTTGAGCTGCAACGTCACTTCTCCCCTGGTCTCCAGCCTGCTGGCCTGGCCTGCAACATTCTGACTTACCGGGCCCCACAATCACATAAGCCAATTTCTTAAAATCAGTCTCTTCTTCTCTCTCTTTATCTATATACATATGTCTATAGGTATGTAAATTTATACACACACACATATCCTACTGGCTTTGTCTCTCTGGACAAACCTTACTAACACTAAGGGTGTCACAGTGAGCCTGACACTGGCCCAAAGAATGGTTCAGCACTGACCACCACCTTTACTGGAGAGACTCTGAACTTCCCAAGGCCAGCAGCAGGAGACACAAATGACCAAGCCTGAGACTTACCACCTGGCCGGGGTAGCCTGGGCAGTGCAGGATTTCTTGGGGAACCTGAACATCGTGTCTCATCTATCTCCCTTTGTGCCAATGGGACCTTCCGGGCCACAGAGGTTTTCCTGGCAAGGCACCAACTCTGAGAGGGGAAAGCCAGGGGGAACAGTAATGACAAGCCCGGAGTTAGGGTCCTCTCTGTTCAAGGCCGATTTATCCTATCAAGACTGAACTAGCACACTGCCAGCAGGACTCCCAATTCTTACGGAAAGACATGTGAATTTAACAGTTACTGGAGGTCTCTTGGCAAGAAGGACATTTTTTTGTTCTCCATCCATTTCCTTATGTTTTTTGAGGTGCAGTGGTCCTCTCTGTTTCACATGAGACTGTTCTGTACCTGGCTGGGACCTCCAGGTCTCATGAAGGGAAGGTGAGTGTGTGAACTGGAGGGACAGGCATAGAGCTGTTCTTGGGCTCTGGATAAGAAGATCATTTTGTTCTGAACTTTAGTGATGCAGCAAGTGCCACAAGGTGGGATTGGCATTGTTTCCGGGGTTCAGCAATGTCAGAGTGTCCCTGCAATTCTTTTGATCTTTCATCCATGGTCACAGTGTGGCTGCTTCCGTTCCAGGCAAGACTTTCTTCCACATTCACGGCAGGAAGAAGAGGTACAGAGCCACACAGCAGAAAAACAAATGCTCTCCAAATATCCCCAGCAGACAGTTGCTTATGTCTCATGGCCTAGATCTTGGATGTCTGGCCACTCCTAGCTGCATAGCTGCAAGGGAGCCTGGGGAAATATTTGGTTCTTCTAGTCTCTGTAGTAGAAGGAAGAAGAACTTTATAGTATAGCTGTGTTTGATATGAATCTGAATCATACATTTTTAAATTAGTGTGATAAAATATTTTTGCATATTATGGGAAATTTTTGATATAATGGAACCCACCACCACCCCCGCCCCCTCCCCCCACAAATAAACTTTTCTTCAAGGGCCACCCTGTAGATCAGGGTTTTCCAAATTGTGGGTTATGAAGTTTATTTAATGGGACTCAACTAGAGGGAGGAGAAGGAGAGGAATAGAGGAAGAGAAAAGAAGGGTGAGAGAGATTGAGGAAGAGGAGAAGGGTGAAAAATGGAAAATAATAGAAAATATCAGGATGAAACTTTTTGTTTCAGCTAGACATGTTTGTTTTTCTTTATTCATAGTTGCAGTCAAAAGAGATTGAAATCTACTGTCATAGAGCATGAAAATAACACGTGTTTCAAGAGACTTATGCATGCATGGCATTCTACAACTCTGACCATAGCAAGCTTAAGCATAACAAACTTGGTCCCACACTCATTAAGCATCTTTATTAACTTGGTGTCTTCCCTGCCCCTTCTTCTCAGGCTTCAAATATGTATCTTCTGCTTATCAAATTCCACTTGTTCCTGCTACTCCCTTGCCACTTTTTTTCGTTGAGGTGTCATCCACCTGGAACTGATAGCCTACATTCATAACATCCGTTTCTTCTCCTCCATTTCTCCTAAGAAATGGCCTCTATTTCCTCCCATGCACTCTTTTTTTTTTTTTTTTTTTATGCACTCTTAAAAGGGCCTTCATGTCAAATTCAGTCTTTCCTGCCAGCCAATGAAAATTCCTCATCACTTTGTAGAAGTGTGTGTTTTTGTTGGTCATGCTCGCCTTGAAACACTTTCCTCTGTGCTTTCTGATATACTCTTCTGACTGCCTTTCTCCCTTTCCTTCATCAACTCAGCTTCCTCCTGTTCTTTAAAACTGGGCTTCTGCCTTTTGCTCTCTACTCTTGCCATCTCTGTCTCTTTGTCTCTCTGTCTTTTTCTCTCTCTCCCTCTCCATCTGCCTCTTCTTCCCTCTCCCCCTCTCTCTCCTTCTCTGAGAGCTTGTCTCTCTCATAGATAAAATGATCATCACCTTTATGCTAATGATTCTGCTACTGTATTGCCGGTTCTATTCTCTCACTCTCATCCTGTACCTCACTCTTGGAAGTCTTGAACTCAGCATATCTGAAATGAAAGGAATCACTTCCCCACTCAAAACAGGTTTTCCCTCCCAATTTCTCTAGCTCTATAAAATGTACAACTTTTCCAGTAGCCCAGGCAGGCATCATTGAAGCCATCTTTGCTTCTTTGCCCTTTTTGTCCTTCACATCCTCCTAAAAGAACAGTCCCATGTCATGGGGCATGGAGTAGCTTCACTTGCTACTTGTTCTGCCCACTGGTGGAGTGAAATCAACTGAGAGGGCGTGGACCTACCATTCCACTTTTTTTTTTCTCATCTAAGCTAACAATTAATTCCTGGGATTTATTTCTTTGAAGAGAATCATTATTTTTGAAGTTCCAGATGCAAAATCCATTATCTCTTAATAGGAAAACATCAATTTTTTATTCCCTTAAGCATTGTTTTCAACAGTTAAAGCAGTGCTGAGAGATATTAAACATGTAAATTATTCCCCCCATTTAAGAAACTATTTGTGGAAAGCAGCATGTAAATCAATGAAGTTAGAATATGCCCTCACACCATACACAAAATAAACTCGAAATGGCTTAAAGACTTAAATGTAACACAGGATACCATAAAACTCCTAGAAGAGAACATAGGCAAAACATTCTCTGATATAAATCATAGCAATGTTTTCTTAGGTCAGTCTCCCAAGGCAATAGAAATAAAAGCAAAAAGAAACAAATGGGACCTAATCAAATTTACAAGCTTTTGCACAGCAAAGGAAACCATAAACAAAAGGAAAAGACAACCTATGAAACGGGAGGAAATATTTGCAAAAGATGCGATTGGCAAGGGCTTAATTTCCAAAATATATGAACAGCTCATACAACTCAATAACAACAACAAAAAAAAACCAAACAACTCAATAAAAAGTGGGCAGAAGATCTAAATAGACGTTTCTCCAAAGAAGACATACAGATGGCCAATAGGCACATGAAAAGATGCTCAGCTTCGCTAATTATCAGAGAAAGGCAAATCAAAACTACAATGAGGTATCTCCTCACAGTGGTCAAAATGGCCATCAATAAAAAGTCTACAAATAACGAATGCTGGAGAGGGTGTGGAGAAAAGGGAACCCTCCTATGCTATTGGTGGGAATGTAAATTGGTAAAAACCACTATGGAAAACAGTATCGAAGTTCCTTAAAAAACTAAAAAATAGAGTTGCCATTTGATCCAGCAATCCCACTTCTGGGCATATATCAGGAGATAACTCTAATTCTAAAATATACATGCACCCCAATGTTCACAGCATTGGGGTGCATGTATATGCACCCCAATGAAGAAGATGTGGTACATATACACAGTGGTACAGATGAAGAAGACGTGGTACATATACACAGTGGTACAGATGAAGAAGATGTGGTACATATACACAGTGGAATATTACTCAGTCATAAAAAAGAATGAAATAACGTCATTTGCAGCAACATGGATGCACCTAGAGGTTATCATACTAAGTGAAGTAAGTCAGACAGAGAAAGACAAATACCATATGATATCACTTATATGTAGAATCTAAAATACGATACAAATGAACTTATTTACAAAACAGAAACAGACTCACAGACATAAAAAACAAACTTATGGTAACCAAAGAGGAAAGGGGGTGGGGAAGGGATAAATTAGGAGTTTGGGATTAGCAGATACAAACTACTATATATAAAATAGATAAACAACAAGGCCCTACTGTATAGCGTAGGGAACTATATTCAATATCTTGTAATAAGCCATAATGGAAAAGAAAAAAAAATATGTATAGACACACACACACATACATGTATAATTGAATCACTTTGCTGTACACCAGAAACTAACACAACATTGTAAATCAACTATACTTCAATAAAAAAAATTTTTTAAAGAGATTATTTGGCAATACATCTAAAGAGTCATGAAGCATTTGTACCATTTGACAAAATAATCAAAATTCCAAGAAAAGAACAGGCTAGAATGTAAAGGTATTCATTATAGATCTATGGAAAAATAGAAAGCAACCTAACAGTTAATAGAAAAATGACTTGGTAAATTATGCATGAGAAATTACCAATTTCAATTAGATATGATGCAGCCATTAAAAGTGATAATGGCAAAAATCAAGTAGCAACCTAAAAATGTACAGAAGAAAAACCCAGAATATAAATTGTGTTTCTGCTATGATTACAGCTAAGTTAAAATTAGGTATGTATTCTGGCAAGAACTGGAAAGAAATGTGGAAAAATTATTTTATTTTAAGATGGTAGAATCTTTTAAATTTCATTTTCATTTCTTCATTTATTTCAAAAGGCATGGCATAGGCAGTGTATGGACTATGACTTACAGTGAAAAATGAATTTTATATCCTCTACTAGGATACACACTCATGTATGTAAATTGTATTTCATTATATTGTCATTATACATAATTTTTTACATCTCTAAAATTGGGATGCATGTTACAATTGATGGGATCTTGAACTTGTCAGCCTTTTTTTCTCTCTTGGAGATACATAAATTCATGGTGCCTGTCATAAGTTTCATGACACAGTTACCATATATGATATATTGTGACATTTTCTCTTCTGTTCTATTTTGTATCTTTTTTATTTTTTAATATTGGAAGCAACTCACTAAATTGAGTTTTACAACTCATTAATGCAGAAGCTGGCAAACTATGGTCGGGTTTTTGTATGGTCCATGAGCCAAGAATGGTTTTTGAATACTTGGAAAAGAGAAAAAGAAGAACATTTCATGATATGCAACAATTTAAAAAAATTCAAGCTTCAGTGTCATAAATTTTTCTTGGAACCCAGGCATTCATTCATTTTTATATCATCTATGACTACTTTAACATTGCAAGGGCAGACTTGAGTAGCTGTGACAGAGACCATATGGCTACAAAGCTTGAAATATTTGTCATGTGGCTCTTTATAAATCAAGTTTGCAGAACCTACACTAATGTATGGCAATTCATTGTTTAGAACACTTCTGATGTAGTAGCAGGAACACAGAGAAAGAAGATCTGGATCCAAATTTTGGCTCCACCATTGCTACTACCTTTTCATTTACAAATAGATAGCATGCCTATCTGATAGTGGTGAGTTTTGTGTGATCATTTATCTAAAATGCTTGGCCCATAGTAGCTACTTGAAAAGTGTTAGGTATTTTTCCTCTTTCCTTTTAAATTTTTCTTAAGCCATGACCCCCACGATTTTCCATCACAGATAA
Source organism: Phocoena phocoena (assembly GCF_963924675.1). NCBI lineage: Eukaryota > Metazoa > Chordata > Mammalia > Artiodactyla > Phocoenidae > Phocoena > Phocoena phocoena. The sequence goes on along the minus strand of NC_089221.1, from coordinate 29,987,562 downwards.
TGATAATTACTACCATGCCACCATCCCCTTTCCAGGGCAGTCTTGAGGGCAAAGTCCAAAGTGGTCTTCCACAAGTGTGAAATTTTTGATGTTTCACATTTTATCCTAAAATTTCAAAGGGGTTTTTCATTCTATTCCAAGGTATATCCATGTTTGTTTCAATATAAAAGTAATTTTTAGGTCGAATAAAATGGGCAATCCTGGAAGATTTACCATGTTTCTCTTGGGGCTTTGTGTGTATCATCTTTGCTCAGTGCCATGTATCTGCATTTCCCAGTTTGAGAAGCACAGGTTTATACATGAGATTTGTTGTTGTCGTCATTGTTTTAAGAACTTTCTTTTCCAGAACTCACCTTTGTCATTTGGTTGTAGTTAATACGAGTGAAGAGAAGCTATTTTTAAAGGAGTCCATTCAAGTTGGGTTTGAGAATGGAAGATGCTAGTACCTAGGAAGGATCATTAAAACCAAAGATTAGTCCTGTGCTTGCAGGTGCAAAGCTGATGTTTTCTAGAGTTCCCTGAAGCAGTTAGGATTAGCTGGACTTATTCAGCTGATGGAGCTTACAAGAGACTCATGCCAGAGGTTTATTGAATGATTTGCAAAAGGAAATTATCAAATGCACTGAAACAATATCATTGCTTTTTCTCCCTACAGATAAAGTTATATGGAAAGCCAAATCACAGCCAGAAAGCTGCTTGCTGAGCATAGAATCAGTGGAGTATCTGAATGATCTTCATGGCTATTGTATCAAACTTAAAAGTCTTGGCATATCCATTTGCATGCTGGATGCGTGCCTACCGATCAAACCAGAACACCCGTGTTCATCAGTCAGAGTCTCCTATACAGTGTTAAAGGTAGCTGACACATTACATTCTTAACCTTGGGCTTTTCCCCTTTTCTTGATTCCAAGCCAACCTTCCCCTTCTCTACCAAATACACTTCTGCTTACTCATTCTTTCTTCAGATGTTAATACCATTGATTAGCGTACAGTGGTGTAATTCAAAGTGTATCCCATAGAATAATAAATAAGCTTGGAAATTTGGGGGTAAGTGAAGTTAAATTTATTGTTGTGGGACTTCTCAGAGTTTTTACGTATTAATGTGAATCATGAAACTCCAAGAAGGGAGCCTACTATGTGACATGTCTCAAACTTTTTTTCTGTATATTTGATTTCTCAGAGCATCTCTCAGGACTAATAGAAATAGAAAATGCTGGGCTCCAGTTCTCTTCCCTTCACATTTGTTCAAGTCTTGATAACATTATAGGCCCTAGTAATACCATCAACCTAAAGAAATCTTACCGTGTTAGAGTGACTTCTGCAGGAAGATCATCTTACCTGGTTTATATTGAATCCATCTGCTTAAATTTCTGAGTTGAAATGAGGACACCTAACATACTGATATATTCATATAACAAATATATATACATATATATGTATTTTTTACTAAAATGATAGTAACCACATTTGAAAAATAAATTGGCTAAAGAAAGGATTACTGCTGTCCTCACCATCCTAATTGAACAATGAGCAAAAAAAACTAAGGATTTCTTTTGTATGCTCTTAGAGTTTCTCTTCAGTAAATAAATTTTTAAAAATTTTACCTAAGTCATTCATTTAAAAAAATAATTAAAAGTACCTAGTTTTCACTGTTTTGATATTCATGTCTTGCTTTAAAATCATCAATTTAGAAACATCTTCCAAAAGGTTGTCTAATCCTTTCCCATACATACAGAAAATATGGTGCTTAATCCATCTGAAATATGTTCACCTGCTACTATATTTAAAGACATTTCCAAGAAAGGGAAAGACACAATTTACTGTCATCAGTTATTCTTTCTCGTGTCTGCCTATCTCCTCCATCGCAATGGTTGCCTTCCTTCCTGCAATATTTGGGGAAAGGGAAGCGTGTTTCAAGTCTACATCTCAGTAAGTCTGTGCAGCTTCTCCATTGTCCTATGGCTTCTGCCCACAGCTCCTAGGGTCATCTTGGGCCTCTGTTCACTTCACTCTTGGTCACTGCCCAGAATTCTGGGCCGCAATGCCAAATGATTTCACTGGGCGATGGGGTAGGGGTAGGGGCTCGAGTAGAGGAGGCCACAATTCCCACTTTGTTAAGCAATAGAAGTTTACTGGATATTTGTGGGTTTAAGAAAAGAAGAAGAAGAGAAATTTCAGTTCATCCCAAAACAGGAAGCAATACTAGACATTACTCTTCTTATAAGTCCAGTGTCTCCCCTGTCACTCGTAGTTTCTCAAGCCAGGCCTGCTGCTATGCTACTGGGAGTTGCCTCTCCTTTTTCTGTCTTCCTAGATGTCAGCTTAACATCCCCATATTGCTGTTACTTTCTAGTGCAGAGCAATCTATCCACCTAACCCAGTGGTTCTTCACTGGGGACAATTTTGCCCCTTCCCCAGGGGACATTTGTCAATATCTGGAGACATTTTTGATTGTCATGACTGAGCAGCGAGGTTCTACTGGCATCTAATGGGTAGAGGCCATGGAGGCTGCTAAATATCCTACACTGTACAGGACAGGTTCCCATAACAAAGAATTATCCAGCTTAAAATGTCGGTAATGCAGACACTGAGAAACCTTGATCTAATTCCAAACCAAGCCAACCAAACTAGGATCAGGGCATAAGTCTGCAAATCCAGATTCTGACCAAGTTGTTTTGCTAAACAATGGGCCAATTACATCAAGACTCCACCCCTAGCAATATAAAGAATCAACCAACTTTTCTCTAGCATATCCTTATTTGATTTTTGAGCAGTGACCATGCCTACTAATTTTTTAAAAGTAAGAAGAGCAGTAGAAACATCTTTACTTCCCCTGTTCAGAAAATGTCCTTTAAGGCTGGAGATCTTTTATTCCAGTTACAATTGTGTCTAAACTGCTTTTCTTTTGTGTAAGTATAAACACTCCTTTTTCTGAAGCCTTACTAAAAGAGATACTGTGTTGAGCCTCTGCCGGTGGCAGAAAACCACAAACCATGCCCATGATGCATGACTCTGCAGCTGCAGAAGTCAGATTAGTGCTGTGGTCAGAATACGACTTATTTGTGTAGTTTATTTTGCTTGAGTGTTGCGCACATCTCATCACGGTGCTTGCCTTATTGTATCATAATGCCCTAGTTACCTATTTGATTCCAATACTCGGTCTACTGCACTTCTCAAATGTAAGGTCCTTAAAGGCATCTCCAGTCCCAGGACAGTGTGGGGCCCATAGAAGTCCCTCAACGGTTGTTTGCTGAATAAATACATGAGTAACTGCTCAGTAGAACCAGGTAGAAATGAAATAACATAGTCTAAGTTTAGGTTGAAGTATAAAGAAGGACTTGCAATAATTATGCACATGTGGAAAAGTAAAGTTCCAGTCACATGAATGCAAAGTTTCACAATACTAATTCCTTTAGAGAGTGATTTTTTAAAAAGCAATTTTCATTTTCATCTACTTCCTCTGGTTCCATTTACTCAGAGAAAGAAAATGGCAATTCTAAAAAATAATGTATGTAAACACACAAATGTATTTTAACTGTTTCTGTGACCTGTAAGGATCTAAAACTGGAGTATGTATCAGAAATGCATAGAGAGGCCCCAACCCTAGAGATTTTAAACAATATGATATGAGGCCCAGGAAACTGGCATTTTAAAGAAATACAGCTTGTGGGACTTCCCTGGTGATGCAGTGGTTGGGAATCCACCTGCCCATGCGGGGTTTACGGGTTTGATCCCTGGTTGGGGAAGATCACACACGCTACGGAGCAACTAAGCTGATGAGCCACAACTATTGAAGCCCGCGTGCCTAGAGCCTGTGCTCTGCAACAAGAGAAGCCACCGCAATGAGAAGCCCGTGCACCTCAACGAAGAGGAGCCCCTGCTCGCCGCAACTAGAGAAAGTCCATGTGCACAGCAATGAAGATCCAACACAGCCAAAAATAATTAATTAATTAAAAAAATAAATACAGCTTGTGATTCTGAGGTAGTTCATTTGGAGTCTCATTTTGAGAGACACTGTTTGTAACAATAGCTCATAAACTAAGGTATGACTTGGAGCTATTGGAAGAGTTTCCTAAAAGTGAAGACAACAATAATAATGATAATAATTCATGTTCTCAGACCTCAGCCTACTGGTGTTTATTCTCATTCACTAGTAAAACATGACTTCTAGGAGAAGTGTGGCTGGAATCCCTTAAATCTTGTCCACCTACAGTCTGAATTGGTCACGTTCTAGACTGGAGAGGGCATAACTCCAACCACAGCTTAATTTAAGTGGCCCAGCTCAGTGACAAGGGGGACTACAAAGAAGCAAAGTTCATTAAAGAAGGATGCAAAGACAGATGCAGACTTTCTAAAGGAGAATTCTAAGTGCCTGTGAGGCCTTTGTAGCAAGTTTGCTGTCACTGTTTATTAATTTTGGCTCATTTTATTTCAAACCACAGGGTTTTAGTTGGGCTTAACAAAATGTTTTATTCTTATTACTCTTATGTTCAAAAGTCATCAGTAGGTTTAATAAAATGAAATGAAGGTAGAAGTGAAGAATAAAAGGAAGAGGAGAAAAGTTTTACTCCAGTAACTAGGCAAGGGCTGGTAGAAAGAAAGGAAGGTGAAGCACAAAGAGTCTGCCTGGAGTCTGAGAGTAGGAACCCAGATGTTGCATGTTGTGGCCAAACCCCAGGAAGTGAAACAGCACTGAGGAAGGTGAGACACCAGCCCACGTCCAACTCACCAAGAGTTTATCTGCCAGAGTCCCAAGAGACCTGGATCCTTCCACTGTAGAAGGCTCCCCAAGATAGGAAAGGAATGCTCAAGCATCACTTTTTTGGGGTGGGGGTTGCCGCACTGCATGGCTTATGGGATGTGGGATCTTACTACCCTAACCCTAACCCGATCAGGGATCGAATACGGGCCCTCAGTAGTGAAAAGTGCAGAGTCCACTGGACTGCCAGAAAATTCCTCCTCAAGGACCACTTTCTAGCCTACAACTCCTTACTTATACTTTCACTGCACACTCCTCACCTAGCAGAAGCTCCAAAGAGCAGGGACTTTGTTTGCTCACTTCTGACCTCAATTTTTTAGTTACCCAGAGATGTAGTTCTTGATATTTTGAATACAAGAATATATAAACAAACACCAAATCCAGCATCTCAGGATCTCATGGGCAAGAAGGAAAATGTTGTTCCAAGCAACAGGCAGTAAGTTCTAAGAGGGACAGCTGGATAAATAGTACAAAGATCATGGTCTTCTGATAAGCTTTATTTTTCTTATTTCTGGTATAAACACTCTTAATTTGATAAAAACTGAATTCTGGTAACTATTGGTAAATGCCTGTACCAGTTGAAAGGAACAGAAGTTGGGATATATGTTAAGAACAAAGGAAACTAGCCAACAGGTCATTAGAATGCTTTCATGTCTTTCATTTTGGACAAGGTAAACATCAAAATAATATTTGAAAGGTGAACTTCATAAAACAAAAAACAGAAAGTGATGATTCATCCAAATACTTCATTTTCAGAGATTATTTATAATTCAGTATGTTGACATTATCTCTCCTAGAATGGGTTTTTTTTTTTGCACACCACCATCCACACCCCACCATGGTTTTCCCCCCTTGGTGTCCATACATTTTTTCTCTACATCTGTGTCTCAACTTCTGCCCTGCAAACTGGTTCATCTGTAACATTTTTCTAGGTACCACATACATGCGTTAATATACGATATTTGTTTTTCTCTTTCTTACTTACTTCACTCTGTATGACAGTCTCTAGATCCATCCATGTCTCAACAAAGGACTCAATTTCGTTCTTTTTATGGCTGAGTAATATTCCATTGTGTATATGTACCACAACTTCTTTACCCATTCGTCTATTGATGGGCACTTAGGTTGCTTCCATGACCTGGCTATTGTAAATAGTGCTGCAATGAACATTGGGGTGCATGTGTCTTTTTGAATTATGGTTTTCTCTGGGTATATGCCCAGTCATGGGATTGCTGGATCATATGGTAATTCTATTTTTAGTTTTTTAAGGAACCTCCATACTGTTCTCCATAGTGGCTGTATCAATTTACATTCCCACCAACAGTGCAAGAGGGTTCCCTTTTCTCCACACCCTCTCCAGCATTTGTTGTTTCTGGATTTTCTGATGATGCCCATTCTAACTGGTGTGAGGTGATACCTCATTGTAGTTTTGATTTGCATTTCTCTAATAATTAGTGATGCTGAGCAGCTTTTCATGTGCTTCTTGGCAAACTGTAGGTCTTTTTTGGAGAAATATCTATTTAGGTCTTTCCCCTTTTTTGGATTGGGTGATTTGTTTCTTTAATATTGGGCTGCATGAGCTGTTTATATATTTTGGAGATTAATCCTTTGTCTGTTGATTCACTTGCAAATATTTTCTCCCATTCTGAGGGTTGTCTTTTCGTCTTGTTTATGGTTTCCTTTGCTGTGCAAAAGCTTTTAAGTTTCATTAGGTCCCATTTGTTGATTTTTGTTTTTATTTCCATTACTCTAGGAGGTGGACCATAAAAGATCTTGCTGTGATTTATGTAAAAGAGTGTTCTTCCTATGTTTTCCTCTAAGAGTTTTATAGTGTCCCGTCTTAAATTTAGGTCATGAATCCATTTTGAGTTTACTTTTGTGTATGGTGTTAGGGAGTGTTCATATTTCATTCTTTTACATGGAGCTGTCCAGTTTTCCCAGCACCACTTATTGAAGAGACTCTCTTTTCTCCATTGTATATCTTTGCCTCCTTTGTCAAAGATTAGTTGACCACAGGTGCGTGGGTTTATCTCTGTGCTTTCTATCTTGTTCCATTGATCTATGTTTCTGTTTTTGTGCCAGTACCATATTTTCTTGATTACTGTAGCTTTGTAGTATAGTCTGAAGCCAGGGAGTCTGATTCCTCCAGCTCCGTTTTTTTCCCTCAAGACTGCTTTGGCTATTTGGGGTCTTTTGTGTCTCCATACAAATTTTAAGATGATTTGTTCTAGTTCCATAAAAAATGCCATTGGTAATTTGATAGGGATTGCATTGAATCTGTAGGTTGCTTTGGGTAGTATAGTCATTTTCACAATATTGATTCTTCCAATCCAAGAACATGGTATATCTCTCCATCCGTTGGTATCGTCTTTAATTTCTTTCATCAGTGTCTTATAGTTTTCTGCATATAGGTCTTTTGTCTCCCTAGGTAGGTTTATTCCTAGGTATTTTATTCTTTTTGTTGCAATGGTAAATGGGAGTGTTTCCTTAATTTCTCTTTCAGATTTTTCATCATTAGTGTATAGGAATGCAAGAGATTTCTGGGCATCAATTTTGTATCCTGCAACTTTACCAAATTCATTGATTAGCTCTAGTAGTTTTCTGGTGACATTTTTAGGATTCTCTATGTATAGTATCATGTCATCTGCAAACAGTGACAATTTTACTTCTTCTTTTCCGATTTGTATTCCTTTTATTTCTTTTTCTTCTCTGATTGCCATGGCTAGGACTTCCAAAACTATGTTGAATAATAGTGGTGAGAGTGGACATCCTTGTCTTGTTCCTGATCTCAGAGGAAATGCTTTCAGTTTTTCACCATTGAGAATGATGTTTGCTGTGGGTTTGTCGTATATGGCCTTTATTATGTTGAGGTAGGTTCCCTCTATGGTCACTTTCTGTAGAGTTTTTATCATAAATTGGTGTTGAATTTTGTCAAAAGCTTTTTCTGCATCTATTGAGATGATCATATGGTTTTTATTCTTCAATTTGTTAACATGGTGTACCACATTGATTAATTTGCATATATTGAAGAATCCTTGCATCCCTGGGATAAATCCCACTTGATTGTGGTGCATGATCCTTTTAATGTGTTGTTGGATTCTGTTTGCTAGCATTTTGTTGAGGATTTTTGCATCTATATTCATCAGTGATATCAGTCGGTAATTTTCTTTTTTTGTAGTATCTTTGTCTGGTTTTGGTATCAGGGTGATGGTGGCCTCACAGAATGAGTTTGGGAGTTTTCTTTGCTCTGCAATTGTTTTGGAAGAGTTTGAGAAGGATGGGTGTTAGCTCTTCTCTAAATGTCTGATAGAATTCACCTGTGAAGCCATCTGCTCCTGGACTTTTGTTTGTTGGAAGATTTTTAATCAGTTTCAATTTCATTACTTGTGATTGGTCTGTTCATATTTTCTCTTTCTTCCTGGTGCAGTCTTGGAAGATTATACCTTTCTAAGAATTTGTCCATTTCTTCCATGTTGTCGATTTTATTGGCATAGAGTTGCTTGTAGTAGTCTCGTAGGATGCTTCGTATTTCTGTGGTGTCTGTTGTAACTTCTCCTTTTTCATTTCTAATTTTATTGATTTGAGTCCTCTCCCCCTTTTTCTTGATGAGTCTGGCTAATGGTTTATCAATTTTGTTTATCTTCTCAAAGAACCAGCTTTTAGTTTTATTGATCTCTGCTATTGTTTTCTTTGTTTCTATTTCATTTATTTCTGCTCTGATCTTTATGATTTCTTTCCTTCTGCTAACTTTGGGTTTTGCTTGTTCTTCTTTCTCTAGTTTCTTTAGGTGTAAGGTTAGATTGTTTACTTGAGATTTTTCTTGAGGTAGGCTTGCATAGCTATAAACTTCCCTCTTAGAACTGCTTTTGCTGCATCCCATAGGTTTTGGGTCATCGTGTTTTCATTGTCATTTATCTCTAGGTGTTTTTTGATTTCCTCTTTGATTTCTTCAGTGATTTCTTGGTTATTTAGTAACATATTGTTTAGCCTCCATGTTTTTGTGTTTTTTACGTTTTTTCCTCTGTAATTCATTTCTAATCTGATAGCATTGTGGTCAGAGAAGATGCTTGATATGATTTCAAATTTCTCTAAATTTATTGAAGTTTGATTTGTGACCCTATCAGGATGTGATCTATCCTGGAGAACGTTCTGTGCGCACTTGAGAAGAAAGTGTAATCTGCTGTTTTGGGATGGAATGTCCTATAAATATCAATTAAATCTATCTGGTCTATTGTGTCATCTAAAGGTTCTGTTTCCCTATTTATTTTCATTTTGGTAATCTGTCCATTGGTGTAAGTGAGGTGTTAAAGTTCCCCACTATTATTGTGTTACTGTCAATTTCCTCTTTTATAGCTATTAGCAGTTGCCTTATGTATTGAGGTGCTCCTATGTTGGGTGTATATATATTTATAATTGTTATATCTTCTTCTTGGATTGATCATTATGTAGTGTCCTCCCTTGTCTCTTCTAACATTCTTTATTTTAAAGTCTATTTTATCTGATATGAGTATAGCTACTCCAGCTTTCTTTTGATTTCCATTTGCATGGAATACCTTTTCCATTCCCTCACTTTCAGTCTGTATGTGTCCCTAGGTCTGAAGTGGGTCTCTTGTAGACTGCATATATATGGGTCTTGTTTTTGTATCCATTCAGCAAGCCTGTGTCTTTTGGTTGGAGCATTTAATCCATTCACTTTTAAGGTAATTATCGATATGTATGTTCCTATGACAATTTTCTTAATTGTTTTGGGTTTGTTTTTGCCTACCTTTTCTTCTCTTGTGTTTCCCACTTAGAGAAGTTCCTTTAGCATTTGTTGTAGAGATGGTTTGGTGGTGCTGAATTCTCTTAGCTTTTGCTTGTCTGTAAATCTTTTTATTTCTCCATTGAATCTGAATGAGATCCTTGCCAGGTAGAGTAATCTTGGTTGTAGGTTCTTCCCTTTCATCACTTTAAGTATATCATGCCACTCCCTTCTGGCTTGTAGAGTTTCTGCTGAGAAATCAGCTATTAATCTTATGGGAGTTCCCTTGTATGTTATTTGTCATTTTCCCCTGGATGCTTTCAATAATTTTTCTTTGTCTTTAATTTTTGCCAATTTGATTACTATGTGTCTCAGCATGTTTCTCCTTGGGTTTATCCTGTATGGGACTCCTGCGCTTTTTGGACCTGGGTGGCTATTTCTTTTCCCACGTTAGGGAAGTTTTCGACTATAATCTCTTCAAATATTTTCTTGGTTCCTTTCTCTCTCTCTTCTTCTGGTACTCCTATAATGTGAATGTTGTTGCATTTAATGTTTTCCCAGAGGTCTCTTAGGCTGTTTTCATTTCTTTTCATTCTTTTTTCTTTATTCTGTTCCACAGCAATGAATTCCACCATTCTGTCTTCCAGGTCACTTATCCATTCTTCTGCCTCAGTTATTCTGCTATTGATTCCTTCTAGTGTAGTTTTCATTTCAGTTATTATATTGTTCATCTCTGTTTGTTTTTTCTTTAATTCTTCTAGTTCTTTGTCAAACATTTCTTGCATCTTCTCGATCTTTGCCTTCATTCTTCTTCTGAGGTCCTGGATCGTCATCACTATCATTATTCTGAATCTTTTTTCTGGAAGGTTGCCTATCTCCATTTTATTTAGTTATTTTTCTGGCGTTTTATCTTGTTCCTTCATCTGGTATATAGCCCTCTGTCTTTTCATCTTGTCTATCTTTCTGTGAATGTAGTTTTTGTTCTAGAATGGGTTTTTAAAGACTTCTTTGAGAAGGTGTGAGAGAATTCTTTTCAAATAAAATGACAATTTGTTTGGTCAAAAATATTTGTAAGGCCTTCAAGACATTTGTGTAGCCCCCTTCTTTAGGCACTAAAATTTTGTTAATTTTTAAATTAAAAATAATTTCATGCACATCTGTATTTCTTGGTTCTGGTCAATAGCCAGAGAAAGATGGAGAAAAAGATATGATCCCATCTCAAGCAGAGTGTGATGGGTATTTCTAGCTGTGTAAAATTTATGTTCTGCCTTAAAATATTTCTTAGTTTATTACTCAGGATCCAATTTGTTGCATTTTTCTGATAATGCGACACCAGCAAAACTGGCATATTATACAGGCTTGTAGTTGATCTTAATAAAATAAAACAAAGGCCAAAATTAGGCTTATTTTTCCAGGAAAAAAAATATCTGGAGAAAGTACACTTAAAGATGTAATGGAAAAGTATTAACTAAAGTTGTTTGGTGGTCAAAATTTAACTGTTTAGTGTTAACTAAAACTGTTTGGTAACATACAGGTGTGAATAGATACATTTGGTGTTTTTTAGAAAGGCACAAAGACTTAATATTTTAAAACATATTCTTTCCAGTAGAACTGACAATGTAGATTCCTTCATGGGTTTATGACTCTTTTGTCACACAAATTAGTCAAAAGCTAAAAGTTGTCCTACATTTTGCTTCTGGAGCTCTTTAAATTTCCATTCCTTCTTTTGGGAGAATTTGGTTCTGGTTCACCCAATAATGCTTCAAATCTGAGTCCAATAACTTGCTAGACCTGCATAGCAGTGTCTGAGATCCACAAGCAAGATCTGTGTGAAACCCCAAAAGCTTCATCAGTAAAACATTTGATGGAATTCTTAAAAAGTTCTTGTGTCATTTGAAAGCATAGGAAAAACAAGACCCTCTAGACCACCTAGTCCCTTAATTGAAGACTACAACTCATCACGGATGCCCTAAGCAGTCAACAGTTCTGGCTAGACAATTAGATTTTGGCTTTTTGTTCATAGCATATATATACTTGATATACATATTTAGATTGTCTTAGGGTTTTTATTCTTAATATATGTGATCATAATAAAGTAATGTAGAACTGCAAAGAATCAGTGATTAGGCCAAACATATTCTCAGTAAAGATATACCCTTGAAGCTATTGATTGTTTGGTTTTTGACCATATTTTACTATCTTGAGGATTTCTTAGCTATATAGTGAACACACCTTCTCCATCCCTGTCACCAAGAGAACATAAGAGAGCAAGAGTGAGAGAAGACTAGTTCAAGGAATTTTATCACATTTCTAGACTCAGGAGGCAATTTGGAAGACTGAATTTAAATGTCAAAAAAGTGTAATTTTAAGATATTTCTCATTGGCTTAAGAAGATAGGATCAAAGTATTTTTAATTTGGATTATCTGGTAATTTCTAAATGTATTTCTATATATACCATGCATATGAGTTCTGAGTTTATTTCGATTGACTGATTATTTCCTTTACTATGAGGTTGCATCTTTTCTGATCCCTAGCAATAATTTGCATGCCTGGTAATTTTTTATTTGATGGCAGTCATTATCCATTTTACCTTGTTATATGTTTTACTTTTATGATACTTACATAAATACTCTTGCACTTTGTTCTGTGGCATAGTTATGTTACGTGGAAAGAATTTGATTTTTTCAAGTCTTGCTTTATGATTTATTAGGTGGGATCAGAACAGTCCTCAGTATAGAACAAATTATTTGCCATTACCAAGACAACATCTTTCTGAGTACTTTACCCATTACCCCATGAATCATGAGGTTTTCCAGTGTGATTTCTGGGTACAAGAACTATTCTGATCCTGTATAAGTGCCAGGCACTCTTCCTCTACCCATTCCAGGTGATTCTGTCCCTGGTCTAAGGCAGTTTCCTCACATGCATATGCTCATCGGTACTCAACTGAAGATTCAAGGAAAACTCTTCAGATCTTCAGATAGCTCTGTACAGCTTTTTCTTTCCCAGTACTCTTTCCTGTGAACTCGAGTCACCTTGTTCATGCCAGACTTTCAGCTCCCTCTCAAGTCAGGGAATCATTCAGGCTCCACCTGGGTTTTCCCTTTTCTGCACTACAGACTGGAATCTATCTTAAGACAGCAAGCAAGGGTAAATATAGGACTCATCTCACTTGTCTCCTTTCTTTTAGGAATCACAGTCATTCAATGTATGATATCCAGTGTCTTGAAAACTATTGCTTTGTATATTTTCTTCATTTATTGATTGTTTAAAGGTGGGAGAATTAATCTGGTCCTGTTACTCCATCTTGGCCAGAAGTATAATTCAGTTCCTAGAATATTTATTGGGAGAAGGATAACTGGTACTATTCGTTATCAGGAAAGAAAGGAAAAATAAAAGAAAGAAAGTTAGTTATTTGGTTTTAAACAAATGTAGAGAAAGGTTGTTGGGAGGCAGCAAAATGAGAAAAAAATAGTGTAGAGTTTTTCATGAAGCTAAATTTATTTCATTTAAATGGCAGTTCCTTATGCTGAGATGATATACTTGCTAAGTTTTGTGTGTTAAAAAGACTTCCACTTGATTTTTTTTACCTTGTAAAATTAAAAATTGGTGACTCTTCAAAAAAAAAATACTGGCCTATCAAATTCAATAGTCTAGAAAGGAGTGGTAAGTTTGGGGACTAAGAACAGGTAAACTCCAGGTGGCTGAGAAATAACTGATTTCTGAGTTGACAAATAAAAAACAATTCTTTGAAGATTGAGATTGTATCTTTATTCATCATTTTATTTCCAGTGTTGAGCACATAGTTGGTGCTCAATATATGCTTGTTGAATGAGTGAATGAATGAATGAATTTGGTGCCTAATCACCGAAGGACTGCTGGTCTGGCAGCTCAGAAATTTTCCAGTGCAGCCCTCTTAATTGATCTGCTTCATTAAAACAGAAACAGTGAGACTAACTGGCTTTGACACAGGCTTATTTCCCAGGTCACTGCTATGACTGTCACACTCCTCAGTAAACAAATTGTTGTGCAAGGCACCTGAGGCAAAGGACCTAATCAGTTGACAGGATTTCGGACCATGACAACACAGATAGGGAGAGAAGAAAGAGTGCAGCATTAACTGGTGAATCTGACAAGATTTAGAAACAGATATAAAACTGGCAAAGAATTGACCAGGCAGACCTGCCCTGTGCGTTACAACCCTGGTCACTTACCAGAATCACCTGAGTTACTAAGATACTAAGCCCTATATCCAGAGATTCAGATTCAATTAGTCTGAGGTGAGGCAAGGAAATTGGCTTATTTCTGAAGCCTTTAGGTAATTCTATTGTACAGCTCAGATTACAAATTACTGTGTCAAGCCAAGAAATCAATAATCCCCATCTTTCTACCTTTGCTGATCTCTACCATTTAAAAGGTGTTCTATTCTCCAGTAAGGTGCTACTAGTAAGAGGTATGCATTGTAAAAGTGCAAGTCAGATGTTGGCAAATATGAAACTCAGTTTTTGTATTGGTGCCCATTTTCCTTTTACAAGCCCCCATTTCAGTTACAGCAGGAAAATAAAATATAGTACGGTCAGGTAAGTGTCCATCTAATTTAGTATATCTGTGGTCAGATTCAGGTATTATTATTTCAATCACTATCCAGCTCAAAATTCTTTCTTCACACTGCCTTCACTCCCAATGCTTACTGAAATTCCAGAGGCGGAATCTCATGCTTGGCTTTTGTGAAGGCTTCAGGGAGATGGGAAGAGCAGGAAAAATGAGCTAACTGACACAGGACAGTGGGCAGGAAACTAAATAGCTGGTTACAGTCACTTCTCTGCTGATTCTATCTGGCAAGGTCATCACCCAGTCTGGCTGTGGGTGTGTTCCTGCTGGCTGAGGAATCTTTGTATGCTCCTGGCATCCTGAGATTCACTTCTGCTTCATCCCCAGAGTGGTGGTCTGTCATGAGTCTCTCTTGGCAGAATTCCTTCGCTCCGACCCAACCTTTATAAGGCCTGAGGCAAATGTAGGCCCACATACCTTAAGTCTATATATTTAAGAATTATTAATCAAGTTAACAAATTGTTAAATGAAATATGTTCTATTGTCCTAGCTTGGAAATATAGACTAACTGGCTTTGTCTATATTTGTAAGAACAAATCAGAAAAATATATATAAAGCTTAGAGTTAGCAAAATATCAATTAAATCAATTAGATTTAATTTGGATTACACATGACTGAGTGTTCTCTTGATGGGCTGGCTATGTTTGGATGAGTAATAGTTCAGAAATTAATATATATTTGTTTCCTAGAATCTAAATTTTTTGACCTTCAAGTAAAGGCACTAATTATGTTGATATAATCAAAATTTTCACACATATAAATAAATGTGAATTTCTTTAACTCTCAAAAAACTTTTTTTCACACGTAACTTGTATTCTTATGTCAGTAATAATTAAATAGATTAAAAAATAAAATGTAATTATATTTAACCTGTATAAAATTTGGATTAATTTTAAGAAAATTTAAAATAGATGTAAACAAATAAAACTAGTTTTTAATTCTAAAATAAGTAAGATTTCTTTTAAAATATTTTAAATTATTTATTAAAATTAAAAGGTAAAAAACAATTAAAAGGCAAACTACAAATTATAGTGTATCAATTGAACTGAAAATTTTTTAAGCATTTAAATTAAATCTTATTAAATATTTTTTTAAAAGTAAAAGGATTTGTCATTCTAGAATTTAATGCCCATGAAATTGCCAGTATAAAGGAAAGGAATCATGTCTCATGCATGCTACAACTAGACCTACATATATACACATTTAAGGATTATACAAACAATACTACAGCTGTTTCTCAGCTATCAGGTTAACTATTGAAAATACTGGGCAAATTTATGAGCACCTCTGGAAGTACAAACTAAAACATGAAGAGGAAGAAGAAGAAAATGGGCAGTTGACACTGTGAGGGAACTAATATTTCATTATAAAGGAATCTTCTGCACTCACACTATTTGAGAGAAAGGGCTTATAAATAAATTTGTCTTTTTTCTCCCTGAAGTATTTGCATTGAATGCACTGCTAAAATCCTCCCTGTACTTCCAAGCAACCTCTGCAGAAGCACAGCCCACAAACCTTCAGGGCTTTGGACACAATTGCCTTTTGTTTAGAGTATCTAAAGGAGTGAAGAAGCTTTCCCTGGAACCTGAAAAGTGTCATTCTGTGCCAGCTCTAATCTCAGATCCCTGGTGGCAGCAGTACCATGTGGTTTTGGCAAATGTATTTGTTGGCAATATGCAAAACGCTCTCAATCATGGGGTCAAGGACAGGGGCCCCTCCTCCCTGGGACTAAGTAAGCCTGGTACTTGCCCCTTTGCTGCATGTGTATCCAGGGAATGGGGGTTTGCTTAGCAAGATGACTTATGCTCCCAACTATCTTATGGGACCTCTGGGCCACTGGGAAGCTTGGACTTACCATTAAAACCACCTTGGCTCTGTGGAAAACTGGGAGGTGATTTGTGGCCTCTCCTGACTTGTCCTCTTTCTGATGCCCTCTGTCTGTGTCCAAAGCTCTCTGATGTCTTCTGCCTGTGCCCTGGCAGCCCCGGACATGCCAGTGGGTTCTGCCACTCAGCAAGTCCCTGTGTTCAGGTGTTCCCCTGAACTTCACAGGATCTTCTTTGCGGATCCACTTTATAGGAAATCACGACAAGTGCTCTCCTTTCTGAAGAGAGTGAGGGTGTGAAAAGAATGTGTTCCAACTCTAACACTCCAAGATTTCTTCAAGGAGTCACCCCAGTCTTTCTCTCCAATAGCTCTGTAGACTGTCCTCTAGCAGGTGGAGTAGGGCATCTAATTGACTTCTGACTCCCCCAGTGTTTTTGTCTCATACCTGGCTGGTCCTTATTGATCCTATACATCTGTATTTATGTCTGTTCTCTGACCCAGGAAGGGGTTTGTTGTAGCAAAGGGAAGAAAGTAAGACTCTTGGATTGATGTCTCAAGTTATTGTCACAATTAATAGTTTATCAGCTTCTCCAGTACCTCTCTTTGGTGATAATATGAGGGGAGGTGAAAATGGATAGTTCTAGGTTCCCAAAATAGCTTTGGAAAGTCACTACAACTGGCTGGATGACTGGTCTGAATCAACCAGTAACACCTCTGATGCTATAAAACCCACTCTCCCACAAAACTCCTGGCAGGATACTTTTAAACATGATTCTTCTTCATCCCTATTTGTTTAAGTGAAAGTAAAGTGTTTAAGTAAAACACCCTGGGAGGGACTTCCCTGGTGGTCTAGAGATTAAGAATCCACCTCCCAATGCAGGGGACGGGGGTTTGACCCCTGGTCAGGGAACTGAGATCCCACATGCCGTGGGGTGTGCCACAACCAGAGAGCCCGCATGCTGCAACTACTGAGCCCGCGATCTCTGAAGCCCACGTGCCACAACTAGGGAGAAGCAAGCCTGCCATAACAAAGAGCCGGTACACCACAACGAAAGACCCTGCATGCCACAGCGAAGGTCCCGCATGCTGCAACTAAGACCAGATGTAGCCAAATAAATAAATAAATGTTTAAAAAAAAAACACAACACCCTGGGAAAATCTGTTCTCTATTTTGCAATCTTGCCACTAACAGGAATCTTCCCTGTATTTACCACAAATGAAGACATTCAGAAACTAAAAGGACTGGAAGAGAAACCCTAATAACAAAGCATTTGTCATTTAAATTCAAATTCTGTTCAGGAAAGTCGGAAGTTGAGAATCTTTGCTTTTCCCAAGCAACTATTTGGCAGGATCAAATACATAAATAACTGAATGTAATTTTTATCCCTGTGACACTGTTAATGTTCTTATTTAAAACACAAGGTTCAGAAATTGTACTTTTCAAACTCAACATCTGCTTCAATATCTGTGGGGACATCAGGATTGTAGGAACTGCTGTCTGTCAAATCCCTGTCTCCTGAGACTAGAAGCTCCTGGAGGTATCTGGTTGAACACAGAGGCAAAACAGAGAGTGCAGAAACAAAGAGGCACTGCCATTCCCAGTCAATCATAGGCCCTGGAAGAGACTTAGAAATTTCGAGGAAGGCCCTCCAAAGTGTGGACCCTACTTCGCCAGGTCTAAGTGAGGTACTGTGCTAACAAGTGCCATGCGACCCACTGGTATGTATCGAGGTGTAGAGATAAACATAAAGAACTGGCAGCAACATTGCTGATCTTGGTTTAGAAGAGAACCCTTTGTTTTTATTCTATTTCACTCACCTCAACAATATTTATCATGGACCAGGCATTACAGTAGATGCTAAGATGAATGGTGGTAGTAAGCACGCCCTCAAGGAGTTTATAGTCTAGAGCCATGTTTTAAAATCCTAGCTATTAATCTGAATCACTTTGGGGAACTCTTGAAAAATATTTGCTCCCAAGCTCTAATATGAATCAATATATTCAAATTTTCTGGCGGTGGGGCCCAAGCATCAGAATGCTTTAAAATTCCCCAGGGGATTCTAATGTGCAGCCAGGGTTGAGAACTACCGAGCTAGTAGGCGAGAAATGATGCCGAATGAATGAGTATCTTCTGATTCTGTTCTTCATGGCCTGTGATCCAACCCAGCCGATCCTGAATCCCTTTAAGAATTTGGACAAGCTCTGTTACACGGTTTGCCTGGTGAGTTCTTTCTGCCACTGGAGGTGTACAAGGGCCCTTATAGGCCATTATGAGTCCGTGCAAGGACTGTTCACCATCTGGCTATGGTGGAACAGGCTTTACACCACATTGGGGGTGGAGGACATCACTTCTTTCATGACTTTCATGCCTTTTTTTGGCCTAGAACACAATACCAGGTGGACTCCAAAGTCTGTGAATCAGCTTCCCAAACCACACAGAGACTTTTTTGAAATGCAATACTTCACCTGAAACAATTTTGAAACCAAATCTCTGTCATGTTCTGCTAGACAATTCAGGTATCTTAATTATCTGTCAGTCTTTTGGAACTTAAGTGAATATGCCTCTTTAAACTACTAAATGCTTGCCTACTTATAAACTCAAAATGAGGTTTATAAAGTTTGTTTCAAAGGAGTTTTAAAAGGGGAAACCATATATTTTTACTTAACAGTTTTTAAACAGTTCCTACTTACATACATACTTCATTTCGTAATTCTAATTCCCTCAAACAATGTTATTTCTTGTATCAAGCCTGGCTGACTCTCTGACATGTAGTGCAGATATTTCCACTTGGTATCTGCTGTGTTTGTCCTTCACTGGGGCTGCCAAACGCTGACTAAACAAATCATGTTAGTCAGCTCCCAGCGGGGCTCTCCTCTTGCGTTCAGACTGGAGAGCTATCGCCATCTTTCCATCATATTTAGTTAACATCTTCTGTGCTTTGTGTAACTGTAAACAGTATTTTAATTAGAACTTTATAAATCATAAACAATGACATAATTTTAAACATACAGCTAATAACACGTGAAAATAGAGTCAGGAAAAGAAAAAGCAAAAATATCTGTTTTTTGGAGTCATCATTTCTCTCTTTCTTCTTCTTTTTATTCCTTTGCAGGGTGAGAGTACAGATGGTTTCTAATGAAGCTCTCTCATGCAACTGGAAAATTCCTACAGCTGAAAGGCTGCTGTCTCAGCCACAGAGCTGACAAAGGTTTCCTTGCACTGAGAGAAAATGGGAATGTGAGGTAAGTCAAGGAAGAATGAAGCCCTACTTCTTTCCTGCTTGATATTATGCAGGTCTTAAAAAGATGTCATCAAAGAAAAGTTTGGCAAGAACTTCTGGGTTCTGCTGTTGATGTAAATCTCAGGACTTAGGCCTCAGACAGGACCTTAGCGTGATTTCACGAGTTCCTTCTTCTGATGAAATTCACTGCCACCTCTGGAGTGCCAGTCTCAGTGCACCACACTTGGGACCCAAAGTTGAATTGGACATGGTCCCTGTCCTCAGAGAATCTTCATGCCCCCTTACTGAGGCCTGTGCAATCCACAGGCTTCAAATTAGGTGGAAGAAATTCGCCTGGGAATGTTGGTTCTACGGAGAGTTGACTCATCCTAAAAGAATCACTACAGAGTATAAATCAGAAAATGTATAAGCTGGCCCAACACCCCTAAAAACTCCTTCGCTATTCACCAGCCAGGGCAATCCTCTCATCCTGGTCAGTATCCCCACTTCCACCATGAGTCCTCCCCAGCTCATTACATGTGTGTGCATATATATGTATACATATTTCTTCTAAATATATATATATATACTTATATATCTAAGTATACAGTTGACTCTTGAACAACATGGGTTTGAACTGCACAGGTCCACTTATACACAGTTGTTTCCCAGTAGATACTATAGTACTACACAAGCCACAATTGGTTCAGTCCTTGCATACGGATACCGGGAACCATGGCTACAACTATAAATTATACAGGAAGTTTCCACTCCTCAGAGGGTCGTTGCCCTTAACCCCCACTTTGTTTGAGGGTCAACTGTGTGTGTGTGTGTATGTATATATACATATATATATATAATAGACACCACGTATATATGTATGTTAAATATAAGTACATCTATATATTAGGGGGAAGCAATGTGTGTGTGTGTGTGTATATATGCATGTATATACGTGCATATATATATATTCTAAGTTAGTACTTGCTATGCATGGAAGATGCTAACATCTAAACGGCTTGTGCCTAGCATTGAGATAGATGTAGTTATCTCACCCAATATAGACTACATATTGATCTTATAAGACAGGTATTACTGTACTAATTTTGTCTAATGCAGAAACAGAAGCTGGCCGATGGTAAGCTGCTCAAGGTCACACTGCCAGCATGGGGTGAAGCCCAGATTCCAGCAGGCCTGCCTGATTTCACAGCCCTTCCAATTCAATGAACCTGATCTCATTTAAATGATATTAAAGTCTAACTTTGCCTCTTAGGTCAGTAGCACTTTATTCTTTCTGTTTATTCCAAATGTCAACCACTTATTTTTGTTAATTTTTAGTTTATATTGGAGTATAGTTGATTACAATGTTGTGTCAGTTTCAAGTGTACAGCAAAGTTATTTAGTTATACATATATATATATATTCTTTATCAGATTATTTTCCCATATGGGTTAATAACAGAATTTTGAGTAGAGTTTGCTGTGCTATACAGTAGGTCCTTGTTGATTACCTATTTTATATATAGTAGTGTGTATATGTTAATCCTAAACTCCTAATTTACCCCTCACCCCAATCTTTCCCCTTTGGTAACCATAAGTTTGTTTTCTAAGTCTGTGAGTCTGTTTCTGTTTTGTAAATAAATGCATTTGCATCACTTCTTTTAGATTCTACATATAAGTGATATCATATGATATTTGTCTTTCTCTGACTCACTTCATTTAGTATGATGATCTCTTCGTCCATCCATGTTGCTGCAAATGGCATTATTTCATCTTTTTATGGCTGAGTAATATTCCATTGTATATATGTACCACATCTTCTTTTTTTTTTTTTTTTTTTTTTTATGCGTTACGCGGGCCTCTCACTGTTGTGGCCTCTCCCGTTGCGGAGGACAGGCTCCGGACGCGCAGGCTCAGCGGCCATGGCTCACGGGCCCAGCCGCTCCGCGGCATGTGGGATCCTCCCAGACCGGGGCACGAACCCGTGTCCCCTGCATCGGCAGGCGGACTCTCAACCACTGCGCCACCAGGGAAGCCCCACATCTTCTTTATCCACTCCTCTGTCAATAGACATTTAGGTTGCTTCCATGTCTTGGCTATCGTAAGTAGTGCTGCAATGAATATTGGGGTACATGTATCTTTTTGAAGTATGGTTTTCTCTGGATATATGCCCAGGAGTTGGATTGCTGGATCATATGGCAACTCTATTTTTTAGTTTTTTAAGGAACCTCCATACTGTTCTCCATAGTGGCTGCACCAATTGACATTCCCATCAACAGTGTAGGAGGGTTTCCTTTCTCCACACCCTCTCCAGCATTTATTGTTTGTAGACTTTTTGATGATCGCCATTTTGACCAGTGTGATGTGATACTTCATTGTAGTTTCGATTTGCATTTCTCTAATAATCAGCGATGTTGAGCATTTTTTCATGTGATTCTTAGACATCTGTATGTCTTCTTTGTAGAAATGTCTATTTAGGTCTTCTGCCCGTTTTTTGATTGGGTTGTTAGTTTTTTTGATATTGAGCTGCATGAGCTGTTTATATTTTGGAAATCAACCCCTTGTTGGTCACATCATTTGCAAAAACTTTCTCCCATTCTGTGGGTTGTCTTTTCATTTTGTTTATGGTTTCCTTTGTTGTGCAAAATCTTTTAAGTTTAATTAGGTACAATTTGTTTATTTTTCTTTTTATTTCCATTACTCGGGGAGGTGGATCCAAAAAGATATTGCTGCAATTTATGACAAAGAGTGTTCTGCCTATATTTTGCTCTAGTAGTTTTATAGTATCTGGTCTTTCATTTAGGTCTATAATCCATTTTGAGTTTATTTTTGTGTATGGTATCAACCACTTCTTTACAGTCATCTAATCTACTTTTCCCAAACAATTTTTCTAGAAAACTTGGATGCAATTTCTTCCACTTGGTTTCTTAACCATGGATGGAGCAGAAATTTTCCCAATTTGGGGAATAATCTGCTAGGATCTAAACACTTGACAGGTTGGTTGTTTCATCATGGTCTCACTGAGGAAAAAGAAAGAAACTATAACATTTTTCCTTCTTTCCTTCCTCTTCCCTTCCCTCCCTTCTTCTTTTCTTTCTTATTGTCTCCTTTCCTCTCTTCTATTTATTTCTACTTTAAAAGCACCATATATTAAGCCCAATGCACTCCTATCTTACTGAGAAGAAACATATACGTACTGGTAATTATCAGGAAATATAATATGTACAATGATAGAAATATATTCAAAATATAGTTCCAGACCAGAAGAGGGTGTGACTAACTCTGTCCTGAAGAGGGTGGTGCCAGGGTATCTAAGTGTTGAAGAATGAATAGGCAAGAGAAAGGGCATTTCAGGGACAGCACAGAGTATGAAAAGCCCAGGGGCATCTTTGTTGGGTACAGATTCCTATACCAGTGACTACTACATGCAATAATAAGAGGAATGGAGATGTAGAAAGGTCAGAGCTAAACAAGTATTATATTGATATTGGCAAAGTGTGTGCTGTTTCCAAAGACAAGGGTCCTGCTGCTCTCAGCATTGTTATAGTGAAAGGTGAAGCAGCTGCAGGGATGGCTCCAAGCCAGTCCATGTTGATGGAATGACTTCTCTCTCCTGGAAATTATGATACTAAATGTTTACTTTTTATCAGTATCATTTCTATTCATCATAAAAGCTATTTGACATGGTACAAATTAGAGCCAGGCTGTATTCAAAGCATTTATTTTCTCACAAATATTTAGTGCAAGGAGAATGGGATCTTCATGATGAGTCAGAATAATCCCTATGATGGGGATGAGGCCTAGCTCCCCTGAAGCACATGGCTGCACAAGATCAGAATTCTGTCAACAAGGAGAGAGGAGGAAATGGCTGTTGGGCAGGCATTCAACAATGTCCACTACAGAGTGAATAAGAATATGAAGGTACTATCAGGTTAACAGTTGGAGTTAGTATAAATGAGGTACCTGTGTTCTAATGAAGACAGAGCATTGCATATTTTCTCTCTTCTTTAGCACCATGCAGGTCATTATAGGTCACATGTAATGCTTTGTAGAGGACTTTTTATTGGTTTTCACTTTGTTTTACTATATCTTTATCTATAATCTTCAAAACAGTACTTTATAAATATTAGTGCTTTTAAATTTCTATTTGTCATCTGCAAGATGCAGGAGATGTAAATTTGTCTCAATTTATTCAATATCTGGATATCTGCAGGAGGCAAAATATTTGTTTTTTGGTGCAGGTAGTCATTTCTTTAATCAAAAAAGTTAAATAAAAATGTTTCTTTTGGAACAAAATATTAGAAGCCACCAGGGTTCGTGGAGGACCTCAGATAGAGCCACCTATTCAGTTTGGATCACCTGCTCATCTCTGGACTATTATGTGAGAAAGAAAGAAATTTCTATCTTCTTTGAGGGACTATATTTTAGAGTCTATTTATTACAATAGCCTGCCTTAATTAGCAGACTTGTTGCTTTTTTGGAAGGTGGGGGGCAAATATTCTAATTTTGTCATAAGAAACTACAATTTAGAATTTTGGACAAGATCTACAAGTCTTTTAAAAGAAAGGTTGATTGTTAATTCAATATTATTTGAAGCTCCGTTTAGGCCAAAACCACATGTCAGTGGATTACCACTGCCTGTTTTGGCATTGACTCTTGTCTCTGAGATTTCTTGGCTGTATGACTAGATGCTTCTAAGTTTGTGCCTTATGTTTTCCCTCTACCACAGGCACCACACAATTTGCAGGGAGGCAGAGAGAGAATCCCTGGCTAACCTTTGAAAGGAGGGGTGAAATGTAGGTTGTGGACTCTCTATGTCACTTAATTGGTATTTTATAAAGAGACTAATTTATTAGGTGAAAGTACTACAGAGCAGCCAGCTCCTCAAATCAAGGGTGTAGTAGATCATGGCAGATAGAAAGATATCCTACAGATAGAGGAATGCTGAGTGGATTAGATGAGTTAATATGTGTAAGGACTTAGTACTGGCAAACAGTAAATGCACATTTAAGGTTGGATATTAGTAACGTGCAGCTTGCCCAAGGTCACAACTAGTAAGCGGAGGAGTAGATGAACCTCCTACCCTGAACTTCCATGTTTCAGTTTGTTTACACATTTTTGTCTGCCTTTTTGCTCTGCGCCTTTGAGATTTCCTTTATTTTTACCTTCTATTTGACTAATTCTATCTTTAATCATGTTTATTACTCAAGTCAGTTTTTAGTAATTAAAAATATTTTGACAATCATATTTTTAATTTCAAATAATTTTTATATTGCCATAATAGCTCATATTTTTCATGGTGACCTATTCTTGTATTATGGATGTACTATCCTTTCTCTCTCTGAGGACACTAAATAAAATTATTTTTTTAAAGTTCTCTTTGGTTTTCTGCATTATTTCTATTTTTTCCAGAGTCATCTGTTCTGTTTGCTTAACCCTTTGCTTAATCCTTGTCCTTTTCCTTTCTTCTACTGGTTTTTCTCAAATATCTGATGATGCTGCATTAGCCATTCATATTTATGAGTAAAAATTTAGGTCACTGCTTTGGGAGTTAGCATCACTTTCCTCTGCAGTTTCATGGGTCTTTTCCCCCAGCAGGTCTTCTCCTGAGGGCTGACTGCATACTTTGTGTCAGTGTGCTAGTTGCGTTGACAGATTTCACTTTGGGGTTCATGGATACAGAGCAGACAGACATCCTCCCATTACTGCAAAGGAGGAGTGACTGCAAAAAGTGGAAGCCTTTAGTGTACTTCTTTCCTGAACAGATCTACTTTCTTCTCCAGTCTCTCTCCATATCTTTTTCCAGCCAGGAGGTGAGAGAGGGTGGTCCTAGGGCATTTCCAGCTCTCTTTCTCTTTCTGGTCCCAGTTTAAAAGCTTTTTCCAGGCAGCTAACTCACATTCTTAAAGGACAACTGTCATTAATCCATTTTGAGCTTATTTTTGTGTATGGTGTTAGGGAGTGTTCTAATCTCATACTTTTACATGTACCTGTTCAGTTTTCCTAGCACCACTTATTGAAGAGGCTCTCCTTTCTCCACTGTACATTCCTGCCTCCTTTATCAAAGATAAGGTGACCATATGTGTGTGGGTTTATCTCTGGGCTTTCTATCCTGTTCCATTGATCTATCTTTCTGTTTTTGTTCCAGTACCATACTGTCTTGATTACTGTAGCTTTGTAGTATAGTATGAAGTCAGGGAGCCTGATTCCTCCAGCTCCGTTTTTCATTCTCAAGATTGCTTTGGCTATTCGGGGTCTTTTGTGTTTCCATATAAATTGTGAAAGTTTTTGTTCTAGTTCTGTGAAAAACGCCAGTGGTAGTCTGATAGGGATTGCATTGAATCTGTAGATTGCTTTGGGTAATAGAGTCATTTTCACAATGTTGATTCTTCCAATCCAAGAACATGATCTATCTCTCCATCTATTTGTATCATCTTTAATTTCTTTCATCAAGACCTAAATGTAAGGCCAGAAACTATCAAACTCTTAGAGGAAAACATAGGCAGAACACTCTATGACATAAATCACAGCAAGATTCTTTTTGACCCACCTCCTAAAGAAATGGAAATAAAAACAAAAATAAACAAATGGAACCTAATGAAACTTCAAAGCTTTTGCACAGCAAAGGAAACCATAAACAAGACCAAAAGACAACCCTCAGAATGGGAGAAAATATTTGCAAATGAAGCAACTGACAAAGGATTAATCTCCAAAATTTACAAGCAGCTCATGCAGCTCAATAACAAAAAAACAAACAACCCAATCCAAATATGGGCAGAAGACCTAAATAGACATTTCTGCAAAGAAGATATACAGACTGCCAACAAACACATGAAAGAATGCTCAACATCATTAATCATTAGAGGAATGCAAATCAAAACTACAATAAGATATCATCTCACACCTGTCAGAATGGCCATCATCAAAAAATCTAGAAACAATAAATGCTGGAGAAGGTGTGGAGAAAAGGGAACACTCTTGCACTGCTGGTGGGAATGTGAATTGGTACAGCCACTATGGAGAACAGTATGGAGGTTCCTTAAAAAACTACAAATAGAACTACCATATGACCCAGCAATCCCACTACTGGGCATATACCCTGAGAAAACCATAATTCAAAAAGAGTCACGTACCAAAATGTTCATTGCAGCTCTATTTACAATAGCCAGGAGATGGAAGCAACTTAAGTGCCCATCATCGGATGAATGGATAAAGAAGCTGTGGCACATATATACAATGGAATATTACTCAGCCATAAAAAGAAACGAAGTTGAGTTATTTGTAGTGAGGTGGATGGACCTAGAGTCTGTCATACACAGTGAAGTAAGTCAGAAAGAGAAAGACAAATACCATATGCTAACACATATATATGGAATCTAAGAAAAAAGAATGTCATGAAGAACCTAGGGGTAAGACGGGAATAAAGACACAGACCTACTAGAGAATGGACTTGAGGATATGGGGAGGCAGAAGGGTAAGCTGTGACAAAGCGAGAGAGTGGCATGGACATATATACACTACCAAATGTAAAATAGATAGCTAGTGGGAAGCAGCCGCATAGCACAGGGAGATCAGCTCGGTGCTTTGTGACCACCTAGAGGGGTGGGATAGGGAGAGTGGGAGGGAGGGAGACACAAGAGGGAAGAGATATGGGAACATATGTATATGTATAGCTGATTCACTTCGTTATACAGCAGAAACTAACACACCATTGTAAAGCAATTATACTCCAATAAAGATGTTTAAAAAAAAAAAAAAAGGACAACTGTCAGCATTTATCCTGTGGCTAAATGCCTCTGTTCCACACGCAGTTTTTTCATTGATATGTGATGATTGCCCATGTTACCTATATTTATTGACCCCAAGCTTCCTCTCTACCATGCTTTACTCCACTCTTATTGTTTAGATTCCTTCTCTTTTTTATCTTCTTGTGAGTCCTCATAGTTTCTTGTCCAATTATGGCAGATACATGAAGATAACTTTCTGATGTATAACGTCTATATTTTAAACATCTATGTTTAAAATTTTTCTCTTTGTACAATTTTTAATCATTTGAATGGATTTGGAAGTGTGTGCTTGGCCTGCTATTTTGATTAGTCTTTCCTACAAGTAATTTTAAAATATCTGTTCTCTATTGCCTTCTTAAAGTTTCTTTTTAGGATTGACTGTCTACACAGGTTTACTTCAAAAAGGTGACAGTGAAGAAGTATGTTTGCTGATGTAACTGATATGTGTAATATACAGAAAAACGTGCTAGTAGTTTCACCTAATTGTGCCAATAACACGTAAATCCAGGTTTCGGAGTTCCTGGGAGAGCTTCAAGCTCCCATTAAATCGAGAAATAATCAAATGATCAGATGTGGAAGGCTGATTCTTTCTTGATTTACCCTCTACCACTCTCATATGGTTACCCCATTGGATCTCTGAGACAATGAGAGGGATCCTATATTCTGATCCTTCCATCTTCTTCAAGCCCAGCCACTCTGGGTCCTCACTGAGAAATTAGGGAGTCGTTTCAATGGCCCTGGTACTGATGCAAATGTTCAGGAAGCCCCGAAACTGGTCTAGGATTTCCCACCTGCAGCTCACTAGGTGCTGTTTTTAAAGCTGAAGATCAATGTCTGAGCTACAACACCTGATTCTCACATGCCAGCTGTGAATGTCAGGGGGATAAGGGGCATACGTGTGTGTGTGTGTGTGTGTGTGTGTGTGTGTGTGTGTGTGTGTGTGCACATGCACTCATAGATCTGTCTGTTGGGAGGCAAGAAGTGTTTGTATGTAGTTCTACAGTAAGAAGTTAGTTAATATTCATTGAATATTGTGGGCAGGCCTCTGAAGTCATGTATGTGGGAATACAAAGAGCTCGTAGATATTTTTTCCTCAATGCCTCATTAAGGTGCTGAATTTGGATGAAAACTCTCTTCCATCTTTGCAAATCCAATCTGTTATGGACTGAATATTTGTGTTCTCCCAAATTCATATGTTGTAATCCCCCCAATGTGATGCTGATAGGAAGTAGGCCCTGTGGGGAGCGATTAGGTCATGAGGGAGCCCTCATGAATGGGATTAGTGCCCTTATAAAAGAGACCCCAGACAGCTCCCTCACCCTCTTTCCACTGTGTGAGGACAGTGAGAAGTCAGCAGTCTGCAACCTGGAAGAGGACTCTCACAAGAACCTATCATGCTAGTACCCTGATCTCAGAAGTCTACCTTCCAGAACTGTGACAAGAGATTTCTGTTGTGTATAAGACACTAGTCTATGATATTTTGTATAGCAGCCCAAACTAAGACACACTCTAATTGTATTTTTAGAAATAGAAATAAGAAAATAAGAAAAATGGTATAGAAGAGAACATCTGTACAGTTGAGAAGTAATTAGTAAAATGACTGTTTGTTTCTCTTTAAATGACAGTGTCATTTTCACATACGTCCAGCCTTCTTTCTCTGCCACAGAGGTTTCTGAATTTGATGATTATGGCTCAGATGTTTAAGAATGTACCCCAGTGTGGTTTCCTTTGTTTGTTTATAAATTGTATTCTTATACTACTACATGAATACATTATGAATATTAACATTTCCTATATTTGTATATGTTTTATAATATGTGGAGTAAAAAATGGGAAATTTGAAGAGTTTCTCTCCACATCCTAATAAATTTAGCACATTGCCTATTTCTTGTACACTTTCAATTAGATTCACTGAGTAATTATAAAACTTTTTATAGTGGAAATGTTAAAAAAAAAAGTAGACATGAAAGTATAATAAATCCCATGTACCCATCCCTTAGTTTTAATAATTATCAATTTATGACCAATGTTATTTCATCTATACTCCCCATATCTTTCATTTAAGTTATTTGTGAAACAAATCCCAGATATAGAATAATTAAATTAATTAATTATATATTATATTCCACCTAGCTAACATAAAAGAAATGAGTGAAAGAAGAAATAGAGAAAGAAAAAAAGAGAGAAAATGAATAAATGAAGGAAGGAAGGAAGAAAGGAAGGAAGGAGGGAGGGAGAGGATGAGGAACATAGTTTAGTTATTATTTTATTCTTAGAAACGTAAATTCAAATGAAGTAACAAGAGTTTGATCTGGTGCAAGTTAGTTTGCTTTATTTTGGAAATGATCCCAGTTAATGAGTATTTACCTTCAGAGATTTCAGTTCTTCTGCAAACCTGCTGACCCTGATTCCTGGGTACTTCAAACACTTTTAGATGGAATTCAGACTCTGCAGGAACATTTTCTCTTACCCAGATGGTGGACATTATGGAACCAGAACCACTGTACTCTGTTTCCTTGCCACTTCAAACAAACGAACGAACAAATGAAAACTCGGTCTTTTTCTGATCTTTGGCTTTATTTTGTTGTGTTTTCACTTTGGCTAAAAGACTTCAGTAAAGATAGGGAAATGTAAAGCTACAGAGATTAAATATCGGCACATAGCAATGATCAGATCACACCCATAATCAGGTGACTTTCCTACAATCTCACATACAGATAATCATTTCCTAAGCTCACAAATATACGACCCCATTCTTGTGGGTGCTGCATGGGAAAACATGGGTTTATCCTGAGGCCAAGGCTATTTTATTAACTGACCTTGGACTCTGCTGACCTCCAGAGGGAGCCCTATGGCAGTCAAATCTGAGGCTGCCGTGAAAGATCTAAAATTCGTTTGAACTGCCAAGGCAATGTTCATGGAGTGTGGCAATATTTCTGATAACCAACACTCAAATGTTGGCATTCAATGGTAGCAATTTCAGAATGGTGAGCAACTTTGATAAATAAGCAATTTGGTGCTATGCCAGTGTAGCCTCCT
Organism: Phocoena phocoena; assembly: GCF_963924675.1. Taxonomy (NCBI): domain Eukaryota; kingdom Metazoa; phylum Chordata; class Mammalia; order Artiodactyla; family Phocoenidae; genus Phocoena; species Phocoena phocoena. The sequence goes on along the minus strand of NC_089221.1, from coordinate 29,957,577 downwards.
GAATCTATTGACAGGAGTAAGCATTCAAGCAAAACAATCTCTAATACAACCATCTGCATCTCTTTTGTTTCTACAAATAGCAATCATGGGAGTCCAGCTAACCGTACTACTTCGGAAATTCTTTGAGCTAATAACATACGGTAACTTAGAGTAACACAACTCTGAACAGCTTCAAAAGCCTGCCTTGATGGTACTTTGTGATATACATGTTACATGAGTCATTGTGAGATTTTGAAACTCAACATTCTCATCTATAATGTCTTTGGTGGAAGGAAGAGGATTTAAAAAAAAAAATCTACCACTGGCTGATACAGATGAGCAAGGGATCTGTTATTTAAAATCAATAGAAAATCTAAAGTCTTAACACTAGTTCACCAGTCTTGAACTGCAATAACCATTTAATAATTCCTGCAGTGCTTTGGGCTCAGCCCAGGGCCTCATAGTTTTGTGTTTGGATTCTATTAAGGGTCTTTTATCTTATGCTCTAGGAATGAGAGTGATGAATGCAATACTACTGCTTTGTATATATATAATACTTGTCATTCAAAACAGTCTTAAGACCCTCAAAGAGTAGGTAAACTTGTCAACTAGGTATCATACATACTTTTGAAACAAGGCAAGTTATTATTAAACAAGTAACTCACTTGTGAACTAATGTACAGTGTGCATGTGTAACGTGCAACACTTTTAAAACATGGTTCAATTGAACAAAGAAAATTCTCCTATAAACCGAGAACCGTTTAGATTATAAAACTGATATCTTATGATTAGAATTCATAGCTTTCTGAGAATTCTAATAATCAAATATCAATTTTTCCAGTATCACTCCAAAAGCACCAGCTGATAAGATCAACTGTTTACCTGTGACATGCCATTCTACTCTACTCTTGTGGGAGTACAAAGACACAGGTTAAGCGGAAAGGATATGGGAGGGGAAGAAGAACCTAGACCAAGGAAACTGGTGGCATCGTTTTGGCATCAGAGAGAGCTGATAAGGGAAAAAGCTTGGCTTTCAGAGGATTCTAACTCATTTTTAAACAAACTGCAAGCAAAGATATTATTCACCTGTTTCTTGACCCAGGCAGACTTCACCTTTCGTATTCTGACTTTTTGCTCTTATTTACAAGCAAAAAGCAAAGTATAACATGCCACTAACTTGGTGGTGTGTCTGAAAAGTAACGGCTATGGCTTATTATAGCTGATACTTACTATGGTTGATACATCTGATGTTATTTCACATACAGTACTCCTGTAACATACTGCTTTCAGCTACACTGGCTTATTTCCAATAAAAACTGGTGAGTCAAAACAGAGAGGCCTCTGAGAGCAGAAGTGTAACTGAACACGCATTATAAGAGCCTGTTCATGACTCAGTCACAGGGTCACTGCCCAGGGCTCACTCAATGATACACAACAGTGGGACATGGAGGAACCAGGCAGCAAGCTTTCCCCGGTACTGTCCCTGTACTCTTAGGTCGTGGACTGGAAACTACTATGTTTAGGGAGTGTTTGTTTGGTTTCATCAGTCCTCAGGAAAGATATAATGAATGAAGTAGTGGAGCAAACCAGATCTGTTTAAGCAGGTCATGCTTGTTTACTTTGATAAGAGGACTTTACACTGATGCCATCTAAAAAAAGCCAAACTCTGAGAAACAGAGTAGAGTGGCGGTTGCCAGGGGTTGTCGAGTATTATTGGTCAAGGAGTACAAACTTCCAGTTATAAGATTAACAAGTTTGAGGATCTAATGTACAGCATGGTGACTATAGCTAATAGTGCTATATCATATACTTGAATATTGCTAGGAGAGTAAATCTTAAAAGTTCCCACCACAAAAAAGAAATGGTAACTGTGTGACAAGACGGCGATGGTAGCTAATGCTGTGGTGGTAATCATTTTGCAATATAAAAAATGCGTCAAATCAACACGTGTACCACCTTAAACTTACACAGTGTTACGTGTCAACTGCATCTCAATAATGCTGGCATTGGGGGGTGGGAGTTATGTAAAAAAAATACATATATAGATTTTTACTATATATATACCCCATACCCCAGACTCTGAAATTGGGGCTCAAAACTCTCTAACTTTACCACATTCCCTCGGTAATTATGGTTGTCAGCCAAGTTTGAGACTTGAAGGCCTAGATTTTCAAATACACTCCCAAATTCTACTCAGATTCTCAGTTTTAAATCTATTTTTTCTTTTCAGCCTTTAGCCAAAGATAAAACAGGATACCCCTTCCCTTTTCAGGCCTTCATATCGACAGAGCAAGTGTTGAATACTTTCTTGCATTGCTTACAAAACATTTGTTTCATTTGACAAATGAAGACACAAACTCAGAGATGTTAAGTTCCTAGTTCAAGGTTACACAGTACACTAGTGGGAGTGCTGGGGTTAGAAAGCTGGCTCTATGGTCAGCTGACCATTCCTTTTCTTCTCTTTTTTCCCAGCTTTACATTCATTCGTGAGTAAGAAAAATGGAGGCATCTAGGGGACTTCTTTGAAACACTAGACCCTGCATTAGGGTAAATGCAGACGCTAATTTCCAAGCAACATTTCCTCTCAGAGAGAAACCTACAGAATAAAAAAGACTTAAAGAGACATAGTGGGCTTCCCTGGTGGCGCAGTGGTTGAGAATCTGCCTGCTAATGCAGGGGACACAGGTTCGAGCCCTGGTCTGGGAAGATCCCACATGCCGTGGAGCAACTAGGCCCGTGAGCCACAACTACTGAGCCTGCGGTCTGGAGCCTGTGCTCTGCAACAAGAGAGGCCGCGATAGTGAAGAGGCCTGTGCACCGCGATTAAGAGTGGCCCCCGCTTGAGGCCCACGCACCACGATGAAGAGTGGCCCCCCGCTTGCCACAACTAGAAAAAGCCCTCACACAGAAACGAAGACCCAACACAGTCAAAAATAAATAAATAAATAAATAAAAGATTACTATTTAAAAAAAAAGAAAAGAGAGAGAGACATAGCAACCAAATACAGTGTGTGGACTTTTGGGTCCCAATTTGAGCAAAATACCACCTGGATATTTAATCACTTAAGAAATCATGCTTAATTGTTAAAAAGGTGACACTTTTATTATGGTTCTATTTTTCAAAGTCCTTGCTTTTTAAAAATACATATTGAAATATTTATGAATGCAATGATGTCTGGGATGCTTCAAATGCAGTGGTGGAGAGAGGGGGAAAAGTGGTTGTGATGAAACACACATTAGAAACAAGATTATCCATGAGCTAATAATGACTGAATCCAAGTGATGGGTACATAGGGCTTATTATGCTATTCTCTCTTCATATATATATATATATATATATATATTTTTTTTTTTTTTTTCTCATTGTAAAACACTTTTTAAAACATTCATTTCTCTCAAGGCCTGGCTTACAGTTTTGTGGGTTATTTGATTTACCTACATGATAATACGTTTAGTGAGGTCCACAGCTAGGTAGAATATATATATTTTTTTTAATATAGAGCACAATTATTTTATTTCACTAATGAATCAGAAGACATTTTTGATATTATAATAAGCGTTCCAATGAAAACAAACCCAGTAAGTTATACGAACACTTTTTAATGTTGTTAGATTCTGTGATACCAACAAATATGGGGAACACATAGTGTTGGTGCCCTCTTTCACTCTTACTTAATGCCAACATAAGCATCTTCTTTTTTCTTTTATATTTAAAATATCTTTTTGATTTTTCAATTTTAAAAAATTTTTAACACCTTTATTGGAGTAGAATTGCTTTAGATAGCATATTGATAGCTTTATGTAATTCAGCAAGAAAATACCTCAGCCTCCTACAATGACCATTGTGAAGCAGGAGATAAATACCAGCCATTTAAAGCAGAAACTATGGTTCTCTAGTAACAGGAATCTTTTTCAATGTAGCCAAACACTTCTATAACCTGTTACACTCTGAGGGACCTAAAAAACTGCAATAGGTAAACTATTTATTAAAATAGTAAAAGCAGTTTGACAAAAATCATAAGAATTATGAAACAGCACTTACATTCCATAGGAGTTTTCATAGCTCAGAGTACGCTTGGGGAACCGTTAATTGCCTCAAAGTGAAATGAGGGTGCCCACCAGGATCCGGCTAGGAGGTAAATTTCTAGTTAGGGTGTTGAGCTTAGCACCAGTTTCCAAATGTGCACAGGAAGCTGCAGCTTCCAGATTTTGAAGCTAAACAGCTCTGCCTTTCTCCTTGTCCTTGCCCACCACCTCATCTCTGAATCTACAAGAGCTGTGACTCTTGAAGGGTAGGATTTACCAGCATTCATTACAACTTCAGAGGTAGCAGGTTCCTAAGTTCAATGAAAGGTGTTTGTCTTGAAGCAGTAATGAAATACGCTATTATTTCAATGAAATATAAACGATTTTCAGTATTTCAATGAAGTATGCTATTTCAGCACAAGAAAACACTGGAAATAGCTTTGTCTTATGATCTAGAAGTAGTAATAGATAATCTAAGGGGAAACAGATATAGATCTCTGGAAAGATAATGTTTTGTGTTTTTATTTTTCTTCCAGAACTCCAAATAATTGCCTTGACAGCAGTCTGCTCTAAAACGGCCCCCTTCTGAAGACTCAAAGGTGTTTACAGAAACTGAAAGTTCCAGCAGTAGATTTCCATGAGCTCATTAGCAGTTCCTTTAGATGTCGGGTTTACACATCAATATCCATGCGGTATAAACTCCTGCTGTGAGCGTTCGTTTTAATTACAAACAAAGTAGCAGAAGTCAGATATGTGATGACTGCAACGTTGGGGCATCTTTTTAGAATGACTGCAACGTTGGGGCATCTTTTTAGAATCCCTGCTTTGGTCACTATTATTCAAAGCAACTCCAACGCCATTTCTTGCCTGCCTCTATATGCTAATCAGCCTAGCCCACTCGGCTCCTCCCCCTTCCAGCCTCCTTTAAGAACCGTTCACTTTCAGCTGTCACGGAGGGTAACTCAGACCAGGCTTAGAAATCACTTGATTTAACTCGGCAGCACTTTTTTTTTTCCTCTGGGTATGTATTACTCTAGCAGTCGTGTCTAAATACTGGAGCCATTAGACTACATGTCAGCAGAAGGAGTCATCATTGCAAAACTGTAATCTGTTAGAAATAGTTACTTTACTGGATTTTACACTATAAGGGGGGAAGTTTCAATGTGCTTTGAAATGAAAGAAGAATTAAGTTGTGTTTTTATCCAAATGAATTGGCATCTTTATATGTAGGAGAAGCTACAAGTTGGTAAATACTTATTTCAAGAATCATGACTAGGAAACACTTGGAAGTTTATTAGAGAAGTAAATGTTTTTCCATGCAAGGACAGCATCTGCCTGTACCTCTGTGGTTCTGGGTATCGTGTGAAGACCATTCTAGGTGACTGGCCAAGGGAAGGAATACCCTACTGATACTGGAGCCACAGCCGTACTGCCAGTACCATGTCTACCATACAAAGAAAGGGCAGCAGCCACCTGTTCAACAGTTTGCGCACCTGTAGACTGAAGATTCCAGAGGACCAGCAACATCAAGGTGAGTCAGTCAGGCTAATGGGTTGTGTGTTCTGTGACCTCCTGTCCATTTACATTTCCGGAAGGATGGTGGGCTGGGGAATCTCTGCTGTGAAATGCTTTGCAATCTTCCATTTTTAAACTCTGAGAATAGACATAATAGTGATGTATAAGGGTGAGTTAACTTGCATTCACTATTGGTTTTTAAAGGACTATAGAAGACTATCGAGAATGGAGTTGTCATTCTGAAACTTATGTGCTTACACTTCTAGCCACTGTCATTTCCCCAGAGTACTCTGGATTTTGTGTAATTCAAAACACCCGTCTAGCCAAGGCTGAATCTGCTACAGGGGAAATTTGCTGAGAGTGGCTTTAAGTTAGTCTGCAATGTTCTCCCTTGTCCTACCACTAATGGTATCATCTTGGACTTAAAGTTTAAGCCCAAATTTGTCTGGATCTCTGGCTCATTCATTTGTGGGAGAAATAAATATATTCTAGGCTCTTTCTCTTTTATGGTTCTGGAACAGATGGAGACAGACAGGGAAAAGTGTCACATTTCACATGATGGGCACTCATTCAGACTGAACGATCTACCTTGCAGCCATTTTCACCATCAGTCTTAAAATTTCAAATCCACTACTCAGCCAGCTGCATCAATTAGCGGCAGATGGTTGACATGAATAGACAGGATGATCCCTCCAATCCATGCTGTCAGGGACACCAAGGACACTTGTAGAAAAGGCTGGGTGTCAGGGATGACATCACCCCCAAGAGGTTAAGGATTCACCCCAGACATTTCTAACTTCTCCTCAATACCCTCAATAGACAGATGGATCTGTCTATGTATGGATCTAGACTACAAGCTCTTTATTTTTCCATAGACACAGTTTTAGATTTCAGTGGTATGAGGAGTGTTGGCTGAAGGGCTGAAACCTCCCATTTCCAAGGTGGCATCTGTGTGCTAACATTTGTGTGAATGTGTCAGGCCACCTCCCTGCTTCAGTTCCTGGACTTCATGCTGTACAAGGCTTAGCAGAGTGTGGGTATAAAATACTTCCTATTAAGTGAAAACAGCAAAAACTACTAAGACCCTTCTGTACCATCAGGGCTCATATAAATTATTTTGAACTAACTGCCTTAGAATGTTAAGTCCTAGAATGTGCCAGGGTTTAATCACAGCACTGTCAAATGTACTTGTTTCTCTATTAATAGACAATCTAATTCATCATAGGATTTTTGTTTGCGGTTCATTTTGTTTGAAATGTTTAAAGCTACCTTCCCTCTCCCACAATTGTTGATGTAATATTTATTATAGTAACCTTGCTAGGGGGAACATAAAGGAGATGGTAAAAATCACCTGTAAAAATCACCACCCAAAGATAGTTGCTATTAACATCTTAATGTATAGTCTTCTAGCCTTTTCTTATATGCACATGTACAAATTATTCTTTTGCTTGATTTTTTTAAAGTAAATATAGACTTATTTTGTACATAGAGTTTGCAAACTGCTTTTTTTTTTTTTTTTTTTTTTTTTTTTTTTTTTTTTGCGGTACGCGGGCCTCTCACTGCTGTGGCCTCTCCCGTCGCGGAGCAACAGGCTCCGGACGCGCAGGCTCAGCGGCCATGGCTCACGGGCCCAGCCGCTCCGCTGCATGTGGGATCCTCCCACACCGGGGCACGAACCCGTGTCCCCTGCATCGGCAGGCGGACTCTCAACCACTGCGCCACCAGGGAAGCCCTGCAAACTGCTTTTTAACTCAACAATAGATTATGAACAAATTCCCTTGTCATTATATATTCTTCTACAACCTTATTTTTAACAGTTGTATACTATTCCTTCATATGGATGATAGCAAAATTCTTTTAGGCAATTTACAGTGGCTGGACATTTCATTGATTTCTAATTTTTCACTATTACAAGCAACACTGTGTCTAACGTACACTAATGGATAAATCATTGCCGAGATAAGATTATTTTCTTGGAATACATTCTTAGAGGTGGCATTGTGGAGTCAAAGGATGTGCATGTTTTTCAAGATTTTTCAGGGTGGGGGAGGCAGATGGTCCTCTAATCAGCAGTGTAGAGATATAGAGTCTCAGTAATACTGGGTATTATTTAAAAATTTTTTTTTCCAATTTTATAAGTGGAAAATAGTATCCCACTGTTGCTTTAATTTAAGGCAGGCCGAGTTGATGGTCTCTGCCTTACTGGCCATATCCAGAACAGCCTGGAAATATCATTGTGATGACATACTTCCCAAAATATCAACAAGATTAGAAGTCTGGTCTCCTCTTGCAGACCAAAGCTTTTGCCTAGAATGTTTTGAAAGCAACCATATTCTTCCACAACCGAGTCTCAAAATATCTGCCCACATAAACCACAATCCATAAAGTTGTGAAGCATGCTAACGCAATCCAGACTGGCCACTGACTGCTACAAGAGATGTCATCTAGAGATGTGAGTTGACAAGTGACACTGGGCAGTGTTTGCATTCCAGTTGCTGTCCCAGAGTTTAAAAGTATTCATTCAGTGCAATGGTTCTGACTTTTCCACCAAGCTATATTTGTACCTTGTTATTATGCAAAGTTCAGCAAAGGTCCAAGGAAGCAAAGCCATTTGTTTCAGAGTGAGGGCTGGCTGTGGATTTATTCACTGAGATACTCTGAGTTTGTGGCTTTGGCCTACCACCAGCCAGACTAAGATTCCAGCATACAGGTCAGGATTAATTGACATTTAACTCTTCCGAGGCATAACCAGGTTCAACACATGCGTACTTTCCCGTCCTCCATGCTAGATGCTAAAGTGCTTTATGTTAAGTCTGAGGTATTTAACTCTTTCCACCTAGTCACTCACAAAATGTGCTTTTTGGGTGACCACATAGATAAAAGTCACTTATTCTTCAGCAATTAGCTGTACAATGACTATGCAAAGCACTGTGCCAGATGCTGGGTATGTACACTGAACTAAGCCAGCCAAGCCGCATGCTTTCCTGTCCACATAGACTTTACACCCTATGGCAACAGGTGCTATACTAGTCCAGAACGGAAGTCCAGAAGGCTAATCTTTCTACTGTTGCTTCTTCTGTGGTATTTCAAATCCATCTGTCTATAACATTGATCTGAGACCACATTTGTAGACATTAATTTATATGTCTATAAATACTCAGCACAAATTTCAGTACACATTACATGTACTGGGCAGATTTAACGATCCTTACATTTTACAGTGCTTTGAAGTTCACAAAGTAGCTCCACAGACATTATCTTATTTACTTATACAGATGTGTATACATATATACATGTGTATACATGTATGTAACGTGTGTCTACATACATGTAGGTATGTATGCCTTGTGTACACATGTATGTATACATCCTATTGTTCTCTTTCTCTGCAGAAACTTGATTAATACACTACTTCATCTGGTTGTTATGAGAATTAAATAAGATAATGTATGTGAGACTACTTTGTTAACCTCAAAGCATGTACATATATACATACTCTATATGTATATACGTGTGTGTGTATATTGAAATATACAGATACATATAGATAAAGATATAGAGAGGGAGAGAGGTTATTTTAGGGGACTGAACACATGATTATGGAAGCTAGCAAGTCCAAAGTCTGTTGTGTGGGGCAGCAGGTTGGAGACCCACGTGAAGATCCCACCGATGTTACAGTTGAAGTCCGAAGGTTGTCTGCTGGCAGAATTCCGTCTTCCTCGGGAGAGGTCAATCTTTTGTTCTAGTCAGGCTTTCAGCTGACTGGATGAGGCCCATCAACATTATGGAGGGCAATCTACTTTACTCAAAGTTCACCAATTTAATGTAAATCTCATTCAAAACACTCTCATAGAAACATCCAGAATAATGTGTGACCAAACATCTGGCACTGTGGTGCAGCCAAGTTGACACATAAAATTAACTATTACAGGTAAGCATCATTAGCCTCATTTTTCAAGATGTGGACACTAGGAATCTGCAAGGTCAAGTGATTTTTCCAAGGTTACATAGTTATTAAAATCTACATTCAAGGCGCTTTCTGTTATATATAGCTGTCTCATAAAATCCACGATTCTTAGTGTTACCATGATTAATTTTCTTCATTGGTCCATATTAGAAAACCTCTGCAGACCCAAGATGCATTGGAATTCCTCCTGATTTTCTTTGTGTGTTCTGACACCAATTTTTGGACACCAACTGGGTGTCCTACAATTCAATTCAATTCTAACACTACTTAGAGCTAGCAAGGACCCCAAAAGTTAAGGGCTCAGTCTCACAAGACTGCCCCCCTTCAAATGCCAGTTACAACTTTCAGGTGTCTCCAAGATACCTACATTTCTTTCTGCCTGGACAACTACAAATTCAAGGCTTCTCACAACCCTCTCGGTTTTAAAATTTGCTAGAACATTCACAGAACTCAAGAAAGCTCACAATTGCCATTTTATTATAAAGGATACAAATGAACAGCCGGACGAAGGGATACATAGGGCAAGGTCTAGGCAAGTCCCGAGCACAGGAGCTTCTGTCCCCATGGAGTCTGGGTGCACCACTCTCCCAGTACATCAATGAGCTCACCGACCAGGAAGCTCCACTGAGCTTGGTGTCTGGAGTTTTTATATGAGATTTCATACTATGTGGGCATGATTGATTAAATTGTTGACCCTTATTAAACTCAATCTCCAGAAGACCTACACGCACTTCTGTTTTTCTTTCACCAAAAGGGAGCTTCAAAGAGATAGTTTTGTTCTATTTGCAAAGCATTTAAAGTCACAGATTGGTAGAAACAAATATAGATCATTTAAAAATTATTAGAAAGGGGAGAACTCATATTCTATTCACTTATCGTGTTCAACCTCACACTCAGGACAGGAATCCTTTCCATAATAAGCCTTCCTAATGGATGGCACATATGTGAGGATTTGGAAAATTAATGTAATTATTTAAACTTCACTTTCCCACCTTACACTTGTTAGGATGGTTACTATTAAAAAAAAGAAAACAGAAAGTAACAAGTGTTGATAAGAGAGTGGAGAAATTAGAACCCTTGTGTTTTGTTGGTGGGAAAGTAAAATCATGCATCTGCTGTGGAAAACAGTATGATAGTTCCTTACTATTTAAAATTTTAAAATAGAATTATTCTATGAACCAGATATTCTACTTCTGGGTATATACCCCCAAAGAAGTGAAAGCAGGGACTCAAACAGATACTTGCACACACAATAGCCAAAAAGGGTAGGCAACCTATGTGTTCATAAACAAATGAATGGATAAACAAAATACGTAACTGGATTATTATTCAGCTTTAAAAAGGAAGGAAATGCTGATACAGGCTACAACATGGATGATTCTTAAGGATATTATGTTAAGTGAAATAAGCCAGTCACAAAAGACAAATACTGCATGATTCCACTAATATGAGATGTAGAACTGTTAAATTCATAGAGACAGAAAGTAGAATGGGAATTTCCAGAGGCTTGGGCAGGGGCAGGAAGAAGGGTGAGTGGGTAGTCATTGTTTAATGGTATACAGTTTCAGTTTTACCAGGTGAAAGAGTTCTGGAGATTGATTGAACAACAATGTGAACAAAGTGAAAACTACTGTGCTGTACACTTAAAAATGGTTAACATGGTACATTTTATGGTATGTGTATTTTACCACAATTTTTTTACAGCTATGGCTGTCAAAGCCATCCCTAATTACATTTCTGGAGTTAGACTTAAAACAACAAAAATGAAAGTAAAAATAAACAAAAAAACCCTTTCATTTTCCTACTTCTAAAACCAAAGCTAGGAGGAAATATTCTACTCATCCCTGATTCCCAAAAGCTATTTCTTTGAAAACGTTAATAAAATTAATAAAATCCTAACTAGATTTATCAATAAAAAAGAGACAAAACAGGGACTTCCCTGGTGGTCCAGTGGTTAAGACGCCGTGCTTCCACTGCTCCACGGCAGGGGTCATGGGTTTGATACCCGGTCGAGGAACTAAGATCCTGCATGCTGCACAGTGCAGACAAAAAAAAAAAAAAAAAAGAGAGAGAGAGAGAGAGAGAGAGAGAGAGACAAAACACATAATCCATTATCAGGAATGATATAGAGTGCCATTATAGAGCCTTCAAATATTAGAAGGATAACAAGGGAATATATAAACAACACTGTGCCAGAAAGATGCAGAAAAAAACATAAACAACATTCAGTCATGAAAAATTTTAAAAGGAACGTACCCAACCTGATAAAGAACTTTACAAAAACCAGCATCTAACATCGTACTTTCAGTATCAAGTGAAAGGCTGAACACTTTCCTGCTAAGATCAGAAGATAACAAAGATGTCCGTTGTAATTCCTTCTACTCAGCATCATACTGGAGGTCCTAGCCAGTGAACTAAGTTAAGAAAAAGAAAACAAAAGGCTTATGTATTGGAAAGAAAGAGAGAAAACTGTTTTATTCACAGACAAGTGATAGTCTATGTAGAAAAATCCTTAGGAATCTACGTCCACTGCCCCAAACACTAGAACTAATAATAATAAATAATGAAATATGTGCAAGACCTGTACACTTAAAACAGACATTGCAGAGAGAAGCTAAAGAAGATGGAACTAAATACATGAATTGGAAGGCTCAATATTATTAAGGTATCAATCCTCCTCAATTGATCTAGAGAGTCAAGGCCATCCCAATCAAAATTCTAGCAGACTATTTTTTTTGGACAAGCTGATTTAAAATTTAAAAGGAAATGCAAAGGATCTAGAATAGTTAATCAATCTTGAAAAAGAAACACACAGTTGACAACTTATACTTTGGATTTTAAGCTATAATAATCAAGGTGGTATAATAATGGTGTAAGGATAGAAAATCAACCATTGCAACAGAAGAGGGAGCTGGGAAATTGAACTATTATTCATATGTGGTCAATTGATTTTTGAAAAAGATACCAAGATAATTTGAAAGAGAAAAAGATAGTCTTTTCTGTAATAATCCTGTAACAAATAGATAAACATATTACTAAAAATGAACCTTAATAACTACCTCATACAAAAATTAACTTGAGGTGAAATATACTAAAATGCAAAAGCAAATCTATAAAGCTTCTAAAAGAAAACAGAAAACTATCTTCACAAAGTTGGAATAGGCAGGTTTTAGACAGACAGAAAAAGTGCTAACCGTAAAAATTAGACAAATCAGACTATCAACACTAAATGTATCTGCTCTTTAAAAGATAACATTAGGAAAAGAAAAGAGAAGACTGGGAGAAAATATTTGTAAAAAATGTACCTGAAAAAGGACTTGTAATCAGAATATATAAAGAACTCAATGTAAACAATTTGATTAAAAAACGGAAAAATGATCTTGCAGGCACTTCAGAAAGAATATACAAATGGCCAGTAAGCACATCAAAAGATGCTCAACATAATGAGCCATCAGGAAAATGCAATTAAAATCACTGTGAGATATTGTTTCACATTCACTAGAAGGGCTAAAATTAAAAACACTGTTGATACTATGTGTTGGGGAGAATGTGGAGAAACAAGACTCCTAATCATTGCCGTGAAGTGGTATGACAACTTTGGAAAACAGTTTGTCAGTTTCTTATATAGTTAAATCTACACCTACCCTATGATCTAGCAATTATATTCTTAGGCATTTTCCCCAAGAGAAATGAAAACAATGCGTCCACAAGAAGCTTGAGCAAGAATGTTCATAGCAGATTTTATTCCTGTGAGCTTCAACATGAGAACAACCCAAGTGTATATAAGCAAGGTAAATGGATAAGCAAATTGTGGTATATTCATACACTGGATACCTACACAGTAGTAGCAAGAAATGAATTACTGATACATGTACCACAGAGATGAATCTCAAATGTGTATAATAGCTTGGGGGTAAAAACAGGAGGCTGACCCTGTGGGATGAAGGACCAAGATCTTGGCATACATGTTAACGCATACACCAGAATGCTGCCACACGTGCTGGGAAGCTCGGGCAACAGGATACCTTTTTTTTTTTTTTTTTTTTGCGGTACGCGGGCCCCTCACTGTTGTGGTCTTTCCCGTTGCGGAGCACAGGCTCCGGACGCGCAGGCTCAGCGGCCATGGCTCACGAGACCAGCCGCTCTGCGGCATGTGGGATCTTCCCGGACCGGGGCACGAACCCGCGTCCCCTGCATCGGCAGGCGGACTCTCAACCACTGTGCCACCAGGGAAGCCCAACAGGATACCTTTTAACACTTATTGATATGCCATGTTATGGAAGGCCATCTACTGAGGATGCTCTAGACACCTTAGATGGTGAGTTCCACTAGGGGACCTATAGGACCCCTTTCAAAACTAAGATTCTATGATTTGTCCATAATTATTTCATTCATGTTGATGTTGTCTCCTTAACTGTGTTGTACAAGTTCTTTGAGAGCAGTAAACTGAGGTTATACCCTGGACTACACCACAGTGCTAACATGTCACTTATAAACAAATCACATTTACGGAGTGTTTGTCATAGGCCAGACACTGTTTTAAGTGCTTTTCATGTGTTTGCTCGTTTCTCTGCAAAAGCCTCATGAGATAGGTAATGGCCAAGACCTCACAGCAGGGGTGTAGAGGCAAGATCCTAACCCAAGAACCCTGACTCCAGAGCCTCTTATCGGGCACAAAAACAGATGCTCAGCTAAGCACTTATGAAGGGCCTGAGTGACGGCTGGCCCTTGAACTCAATTTGTGGTTCAGTTGTTCAAAATGTGTTGTTTTTGAAGTCACCGGTTAATTTCTATATAAATTACTAACCACATCCAACTGTCTCAGAAGTGGGTATTTGTCCCTAAGAGAAAGAGGTGAGAAAATGCAGCTGTATCAATGCAAATACATCAGCTCAGAGAAAGTGACCTGCTTGCTGGGCTAGCAGTTTTCTTTTAAACAGCAGCACAGTCTGTATCTCTCACACTGCATGAAGTGTGAAAGACAGCAATGCACTGTTTTTGGAACTGGACTGCTATGGCCTTGGAGAAATCCTTCGTATTTCTGACAAAATAAACAAGCAGTGTCCAAAACTCCAAATTAAAAAGGGCTAAATAATATTCATTGTTATAATTCACTTTTTATTTAAATTGAGGATTCTATTTAAAAAGTGCTGGCTCAACCATTATATTAAATCATTAACTTGACTTGAAATCTTAAACAACATTTCGGCAACGTAAGTTTCACACCTGCGTTGCTTTTTAATGAAGTCTGTTGGCAAATCTAGTACAATATCCAAAAGTCAGGATTTAATATGCAATCAATACCTGTATTCAGTAGGAAGCTGCATTCCTTCTACCCAAATGTCAGATAGCTCACCCCCTGTGGATGGCAATAAACAAGCAAGGCAGAAGTCATAGGTAAAAGATCTGGACTGCTAACAAGTGATGACGGTCTGAAGATATATTTTGAAACTAACTAAAGTAACATCAAAAGAGCATAAAACATGCATGTGTGAGCTGAGCCAGAAAGAGGACAGGGGTTAAATTGGAACTGAGGAGATGGGACCTGATCTCACAGGAGAGAGAAGGAAGAAATTTTTTAAATGGCCTATATCACCACAAAATGGGTTCAGGTCCTAAAAGAATGTAATGCTGACAGGACATAAATTCTTTTCCCTTAGCAGATCCAGAGAAACTACCAGACCTCCAGAAACTACAACTCGGTAACTTGATCATGCCTCTAGAGTAGCGATGCACCCAAGTGAAAAAACCATACTTCAGATCTATATAATGACTGGCTTAAGTAACTGGCACCAAATCCTTTCTCGTCCTGATGAAAGGAGGTAACTTGTAACATAGAGGGATGCTGCCATCTAGAGAGAGAGTGTAAAGTAAGGAGAAAGTTTTTGAATGTTGGAAATGGACTATTTGGGTCTAAGGTTGGCTGTGTTAAACTTTAGTTATCTGCAGAGAAGTGAAATTGCAGATAAAGATTTGTGTGCCTGTGTGTTTTTATAAGCTGAGCATGGGTAAGACATAAACCGGTGCTACAGATTATGAGGTTCTGTTTGTTCAACAAGGCCAACTTTGTCATAAGGAGCTTCATTCTCAAGCTTCGGTGTTATTTGCCATTTTTCTTTTTGAAAATTGAGTAAGCTAAAATTAATTAGTAGAAGTGATTGTTTTGTTAGTGGGATGAAGCAAAGTAGGTTTAGAGGGGTTTGTAGAGAACAACTAGCTACAAATGTAAAGATAAGAAAAAACCAAAAAGATAGAGAAAACAAATCTTCATAAAAAAACCCCACCATAGGGACTACCCTGGTGGTCCAGTGGGTAAGACTCCACGCTCCCAACGCAGGGGGCCTGGGTTTGATCCCTGGTTGGGGAACTAGATCCCGCACGCATGCCGCAACTAAGAGTCTGCGTGCCAGAACTAAGAAGTCCCCATGCTGCAACTAAAGATCCCACATGCTGCAACTAAGACCTGGTGCAGCCAAAAATAAATAAATAAAATAATAAATATTTTTAAAAATCCCCACCATAATAGATGTGCCAAACTTCTTTCTATCTTTGTGAACATTTCTCACATTTTAAGGCTTAAACTCAAGATATTGTTCATTATCTTGCTCATAGCATGCAATTAACACTTACCAAATAAATCAATATTTTTCTTCCCCAAAATTTCCTCCGAGTGATTGATATTCATAAATCATTGAATGTTGGGGCTTCAAAGATCACGTAGTACAACTGAATTTACATATTAGAAAACTGAAACCAGAGGAGCTAAGTCATCTACTCAAAGTTAGTAGTTAGTGCAGAGAGCTGGGACTATATGTCCATCTACATCTATCTAAGAATTTTATGATATGAGGACCATCATTATTAAAAGTATATAACATAGTTAAAAAACTAAGGTGAGATAAACTTGAGTTTTACCTCATTAAAAAAATACCCATAAGAAGAGTACTTGGTATGTAATATTAATACATATTAAGCATGTAGAGAAAATGATGAGTATGTCAGGGAGGGAGGAAGGAGTAATGGAAAGAGTAGAGGGAGGGAAACGTGTAGGGAGACAAGGAAGCTGGGTGTTAGAGAGAAATATGGAGCCAAATGGAAGCAAAGAAAGGAGGAGGAGACAAATGAGGGAAAGCTGATTTTAAAAAAAGATCCAAAATGTGGTATACACATACAATGGACTATTACTCAGCCTTTACAAGGAATACAATTCTAACATATGCAACAACACAGATGGACCTTGAAGACATTATGCTAAGTGAAATAAGTCAGGCCCAAAAAGACAAATATTGTCTGACCCCACTTACATTAGGTACCTAGTCAGATTCATAGAATCGGAAAGTAGAACAGTGGTTACCAAGGGCTGGGGGGAGAGTGGAATGGAGAGTTCGTGTTTAATAGGTAGAGAATATCAGTTTGGAATGATGAAAAATTTCTCGAGATGGATGGTGTTGATAGTTATGTATTGTGAAAATACCTAATAACACTGAACTGTACTTAAAATGGTTAAAATGGTAAAATTTATGTTATGTATATTTTCACACAATAAAAAATTCTTTAGAAAAAGATATCACATAATTACAATATCTCGTCTGATCCTTTCATCTTGACTTGTCATAATAGTTCAATGATCATAAAAGCTTGAAGGAAAGAAAATGAATAAATATAAAGGATTGTTCTCAGGTTTTGGGGGTTCTTTTTGAGACTTCTTCAAGTCATATACATTGGAAAACTGATCAGTTTTTATCCTGTAATCTTCTTTAGCATGGGGAACAAATGTTTCTGGTAAGGTTTACAAGTTGCTACCTGGCCTTTACTTCTCTCAAACTAGTTCTAATGCAGAGCAGTGAGAGGTGTGTGCAGAACCACCCGCAGCAGGCGGCACAGTTCCGCCCCCCCATCCCCCACCCCACCCCCCCACCTCACCCCCCCGCCCCGCCGCTCCATTTCTGTGCCCCGAGGGCGAGCAGGGCATTTCAGTCCTCACACACGTAAGGTGAGGGTGAATGCTGACCTCCGGGGGCTTCCGCGAGTTCCCGAGAGGAGAACGGGGTCCAGGCCTTCCAGGCTTCTGAGGGCCTTGGGTGGCAGCCCTGCTCCTTTCTTCCTGCCTAGGCCTCCGAGGTCTTGTTCTCAGTGGAATAACATGCATTTACTCCTGTGAAACGGGAAAACAAGGAGCCTTTTCTCCTGCCTGCTCAAAGGCTCAGGCCAAAGAGGAGTGAGTTTAAGGAAGAGAGTTTGGGAATTGCAAGAAGTTGCAATCAAGCTTCTCTATCCGGCCTTGGAATCCATGAGGGAGTTTAAAAATAGTGTACTTCTTTACTGACGAGGAAGAGCTTAAATGTATCTGGATTCAATATTTGAAGCAGCATTTCAGCCATATCTAAGAGTCTTTGTGAAGAGTGATTTAATTATTACTAATATGATATTTTGTGTCAAAATCACCTCTTTAATTTCAGCAGTGCAGAAAATGCTAGGGAATTACTTAAAATGAACAGATACCATTTTAAACCTGTACAATACTTATCTTCAACATGCCATGAAGCCTAGACTATATCTCCATCCCCTCCTCCCTCAGCAAAATGGAGAGACCCACTTCTAACATATGGAAGCATTTTCACACTGCAAGTTATTCTGAGGGGAGAATATGTGATTTATAAATGCTGTCAAATGAAATATGTATTTCCAAATGGTACCGAGTGGACCAGGCACATCACAAGACACGTTCTGCATCTTTACTACCCCATGGGCATAAACGAAGGAATGGTGTCGAGCAAGAGCAAACAGCTCTTTCTGGCATTATCAATCCAGAGGGCCCACATTTGCTGCTGACAAACATATTCAAGTAATTAAAGATTACAGGTAACCTTATCACAAAAGCATACAATAGTTTATATTCCATAAACTATAAAGGTCTATAATACTTATAGATAAAATAACACCTTCAAATTTTGGAGAAATGGGTATGCTTTGTCAAAAGTAATACATTCTTCTGAGCCATTTTTGCCAGTGGCTGAAAATAAATATTGACATAGAGGTTTTAAATTGCTAGGCTCACCACGCCATTTGCCTGCCAACATTCTCAAACAAACCTTTTGAAAGTCAAAATACGAACAGAAAATGGTAAGAATAAGTGAAGCACCTTGCATGTTTACGGATGGCAAAACAAAAGTGCAGGAACATTCACACAGTCTGGGATGACATCTCAACTAGGCTCGTACAGACCACAAAGGCAGAAGGGCTATCACAGCTCAGGTACATCACAGCTTCGTAAGAAAAGAAGCTGTAAAACAGGCATTTAACTAAGCCAAGAGGGAGCCTTTCTTAGAGGAAAACACATGAGATTCGGAGTCAGCTCTCATGTGTTTTAGTCCCAGATCTCTAAGTACGAGCTGCGTGACCTTGTACACATCTTGTAATTCTGGAGGCTTCGTTGTCTCATGATCCAAGGGTTTAATAAATTACCTCTTGAGGATCGTATCATGTAGTAAGAGCTGCGGTTTACCGGGCATTTCTCATATGCCAGGCACTGTGCTTAGCATTTTATCTACGTTACCTCGTTAAATCCTTACAACTTTGTGAAGTATGTCTTACTATTCCCATTTTACAGACGAGTAAACGTGGCCTCAGAGGGATCAAGTGATCTTCCCTAGCTCACAAAGTTAGTGAATTGAAGAGACGGAATTTGAATCCAGTCTCGTTTTTGCCAAAGTTTAGGTTTATAAAACCCTGCATTCTGGCTCGTGGTAGTCATTTACTTAGTCACCAAAGATTCATATATTTAGACATGTTTTATAATAGATGAAGTATGATACAAATATACATTTTCACATTACACATGTGCATAAAAGAAGCATCATGGGAGATCAGCAAGGTCTAACTTTTAGGTCATATAAGGTTAAACATTTCAAAAGGCAAAAGGTTAAAGACTAGTCATGACATGCATAAGCATGTCATATGGTACTGTTTTAAGAAGAAAGAAAAAGAAATAATTCAAAGAGTCATGTTTTGACGCTGAAAACAATAGTAAAATTTAATGGAGTATGCTGTGTTGGCTGTTGAGAAAGGTCTCTTGGAAAACAAGAAGGTCTTCATGAAACCGTTCAACTCACTGAACATCCCCAAATATAAAGCACGGTGCACATGACGACCATGTCTTTTGGGATACATTACAGAACATTCTCAAAAATATAAAGCCAGTTTCTTCCTTCATCACTGTATTTTGATCTGCAGAGTGATTTTGCCAGATGTTCTGTATCAAATGACTTAATGAAAGTTTTCTGTTCTTTAAAATCTGTGAAGTTCCCTATTTATAATGACATTAGTGAAGTACATGACTTTAAGAAATGAGAAGAATTTTTCTTCAATTGAATTGCCACAAATCTCCAGATTCTAAAATGCAAACGAAATCAAGTCACTGGCCATAGCCCACTACCACATATGACTGGATTATAAACTAAGCAGCATGGTTTGGTGTTGAGGTTGGGGTGAGAACGCATTAAACACAGAGTTTTCAGGGGCTTGGTCCGACCTCCAGAAGGGTAGCAAGGTCTGTGTGTGACACAACCTCTAGTTCTAGCTCATATCAGACACTTTAATTATTTTTATGTCTTGGTTTTTTGAAATCGGTCTGTGTCTAAATGGAGACCAATATACAAACCAGTTGAGAAAAGAGTCTAAAGTCTTTGGAACTTACAATGAATGGATCTCTTGAAGACTAGCAGCATAAGAAGCAGATGAGTTCAGAAAATCGGACGGATTAGACAAAGTTCTCAATGGTAACGGTTGTATTCAGTGGGTTGCGAGATACTTTTCTCATCTTCTTCTCCAATGTCCCATTCTGAAAATGAGTAATTTCTTTATCAGCATGGTATTTATGAGAAAAGGGATAGCTTCCTTCGTTTTATTCTAATACTGATTCTTTTTTTTTTCTCAAGTGTGTGCTCACATTGAATCAAAACCAAGAAATTCTAGATTTCTTAGAGCAGGCAGTTTATAATTCCATTTCCAACAAAAATTTACAGCAGTTCAAAAAATGCAGAATTGGGTTGAAAAGTGTTTTCTCCTTTTACTTCCTATAATGTATGTATTACAACACACTTGTGTTCATAGCACACAATTGGCTATAACTTCAGCAGGGACGACGAGGCTGCAATTGTTCCAGCAGGGTCCATTTATCTTGTGTCTCAAGTTGAGCTGGTGCTTTGTGAGTTCAGCCTGGCAATTTCCTATGTAAATAAGAAATTGTATGTAAATGTAAACAGGAAATTTCCCTCTGGGGTCCTGGTTATTCTACCTTCAAGTCAGGCAGTACAAAACATCTGATAAAGTAAAATCAAGAGTGTCCCATCATAGTTAATAACGACTCTGTGGCCCTACCACCTCCTTCTGTAAAGACATATTTTTAATATTTTGGTGGGTAATTTATTGTTTAGTTCATTCCTTTTGCGTTTTTATAGAATTCCTCCATAGATGGCTAGAAATGAGTACAGAATGTCTTATGCCTATAGTTCCTTCATGAATTGGCAGATTCACTTTTCTTCTGGGGCAACAATTTGTCATTTCTTAAAACTATCTTAAAATATTTTAACATAGATTTGAGGGCTTTTTTTAAAAAAAATCAAATTGTGATTCAGACCCTCTACATACCCTCTTCCTGGGTCTCCTGCTATGATTTATCTTTTTTTCTACAGAAGATGTCATTTTTTTATAGTTGAGACTTTAGATGTTTTAAATTCCTGTTGAAAAATCTTTGAACTATGACAAATGCTTTTGATGTAGTTTATGTTTTCAGGCTAAATTTTCGCTTTGCAGACATAAACATTTTAACTGACATTTAATAATCCCAAGCAAAGATATTTTCTAAAAAAATTTCCATTACTCAGATTTCAGACATATTATTAAAACAGAAGACTCCCTGCATCAGAGAGGAAATCACTGTTTTAAGCAGAATATCTGAATGACTGATTTCAATATCAGTATCGATATTTCAATATCCTAACTACAGGCATTTCTTTTTAGGTCTTCAGAGTAGCCCTTGACTTCACCTTACATTGAATCACAATAATCATAGTGTGTGGTTTGAGTTGTAATTATTTTCTCATTAACTGTCAGGTTACTCAGAACGTCTGGAGGTTTAGTCATTAACTCCAAGCGTCTCCACTGCCATCTTCCTAGATTTGGTCTCAGTGGGCAGACACCTGGAGGTGCTCTAGAGGACCGGTCCTCAAACACGTATACAGACCACCTGGGGATCTTGTAAAATGCAGATTCTGCTGCAGTAGGTCCGGGGTGAGGCCTGAGAGTCTGCATTTCTAACAAGTCCCTGGTCAATACTGCTAGTCTGTCTGGACCACACTTTGCGGGGCAAGGATCTCTAAAACTATCAATGGGCCATGGGCCTGAATTCAGAAACTTCCTGATATTAAAAAAGAAAAAGAAAGATAGGAGTAAAACAAGGAAAAGTGAGAAGAGAACCAGGGGTAAGAATAAGGTAATGAGTGAAAGGAAAAAGAAGGACCTTTGAGGAACAATTAAGAAGTTTCCCCAGAGCTAACAGGGTAGCTAGGTGATGGCAATGACATAGGACTGGAGGAGAGGAGGGAAGGGAAGCTAACTTTTATTGAGTGTCTTCTGTGCAACCTGTGCTCTGACATATTGCCATGTGTTTAGGCATGTATATGTAAATGGATATATATGGATATATATATCTGTGTATATATAGAGGATGGATCGATAGAAAGATATTCTGCCTTGTTCCAAAAAGGTTTGAAGAAGCTCTTACATGCACGCATTTCTTCAATCCTCATAACAACCCTTTTAAAATATAAATCGAGAGAGACGAGAAAGCTAAGCCTTGCAGTAATTTTTTTTAAAGCACAGCTCTAGGATTATCTAACTTCAGAGCTCCAAAATCCATGCTTTGACCAGTCAGAGAGCCAGACACGAGTGAAAGAGGTGAAGAGGACAGTTTTGGAACGTGAGAAGAAATGAGAAAAGAGGACGTGGCAGAGACACATGGAAAAATCCAGGAAGAAAGAGAGAGGAAAATGCAGGGCATTCCAGGGCTGCAGTCCAAGTGGATAATTCTAGTCCTGGTAGCAATTAGAGGCGACCCAATTGGCAGTGTCCGCTCCTCTGCAGGAGGGTTGTTGTCACCATCTTTCCTGCCAAGAGTGTTTCCACAACCTTTGTGGCCCTGGTTGGAGTAGCCTTGTTCTATCCAGTGTGGAGAACTCAGTTTTCACCTTAATCACCCTAAACTACCAAGCAGGATGAAGCAGTCTGCCAGACTCTCGGTGGGAGAAGCCATGTAGCAGAAACGTGGGACCCCTAGAGCTTCCTGCCCCCATGCCCACTGGGACTCCATTCTCAGTCTCTTCCTCCTCTTCCAGATCTGCTTTTGGCTCAGTAGACACTCTTAAACCTTCTCGTTTGAGATGACTGAAAATCCTCCAGTTACTTTCCTACATGAAACAGGTTTGTCAGAGACTGAGTGCCAGTAAAATAGGTAGGAACAAGACCTTACAACTCACCCAAAATTTGGGGGGAAAATTATGGTACATATTAGAATAGGGAGAAAAGAAGTGTATATCTACTGTGAACACTGACCACTACACTACCTTAGAATCCTGAAGAACAAAGCTCTTACATTATGCATAATGTTCTAGCTGAATTCTTGTCTGGAGATGTGAAGGAGTATTTTGAATGAAGATGAAGGACAAGAACATAAAATGCCTTTCAGTAGATTAGACGGCATTATAAAGAGCAGATCTTTAGTTATTCAGAAGCGTGTTATTGCACTCTGAATTCAGTGAATCCATCTTGCCCACACATCTATTTCCATATACCTCTATGCAAAGAACAGGTAGGCCAAGGAAATAAGATACTGGGTACTGGCCAAGCAGTATAATTCAATAAGAAGTCTGTCGTTGGCCAGGAGCGTGAGAATTGTCCTTTGATCATAAGTGTCTGACACTACGGTAGAAAAGAAATTATTTTCAAATTTGGTTTTTATTTTTTCAAAGTTACGTATATTCATGTGGTTTAAGGGTTCAAATGGTCCTACAAGACTTTTCTGGAAAAAAGTAGCAATCTCCTCCTGGGCCCTTCCTCTGCTTTCTTTTTTCTTGGTCCCCAGAGGTAACAGCATCCAACTCACAGCTGTTTCTTTTGTATTAACCTCCATATAACCAGATACCAGGCATTTAGGGCTACTTCTCTATATTTATGTTTAGGTGCTACTGGTTTGCAACTATGGAAGAATTTAGGTCCCTTTCACAGATTTTTCTGACCCCTTCAACCCACTACCACCATACACATGAACGCTTTCCATTCCCCCATCTTCCCAAAATCACTGCATCAGAAGTCTGATTAGATCAATATTCAGTATTCACATCGTCATGATTATGTAATATATTTTGGTTACTTTTGTTTTCCTGCCCAACTTTTTGTTTTCTCTGGATTTAATAATTGTGTCATATTTTTGTTTTGTTTTGTTTTCTTAGCCCTCTACGTACTAGTTACCAGTCAACCCCCAAAGTCTCTTCCAATTATCTAAATATGCTTTCAAAGTATTCAGTTACTTGAGATATTCAACTGCTTTTAGTTCCATCCTTTTGGAGACTTCTTTCCTGGAGTCTCCTCAGGGACCTCCCCCATTGTGGACTGGTTATTCTCTGCAATTGGTGTACTGCTATCGTTCTGGGCTATCCTCTCACCGTCATCCTGGAGGCTGCCTTCACCTCTTCTGAGTCGGTGCCCCTGTTTCTTGGCTACTTAGTTTACTAGCTCTTTTGGTAGAGCACTTCCTTTAGAAGCATCCTGAGAATGAGTGCATGTGGGATACATACTTTGAGAGCTTACAGTTGGAAATGTTTTTATCATGTCTTTACACTTAACCGGTACATTATATTAGCATATAATTCTAGACTGGAAATCATTTCCTTTCAGAGTGTTAAAAGCATTGCTCCTTTGACTTCTAACCTACAGGATTGTTGTTGTGAAACCTAAAGCCATTCCGATACCTGACCCTTCATATGTGACTTTTTTTTTACCCCCTTTTCCATGCCAATAGGACCTTTTCTTAGTGGTGTTCTAAGATTTCATGATGTGCATTGGTACGGTTCTATTTTCATGTATTGTTCCGAGTATTGGATTGACTCTTTCAAACTGGAAACATATGTCTTTTGATTTGGGGAATTTTAATGATCTATTTGTTGATAATTTCGAGCCCTCTTTTTCCTGTATTCTCTTTCTCTATGGCTTCTATTAGTCAGGCATGAAGTGACTCTTGGACTGATCATCTGAGTTTTCTCATCTCTTCTCACATTTTTCATTTCTGTTCTTTTGCTCTGCTATGTGGACTATTTACTCAATTTTATTCTCTAAATCTTCTATTGATGTTTTTAAGGCAACATTGATTCTACTACCATATTTTAAAGTCTAAATTTCTAAAAGCTTATTCTTGTTCTGTGTTGCTCTTTTTAAAAAATAGTACTCTGTTTTTGCTTCATGGATGTTTCATGTTTGTGAGGATATTAATTATATACTTAGATATATAATTATAAAATATATATGAAAATTAATTATCTGTATATAATTTTAGAAAATATATATTAAACTCTCTGCATAGTCTTCTCCCTCCAGTTTACTTTCCTTCTGCTTACTCATTCAATCGCTGAATTGTATGTCTGGTGACCCTTGATTGCCTGCTTATAATTAAGAAAGGGGCACTCACTAAAAAGCTCATTGGCAGCTATGTGCACTTGCACTGGGTTCTCATCATCTGGCTTGACCATTCACTGAGAAATTTGTTTGCCCATATCTTTTGTTCTTTTCTTTCGGGTTGGTCAGACTCTCCAGAGAAAAATCTTATAATTTCCTGCCTGGAGGAAATAAACCTGGCTGCCAGCATTCTGTGAACTGAGTAGAGAGTGCTCACACAGAACCTCAATATTTTGTATGCGTGGTAGGCAGTATAACAGCTCCCTAAAGATGTCCGTATCCTAATGCTCAGAGCCTGTAAATACGTACCTTATGTGGCAAAAGAAACCCAGTAGATGTGATTAAGTTAAGGATCTTGAGACAGGAAGATTATCTTAGATAATCCAACTTCATCTTCAGCCTCATCTTATACCACTGTCCTCTCCCTCTTACCTTGCAAAGTGGCTTGTATACAGTCACCCCTCAATACATATTTGTTGAATAAGTGGATTGATCAACAAATATATTAGAAAGAAGAAAGGATACATTTTAAAATATATCATTGTAAGGACTGTGATCTTATTTTCAAGTTTTCCTACTGGCTCAGGTTAGAAAACTTCTATGAACCCAATGGCTTGATAAATGTTTACTTTTGACTTTGTCTTTGGAGCCAAAGGACTGGTTTGAGAAAGGGAGAGAGAATCTAGCTGGAAGAGGAGGTAAGGAGGTCATCTGTTTTCCAGCTAATGAGCTGGGCAGTGTCAGGGAGAGGAGGTGGCTGCACTGAGGCTAATATACCTTCAATCAGACAATGTATACCTAGATCCTAGCACAGTGGCTGGCACAAAAAGATACTCAATAAATATTTGTTGAATTGATGAAAAAAAAATGGCCTTCCTACTTTACCACATGCCCTCCAAGCTACAAGTAACCCTTTATGATTTCCTACTTAACGCTGCCATTGAAGATCACTTCTGCCCTTTTTTTTTTTTTTTTTTTTTTTGCGGTACGTGGGCCTCTCACTGTTGTGGCCTCTCCCGTTGCGGAGCACAGGCTCCGGACGCACAGGCTCAGCGGCCATGGCTCACGGGCCCAGCCGCTCCGCGGCATGTGGGATCTTCCTGGACCAGGGCATGAACCCGTGTCCCCTGCATCGGCAGGCGGACTCTCAACCACTGCGCCACCAGGGAAGCCCACTTCTGCCCATTTTTAGCTCTATGTTTTGATAGAGGAAAAGTCAACATGCTATTTGTCTACGGTTCGGTCAAGTCATACTATTTTAAGGACAACTATCCTAAGTCCAGTTTAGAAGAGGCCCATTTATTATTCCACTTCATAAGTATTCCACTGCACATTCACAAAGACTATGTCCTTTCAAAGTCATTAGAGATCTCATTTCTTAAATCTAATGTAATTCCCGAAAAAGGAGCTTGTTCTAAGAAAGAACAAAGACTTGAGCTACAGTTTAATATGGATGGCAATGCAAATATATTGTTGAGCATTTTCTGCTGTGGTTCACTTGGCCCCAAGGGCAGACAGCACAGCAAGCACTTGCATAAAAAAATGAAGCTTATCTTGCTGGACCGAAAGAAGGTACCCAAGTTCACAGGGCCCCAGGAGCTTGGCAAAGGGTGGTCTGGCAGAGTTTTGACACGCTATTATGGGATAAGATTGTGGGTAACTGGAAAACCCCTTTCTGGCATATAAAAGATGTAATTATCTGGTAGTTCCTTGAAATTCTTCAGCTAGGCTTTTATTTATTTAACCAGTGATGGCAAATTACCTCAGCTTCTATGCTGGCATGATACATCGGTAATGGCTGCTAGAAGCCTATAATGATAAAAGTTCTGAGGAAATATTGGGGCTCATCAAGAAAGTGTTGTCATAGATTAGCAATGTCAGCTATGAGTTTTGGAATAGGGATTGGTGTCACGCCACATATTTAATATCCTTTCAGGCTTTTTTTTGGTCTTATTAAAATCTAAGTAATTATATGTAAAAATCCACATAATTTTCACATAAATTCTGTAAAGTAAGTACTGTTATAGTCTTCATTTTTATTTCGGATGAAGAAACTTAAGGTACAGACATATTGTTTCCAAAAGTATATTGCCAATTAGCGGTGGAACTTATATTTGAACACATGCCTCTCTAACTCCAGAGCCCCTCCAAGCTTTTAACAACCATATAATCTTCCCTAAGAATTCTAGAGTGCTGATATTTAATGCTGTTATCACTCATTTATACCCTAGAGTGAATGAGTTCCTTTCTATCCTTACCTAAGATAGGAAAATATCAAAGATTAATAAGGTTGGCAGGGCTGAAGACAAACTACCTACTTTACAATACTGTTTAAGACTGATTCTTAGTCTAAATATTGAAAACATGACTTAGTATATGACTAGTCAAGGAAATATGAATTATTCCTGGATTATTTAAGTACATCTGTACCATTTATATTTTGAGATCCAAACCAAGTAGAAGTATTACTCTCAGATGAGATTTTTTTTTTTTTTTTTTTTTGCGGTACTCGGGCCTCTCACTGTTGTGGCCTCTCCCGTTGCGGAGCACAGGCTCCGGACGCACAGGCTCAGAGGCCATGGCTCACGGGCCCAGCTGCTCCGTGGCACGTGGGATCATCCCGGACCGGGGCATGAACCCGTGTCCCCTGCATCGGCAGGCAGACTCTCAAACACTGCGCCACCAGGGAAGCCCTCAGATGAGATTTTTCATCCTTTGAAATGTTTTATTCTAAAAGTAAGGATGTTAATCACTACGGCACGATGAGTTTCCAAATGCAGGTAATTGTACTTTGTTTTCCTTAAACATTTAGAGGTTGTTCTCTTAATGGGATGATCTCTCTATTTATGGAAACATATTACTATCACTTTCCCCGAATATTTATTTCTCTAATTGTTAAAATCATTTGTAAATATGCAATTTACATGTAAATCATTCATGTAAAACAGTTTGGATTTTACCCAAAGGCAGGGAAAAATACAAAACCAAAAAATCTTCAAATATTTGTAGTTGGTGTTAGAAATGTCAGAGTATTGTTTGATTTCTTGCATGTTCTTTTACTTTTACAGAAAAATCTGTCATTGCTCAACCAATATTTGTTTTTGAAAAGAGAAAACAAACTTTTAAGGTAAGATCAAGTCACTTTTCTTTGAGTTTTTTTTTGAGGTATTTATTTATTTTGGCTGCGTTGGGTCTTCTTTGCTGTGCGCGGGCTTTCTCTAGTTGCGGAGAGCAGGGCCTACTCTTCATTGCAGTGCGCGGGCTTCTCATTGAAGTGGCTTCTCTTGTTGAGGAGCACTGGCTCTAGGTACATGGGTTTCAGTAGTTGCAGCGCGTTGGCTCAGTACTTGTGGCTCACAGGGTCTGGAGTGCAGGCTCAGTAGTTATGGTGCACGGGCTTCGTTGCTCTGCAGCATGTGGGATCTTCCCGGAGCAGGGATTGAACTCGTGTCCCCTGCATTGGCAGGCGCATTCTTAACCACTGCACCACCAGGGAAGTCCCTCTTTGATTTTTACTTTGACAAGACTGTATTTCGAGAAGCTAGCTATACTAAATGATATCACTGCTGCATAAATTTATCCTCTGTTCTTCACTTAGAGGAGTAGTAACTCCAGAATATTTACATCATAGGGATTTACTGACAGCAATTTGGCTGAAATGGGAAGCCAGAGGCCTTATCTTGAAACTATGGATAACATGCCATTTTTGCCAAATTATCTGTGTTTTTTTTTTTTTTTGGAGTGACTGGGAAAGGGGAGGGGCTGAAGGAGATTAGGAGGGCTAAGGCTCATCATGCATTCCCCACCACTGACCTAGCTTAAAACTGGATATAAAATAAGTTCTAAACTGCAATATATGATTCAAAAGAAATCTTGAGGACTCTATTTGCTTTTTCAGCATCATACTAAAATCACTTGCTTTGAAAGACAAACGATAGCATTAGTAGCATTCTCACTTTAGCCTAACTAGTATTTTCTTGTTATTCATTCTTACTTATGGAGGTAATTTACCCTACTACCCACAAAACTAACTAAAGAAAAACTCAACTCCTAGTGAGTAAAGGTGAGCAGCTTTTCCTAGCCTAGCTGAATAGACCTGGCTTCTGAGAATTCTCTTATAAAGTGACAGTCTGATTTGAAAACAGCAAACACTCAGCTCTCACTGGTAGCTTTGTTTCCTTCCAGAGACCTGCAGAAGACACCCTGTATGAAGCAGCAGAACATGGTAATGATTTGTATCCTGTATTTCAAAAGCAATCTTTATACAAAGAGATAAGTAGGCACAAGCATTTTGGCATGTGGCACAGACAATGTAAAATCGAATGGTTTTTCTTGTTTTTAAGCATGCAAGTAGACTGGCTCTTGTTTTGAAAGATGACATGTAGGTCTTTGGGAACACTGATGTTAACAACACTAAAATCCCATGATTCTCCACTGCCTGTACTTCAACCTTCCAAAAGCATTCTCCATACAATCTCAGAATTTGTACGCAACCTCTTGCCAAAGCCACTTTTTAAAAATTGTTTCACAGTACGATGATATGCCTATGGGTTTATAATCTCCAAGTTATTAACCCCAATATCTAACACTGTGCTTCAGAAATTAACACATTGTCAAACGATGATATATCTAGAGAAAAGGAAATTCTGTTTCTCCTCTCATATCACGGATTGAGCCTAATTTGTTATTGCAATCAGTTTTACCCTTCACATTGAATTTCTTACAGAGTGTAATGATTCTTCAAGAAAGCGTGTCCGGTCTTCATCTTTTACTTTGCATACTACAGATTCTCAGTCCCAAGGAGGTAGGTATAGCCTTGACTGCTGAGTGTTCACTGTTATGTTTACTCTGAGTGTGACACTACTAAGGGACTTTTCAAACACATAATGTTTAAAAATCTACCCATTGATAGTGTTTATAATATATTGTTGTATGAAGATAGCAGTTTATAAATGAATTGCACAGTGAGTTATTATTTAAAAAGTCAATTAATCAACATTGGAAAAAAGACTGAAAGGATATAAACCACAGTGTTGGCAATGGTTATCTTAGGTAATGGGATTACAAGTGATTTGGCTCCCTTGTCCACCACCCCCCCACCCCCCACCCCCAGCCCACTCCACCCCCCAACTCCGACCTTTGTATTTTGCTGTGTTCACAAAGTTTCTGCATTAAGCATGTATTAGCTTTACAATTAGGAGAAACTCCTATTTCCTCCTAAGTAAACATCTACTTAAATAAACAGATGTCTGTTTTTAAAAAAACACTTTATTCTAAGAACTTTATCATATGCTGTGTTTTGAATAAACCATTAACTTAGTTTGCCTCTCTCCTATACTCAAAGCACTCTGGTGACTTCTTTTATGATGGATCACACTGCCCTCTGCTGCGTCATACAGCTATTTATGTATATGTCTGTCTCCTCCACTGAGAGTTCCTTGAGGTCATCTTCACGCCTGATAGAGTGTCTAACACACGATGATCATGTAAATATTTACTGAATAATTCTCACCAGAGGCACTCTTTATTTTTAATCGATAAAAATACAAAAATTTTTCTAATCTGGTGATAAAGAAAATTTTCCAAAACAGCAAAAATCCAAATCAAA
Organism: Phocoena phocoena; assembly: GCF_963924675.1. Classification (NCBI taxonomy): domain Eukaryota; kingdom Metazoa; phylum Chordata; class Mammalia; order Artiodactyla; family Phocoenidae; genus Phocoena; species Phocoena phocoena. The sequence goes on along the minus strand of NC_089221.1, from coordinate 29,926,756 downwards.
AGAAAAACAAACCCCACTTCCTTATTGACTCCAGTTTGCAATCTGCTTTTAGCATCAACCTTGTCCCAGAAGCGACTAAGATCGTCATCCTTCACGGATCTCCCGACCTTCCCCCCTTCTGGGCCAGGTAATAAAGAACTTCTTAGAACCTCAAGCCTGACACTCTGACTTTTCCAAATCCATTCTTATTCATGATGAGCTTTCTTTTTCGGCTACTATAAAACTCTGACATTTTAGTGGCAAATAAAATAGGGGCCTTAGCAAAGTATGCATGGAAGACTACCTTCTGAATTCCAGCCCCACAAATCTAGACAGTATATCTGTTTATTTTTGGTAGAAAGTTTAAGCTTGATGACGTTTTTTAGGATTTCATGTTTGTGACAGCATTATTTTATGTAAGGTAGCCCTATAAAATATAGTAACTTGCTTTATTTTCCTTATTATTGTCCATCTGTACAGTTTATAATATATGCAGTACTCAAAATATATAACTATGTGTAGATTCTCAAAGTTTATGCTTTAAATTTATATTCTAAAGTTTAGAATATGATTCCTTTTGAATTTTTCACTAATTAAAACATTACCTCTTTTTATTTGAAATTTGTAATACTTTGCTAAGTAAAACTATTTTATCATAATAAAATATTTGAAATGGTTGAAACATGCTCTACATCAAGATTATGATTTGTAGTCTTGTATATTTTTGTTTCTACTGAACAACCAACTGCCTTTTCCGAGTTAAGCTTACCACAAGAAACAGAAAATACGAACTATTCACTTCCTTTTAGCAGATTCTACCCAGGAACCACAGAGTTTTCAAACTAATGAATTTATATTCTTATTAACAATTCCAAGCGTGACTGAGCAACAATATGGTCAGACACCTTTCACATACAGAAGAGACAGGTTCTAGTTCAATAAGCTCCATCTATATGTGCCTGACAAGTTACAGACATTAAGAGGAACAGGGGTCTTAATCCCAGAGGATTTGTTTTATTGTATTTGTGCATAAAGTAAAGGGATGGCTTTAAATTATCTGGAAAACTGCTTCAATTCATTTTCTAAAAATCAGACACACATACAAAAAGAATGAATAAAAAAGCCACTGATATTACCAAGCACATCCCATTTTATGTTGTGCAGAATCTTGGCGCTGTTGGAATGGAGACAAATAGTACAATTTTAAATGGCCCATTCAGTGTTACTTTATAATAATAAAGATCATAAAAACCATGTAATTGAACTTTGAATTAGAGAAGCTATTCTACCCCAACATTTATAATACTTTGAAGAAGCAATCCTTATTCTTTTCTCATCTCCTTTAATCCAACACTCAAAGGTTGCTATTTCTGCGATTTGCAACCAAGAGGTGATCTCTGAGATGTGTAGTACAGACATACCTCGTTTTATTGAACTTCACAGATACTGCATTTTTTACAAATTGAAAGTTTGTGGCAACCATACCTCAAGGAAGTCTATGGATGCCACTTTTCCAACAGCATTTGCTTGCCTTGTGTCTCTGTGTCATATTTTGGTAATTCTCACAATATTTCAAACATTTTCATTATTATTATACCTGTTATGGTGATCTGTGATCTTAGATGTTACTACTGTAATAGTAATTTTGGGGGACACTTAAACCACGACCATATAAGTCATGATGGCCAACTTAATAAATGTGCATGTTGACTGCTCCACCAACCAGCCTGCTCCCCCATCCCTTTCCCTCTTCTCAGGCCTCCCTATTCCCTGAGATACAGCAATATTGAAATTAGGCCAGTTAATAACCTTATAGTGGCCTCTAAGTGTTTGAGTGAAAGGAAGAGTCACATGTCTCTCACTTTAAATCAAAAGTTAGAAATGATTAAGTTCCGTGAGAAAGGCATGTCTAAAGCCAAGATAGGCCAAAAACTAGGCCTCTTGCACCAAACGGTTAGCAAATATGTGACTGTGAAGGAAAAGTTCCTGAAGGAAATTGAAAGTGCTACTCCAGTGAACACATGAATGATAAGAAAGTGAAACAGACTTCTTGCTGATATGGAGAAAGTTCTAGTGGTCTGGAGAGAAGATCAAACCACCCACAATATTCCTTCAAGCCAAAGCTTAATCAAGAACAAGGCCCTGACTCTTTTCAGTTCTGTAAAGGCTGAGAGACTTGAGGAAGCTGCAAAAGAAAAGTCTGAAGCTAGCAGAGGTTGGTTCATGAGGTTGAAGGAAAGCAGCCGTCTCCAAAACATAAGTGTGCAAGGTGAAGCAGCAAGTGCTGATGCAGAAGCTGCAGCAAGTTATCCAGAAGATCTAGCTCAGGTCATTAATGAAAGTGACTACCCTAAACAACAGATACTCAATGTAGGTGAAACAGCCTTATACTGGAAGAAAATGCCATGTAGGGCTTTTCATAGCTAGAGAGGAGAAGTCAATGCCTGGCCTCAAAGTTTCAAAGGACAGGCTGACTCTCTTGTTAGGGACTAATGCAGCTGGAGACTTTAAATAGAAGCCAGTGCTTATTTAGCATTCTGAAAATTTAGGGCCCTTAAGAATTATGATAAATCTACTCTGCCTGTGTCCTATAAATGGAAAAACAAAGCCTGGATGATGGCACACCTGTTTACAATATGGTTTGCTGAATATTTTAAGCCCACTGTTGTGACCTACTGCTCAGAAAAAGGTTCCTTTCAAAATATTACTGTTCAGTGACAATATATCTGGTCACTCAAGAGCTCTGATGGAGATGTAAAACAAGATTAATGTCATTCATGCCTGCTAACACAACATCCACTTTTCACCCCATGGATCAAGGAGTCATTTTGACATTCAAGTCTTATTATTTAAGAAGTACATTTTAGGGACTTCCCTGGTGGCACAGTGATTAAGACTCCGTGCTCCCAATGCAGGGGGCCTGCGTTTGATCCCTGGTCAGGGAACTAGATCCCACATGCATGCTGCAACTAAGAGTTCGCATGCCACAACCAAGGAGCCCGTGAGCTACAACTAAAGAGCCCACCTGCTGCAACTAAGACCCAGAGCAAGCAAATAAATAAATTAAAAAAAAAAAAAAAAAGAAGTACATTTTGTAAGGCTATAGCTGCCATAGGTAGTGATTCCTCTGATGGATCTGGACAAAGCATTTGCAAACCTTCTGGAAAGGACTCACCATTCTAGCTGCCGTTAAGAACATTTGTAATTCATGGGAAGAGGTCAAAATATCAACATTCACAGGAGTTTGGAAGAAGCTGATTCCAACCCTCATGGATGACTTTGAGGGGTTCCAGACTTCAGTGGAGGAATAAGTACAGATGTGGTGGAAATAGCAAGAGAACTAGAATTAGACGTGGAACCTGAAGATGTGGCTGAATTGCTGCAATCTGATGATAAAACTTGAACAGATGAGGAGCTGCTTCTCATGGATGAGCAAAGAAAGTGGTTTCCTGCTCATCTAGTCCTGGTGAAGATGCTGCAAAGGTTGTTGAAATGACAATAAAGGATTTAGAATAAACTTAGTTGGGGGTTTGAGGGGACTGACTCCAATTTTGAAAGAAGTTCTGTGAGTAAAATATTATCAAACAGCATTGCACGCTACAGAAATCATTTGTGAAAGGAAAAGTCAACTGATGCTGCAAACTTCACTGTTGTCTTATGTTAAGACATTGCCACGGTCACCCCAGCCTTCAGCAACCACCAGCCTCATCAGTCAGCAGCCACAGACACTGAGGCAAGACCCTCCCCCAGCCGAAAGATTATGACCCTCTGAAGGTTCACATGATGGTTAGCATTTTTTTAGCAATAAAGTATTTTTAAATTAAGATACATATATTGCTATTGCACACTTAACAGACTACAGTATAGTGTAAATGTAACTTTTATATGCACTGGGAAACCAAAGAATTTGTGTGACTCACTTTATTGTGATACTCATTTTATTGCAGTGGTCTGGATCCCAATCAGCAATATCTCTTTGGTATGCCTATAATTCTGTTCTTGCAGCCAAGACCACAGTCTTATCCCATCAATTCACTTCACAGAAAAATGGCCTAGAGTAATGGTCATCTTTACTTCTCTCTTCGGGTATCATTAAAGAGTGGGGAAGGGGCAGAATTTGCTAACAATTTTATAACAGTCTATAAGAAATATATATTAATGCACACAGATGGTTCACTACCAATTCAGAGTTTATAATCTGTAGAATTTCTCTCAGTATTCAATTTCATGATTCTAAAGAAAACTGTCTATTTCACTTGCGACCTAATTTTCACTTATTTTTCTGAGTAAAAAGACTAGCGAAACTCATCTTGCCATCACACTTCTTGAGCAGAATCAGTGCTCTCATGAGCACTGCCTACTACTCTGTTAGTGCCAACAGCGACATCTACTGGTGAGTTCGGTGCAAGACCGTTAAAACAGTAGAAACTGACTATAGGTTTAAAAATGTTTGTAAACATGTTTTTTACAGTGAAGAAAAACAATGTTTTTATGACATCAACTTTTGTGCAAAGGAATGTTGATATGAACAGTGCAGAACAAGGTATGTAGCTTCTCTTTATTACAAGAACCTCAGAAATTTTGTTTTATCATCAATTTTGTTTTATCATCCATATCTTAATCTCTGTGTGTGTGTATGGTGGTATGGTGGTTGAGTGACAAAACATGAAGGAAAGCATTTGGTAAGCTAAGTCCCATGATCAAAATGAATAGTTACTGGGTTAAAAGTAGGCAGGAAGAAAGTACCAGGCAGCTCACTGGCTATTTTGACTTTGATTAGTTAACATTAACCCCTCGTTTAATCATGACTTTAGAAAATTAGCATTAAATTAGTAAAAAAAATAGAGAGGAAAAGTATTTCACTAAAGATATATTGTCCCTTTCATTCTGTTCTTTTAAGGTCCTGTGAAACATTCTGAACATGTTCTAAGACCTGCTATCTTGCAGCCACCTCAAGCTCAAAAGTGTATAAAAGTAAGAAAAGCATTTGGACACGATGTGTTGGAATCCTGCAAGAGTAGAGAAAAAAACAAAAATAAGGTAAGAAAACCTCCTATGGTAGGACTGACCTCAATTCTCCATCCTTCTTTTGGTAGACTGTTGTGGGCCCCCATATCCGGAATTAGGGGCTGCCTGACCTTTGTTCTGTTGCTGAAGCAGCTACCAGGCTGGAAAAACAGCTGGACAAGATAGCCAAAATCCCTCAGTAACCTTATTAAACTTGTCCTCTTAAACTGGAGGGTTGCTCCCGGGAACAAGTCTTGTGTTATCTCCTAAGCTGTAAAGCTGAGTCCTGTGTAGTGGGGACCCTTGGGGTCTTGTTCTGGTGCATTGATCCCATGTGAGAATAAGGGAGCAATGCGGTGGCAGGGGCCAGGAGTCAGATGTCAAAAAAAGGAAAGGGATTTTTTTTGTATCTTCAACTGGTGGACATGCTAGTGTGGCTTCCCTTCCAGACCCATCTTCATGGAAACAGGAGTAACGAACTACCTCCACAGTGTAATTGGGAGGGCTTGGGAAGCCTCTGGAGACAGAAACAATTTCTCTCTTCCAACTGAATCACTTGCTATGGGCCTTTCTCAGGAGATATTCATTTTACTCAGGCCATGCAGATATGGGCTTGGGGATATTCTGTTGCTATAGTTCTATCTGTGTCTTCCAGAAGCAGACACTTGAGAGGAAGGGAACACAGGATCAACAGGGTGGAATTTGAGAGTTATTCCATCAGTCATTTGCTTCCAGCTAAACTACTGAGGGTTGATCAGCTGGTTTTGGCTTTTTTCCCAGACTGAACATGAGGACAGTGACACATGCAAGTGTTAAAATACCAATCATTTAATCAATTCAGTGAAAGTAATCCAATTGGTACTAATCCTACCTTTACTGCTATTTAACTGTGTTTTCATTGACACATGGATGTGTTAAAATACGAATCATTTAATCAATTCAGTGAAAATAATCTGATTGGTACTAATCCTACCTTTACTGCTATCTAACTGTGCTTGCATTCTTAGACAAAGCACCCAACCTTCTCTTTTTTATCAGTGAAGTGAGGGAATTGAACTTGGTCAGCATTTACCATCTTTTTATTTTTTTTTTTTTTGTGGTACCCGGGCCTCTCACTGTTGTGGCCTCTCCTGTTGCGGAGCACAGGCTCCGGACGCACAGGCTCAGCGGCCACAGCTCACGGGCCTAGCTGCTCCGCCGCATGTGGGATCTTCCCGGACCGGGGCAGGAACCCGTGTCCCCTGCATCGGCAGGCGGACTCTCAACCACTGCGCCCCCAGGGAAGCCCTACCATCATTTTTATATTTCCAAATCTTTTTCTTTGTTAAGACATGATTTAATGAGACCCATTATGAATTTTAAAAATCATTTCATCATTTATGCATGATATATGATGTGACTTTTAGGTATAACATATTTTAAAATTTCAAATCAGTATTTTATTAAACATTTTCACTTAAATATAATCATCACTATATTACATAAATTCTTTACCTATTTAAGGAGTGATACATGTTGTTTAATTAGTATGTAAGAAAAAGTATTATGTGTTAACTAATTTCTAAAATGTTATTACATTGCTTTTGATTTTGGAATGGCATGTTCTATAAATTATGGATTAAAATTTTTATTGCACATTACGTCAAAAGTTGATCAACATTTATTTTTGCCATGATTTTTTGAAATCCTGCATTGCATGTATTTAAAATAAAATCTGTAACAAAATAAAACTAAAGGGGGCTTCCCTGGTGGCACAGTGGTAGAGAGTCCGCCTGCCGATGCAGGGGATGCAGGTTCGTGCCCCGGTCCGGGAGGATCCCACGTGCCGCGGAGCGGCTGGGCCCGTGAGCCATGGCCACTGAGCCTGCGCGTCCGGAGCCCGTGCTCCGCAACAGGAGAGGCCACAACAGTGAGAGGCCCGCATAACGCAAAAATAAATAAATAAATAAAAACAAAGCATAAGATAAATTTTCAGGCTATTGTTTATAAGCATTTCTTCTTGAATAACTTATTAAGGGCATAAATAGAACTTATTCCTAATAAGTGAAAAGCCTAATTGGATATGCCCATCATTGAATTTTCTCCATTGAATGATGATTTCTGAAGGTCTCAAGACAAACTATATATAAGATGCTATGTCAAATGGATAATTAATATGAACCTGCTATATAAAAAAATAAAATTAAATTAAAAAATTAAAAAAAAAGATGCTATGTCAGAATTCTGACAAAATGTTATAATTTATAGATCTAGTAAGAATTATCTGTAGGTGAATTTTACAGAACACTTGTTTTTATGATCTTTATTAACTTGTATATCAAAATTAGAGCAATTTTCATTCATCCTGTCATTAATTTTGGTCACTTATTGCATGTAATTCAAATAATATATGCCAAATAACAACTATCTCAACCAACATAGAGTTAAAAACTACCATTTTGGCTGAGATACATCATCTGAGTGACTGAGTCACAAGCATGTACTTTGATCTTTGCTAACCAATGGCACATACTCTCTTGACACATATTTCTCAGCTCTCAAGTCCTGTTACAAAGGGAAAAATACTCAAAATTATTTTTATTGATTGATATAAAATTAAAGTGGAAACAGACCCCATTTACCTTTAAAGATAGGAAGTCCCTGCAACATCTTTGAAAATCCCTGGTGGAGGAAGGGATGTGTCCACAAAACACTGAGGACACTAGATTAGATAACAGATAGAGGCTCCTTCCAGTTCTAAAACTGCTCACTCCTTCATTTATACATTAATCCAGGTAAGGTGCATATGTATATACACATCAGATGGAGTAACTAACTGATTTAGTTACCAGTCGGAAGTTTCTAGAGGAAGAGATGGAGTTTTCTCTCGCACTGGGTGGCCATGATGGTGAAGCTCTTAGGGTGTTTCCAGGGATTAAATAGTCCTGAAAGATATTTACTAATCTAGAAATGAGAATTAACTCCACTTGGCTAAAGGGGTAAGAGTAACAAAAGGAGGTGGGATTTCTGAATGTTCCCGCTCAGTCTGGTGTCAGGCAGACCCAGGCTCGAATATCAGTCCCCTTTCCTTGTTGCCCAGGCCTGCCCCCATTATTTAAGCTTGTTAGGTCAGTTTACTTACCTGTAAAATGTGTTTAATAGAAGTACAAAGTGTATAGAGTTGTTCTGAGGAGCGTATGAAATAATGTATATAAAATGTTTAGGGTAGTACTTGAACAAAGTAAGTTTTCAACGCATTAATATATCTAGTAAGGCAGTTTAAATGAACTTTTTGATGGATTTTTTTCTTTCAGATTTCTGAGGAGAACTCCTATTTGCTAAGTGAAAATTTACCAAGTGCCAGAATTTCAGTCCAGCTGTCTACTAACCAGAATTTTTTAGGTCCTACATCAGTAGGGTAAGTTAGTGATGGGGAAACAGGTGGTGTTCTTTCATTCTTGCTTTCTTTTATCATTATAACCATTTCCGGGAAAAAAGGTTCGGACATTGTACAGATAAAATGTCAAGATTTCTGTTTGAAAGGAGATTTTATAAATATACAAATTTAAAATGTTTTTTAAAACATCTCTAATATTTAAATATTATCATATTGATATTGGATCATCTCTATTGTCTTGTTGACTTGGGTAAGTATGTTTCAAATAGGTACAGCTAAATTTTTATTTAGTTAGGCATTAATTATTGGCTAATAGATTAACCTTTCCATGGCATTCTTTCTTTCCCCTCTTTTAAATTATTGCTGGCATTATTATTTATTAACATAGGTTGGATAGACAACAAAGAAAGCAGTAGAAATATGCAAAGTGAAAGTTAATATTTACTAGCATCACCAGTGATGAGGGCATGTTTGATCTGAGAGAAGATTACAACTAGCCGTGGACATTCTGGACTCGCGATTAGGGCCCACGCAGGTACCTCAGCCCTTACCTACTGTGCACACTGGGGATGCAACAGGGATCCCAGAGTCCATCTGTCAACAAACAGAGGGCTGCATGTCTTTGAGTTTCTCATTATGCAAAACACTTAAAACGCTAAAAAAAAAGTTTCTGGGAGGGAAAAACCAAATTAAACCACTGCACACTCAAGTATAACTGAGAAGATAGATTGGCTTTGCTTTTGCCCTGAGACCTTGGATCGCTAAAAGCATTGGCCAGTTGGGGAAGAGGAGAGTGGAGACTGGAGACTGGAGACGAGTCAGTGCTGGAAAAGCAAAAAGATAAGGGCTGGGCAGCTCCCCTGTTGATCACACAGCCTGTTTGGACTGGTCTTGGCCAGTGCTGTAACAGCCGTCAAATATTTTGAATAGGATCCCTGGAAGTACCTATCTCAATTTTTCCATCATTTCTCATTAACTTCAGATAAACAAAAGTTAGCAGATGTCTTTATGCTTTACATAAATCTATTAAATCATCTGATTATTTCATGTGCTAAGGTTTAAAATGGCTATATTCATTGCTACTATATTTAAAATAGCAAATGCTTATTTCTTTTCCTTAGATGTCAACCAAATGAAGATAAGTATTCTTTTAAAAGCTGCAGTTCTGATTTCGTTTTTGGAGAAAACATGGTAGAAAGAGTTTTGGTAAGATTTTGGTAAATGTTTCTATTATTATATAGAGAGCTGTCACTTCAAATTTCTGAAGGCAAATTAATTAAGACAATGTTAAATTGGAGCATACTTTTTAACTCCTGAGTTCAAAGGCACATTTCCTATCTTTAACTGGAAAGGTTCTCCTGGGAAGCAAGTTCTAGTTGTTAAAATAATAGACAAGAACCACAGAGGAAGGGAATTGTATAATTATAACATTATTACTGATAAGAAATACTAAATACTTCTTTGACTTGCATTAAACCAGAGGTACCCAAGGAAATCCCAGAACTGTCTGCAATAGTGAGATAAACTCAACTGGTCATGATATTTTAATACAGTTTTTCAATAGCATTTTTTATAACAAGATGCATTTAAAATCATTTGCCAAATTTTTCTCATTAACCACAACTTTCCCCTTCAAGATTTTACACTGAAAAGCATTATTATAACTTTTTTCGCTAGCTGTAAGAGGAAGATCATAGTCTTTTACTTGCCTAGGAGAATGTACTTGCCAAGTGGAACCCCCTGATTATTATTACCATCATCCTTAATTAATACTGAGCATCCTCCTACGTGAGGCAGTTGCTGCTCTGTCCTCCACAGGGCACGTTTCTAAAACAGAGCATGATCTACAGTGGGGAATTATACAGCCAAGTGGAAGCTGTGCAGCAAATGTGCCCATGGTTTTATCTGGTCCAACACATCTTTATACTCTTTCCACTTTCACCCAGACCAGAATCTTGGCTGAGACAAGACAAGGAAGCTAGCTTGTCTCAGGGCTATTAGTTACATGAAGAATCCCACGGAGGATGTACAGATTTTAAAACCTGTGCAAGGGCTCAGAATAACAAAAGGACCACCAACTCATGAGGCCTGTTTATTCCAAGATTTTAAGGGCTTTCACAAATCAGTTACTTTTAAGAGCTAGCTTATTCTACACCTGCCTCAGGCTTAACCCCGATTCCAAGAGAAGTATCACAGCTTCTCAGCTTTGAGGCACCCTTCCGCCACTCCCAAGATGAAGGTCAGCTCCAGCAATCCTAGAGCTGTTGACCCACACCTTTGGATCTGAACCAGAATGGACCAACTTCCAGGAAATATATTTAGGCACATTTATTCTAGATTAGTCGCAGCTTCTGTAAGATGTCACAGACACAAATAAAATACTCTTCAAACCTCATGGGATCAACTTTAACATTCAACTCATTTAACAGACATGGATTGTGTTCTTATGATATATAAAGCATTGGCATTGGTCTCAAGTTTGGTGGCATATTACAATCATCTGGTGAGCCTTCAGAGGACTTATGCCTGGCCATCTCCCCTAACCAATTAGATCGGGATCTCCGTGGGTGAGGCCAGGTGTCAGGAGATTTGAATATACAGCCAGGATTGAAAACCACCTGGGTAAGTGGTTATGCAAAGCTAAAGAAGACCTTGTCCTCTAGAGACATTTACAGTGCAGTAAGGGAAAGAGATACCTATACAAATGAACTACAGTGGGAATTACAGATTTGGTGTGAGGAGGTAGGTACCTGTGTGCATTTCCTATGGGTGCTTCAACTTTGACTTACAAAGGAACCTGAGCTTCCTGTCTCCTTAAGCTGATAACATGCTAGGATAGCAGGAGCTGTAGAGATCACCTGTGTTTGTCCTCTAGTTGATCCTGTAATCCTGTGGCTTTGTGATTTGGGGGCCAGGACGCCCTCTTGATTTGTTTGCTGACCATGTGCTTTTAAGAGTGAGTCATTAAACTTTCTGTGCTTTAGTTTCTGTTTTCTTAAAATGGAAATAGTTACACCCATCTCTACCAATTTTAACAGATCATCTTGATGTCCAGTTAAATAATGTGAAAGAATCTTGAATTAGTAAGGGGAAAGATATATACCCAAGTTCTGAAGTATTGTCCAATTCTCCCTGTTCTGCAGGGAGCTATGCAGGGGGCTGTACAGGAGGTTATAAATGGCATGGAAATTACTTGGTCTTTTTTCACACAGGCATTGATTACAACACATGTGCAAATCCCCAGGTACGCAGCCTTAAAAGTGATTGTTGGCAAAAATTGTCTTAGAGGAGAAGTTAGGATTCCTTCTGTAGTGATGATGTGAGACAGCTAGTGGGTTCTTTGGATAACTTTTTAATTTTTTAAATGAACTGGATAGAAAGAGTGGACTGTTGAGAATACCGAAATACCTTGAAAAAGTGACAACAGCTGCATCTCCCTCTAGGCATCAGGTTGGTGTGGTGGTAGCATGGAACAGCTACTACCTCCTTTTGGGTCTCGAAAAGCTTTCCCATTGCCCCTGGAACTAGATGCCACCTGAAGTAGGCTGGTGGTAACTAGATTGTTTGCTGAGATCAGAACCAAGGTCTTCTAATAATGGGGAGGAAAACCAAGGTCTTCTAATAATGGGGAGGAATTCTCTGTTCAGCACAAAAGGAGCCCAAAACAAAAACAGAGCTTTTGGGTTTGTTTGCCACCCTGAGAAGAACAAAAGTATCTCTTGGCTTACTGCAAATATATGGGGATAAAATTAAGTAATACATCTTTTTCCCCCACTTAGGGTACTCAAAAACTCACTCAGCCTCAACTTGAAAATGATTCATACATCAAGGAAAAACCATTCAAATTCACTTTAAAATTTCCTATCAACGCTCCAAACTCAAGTAAGAATTATTTCATTTGTAAAACATCTGATTCAACTGGTGTACTTCCTGTTTTTCCATGTCATTTGTTTAAAATCTATAAAATACAAAAACAATAGCCCTGTATTTTAAAATGTTTGGTGAAGATTAAAGCATATAAACATGATATATAAGCTTTAATAATTGTTTGACTTAATGATATGGGGGATCATTAAAGAGATCTGCCTCAACTCAAGCAGTTTGAGTTTTTGGAAACACTCATTGTTATAAAAAGCTAAGGCTAAATGCATGTTAACAGGGGCAAGAAAGAACTTTCACAGTAGGGAAAATGGGGCGTTTTATGTGTTCTTTCCCCCTATTTTCTCTCAGGAACAGACTCTCTTAAGAATATACCCCTAACTGAATCAGCTGCTGCTTTCTCTTCTAAACCATCACCAAAATGTTTGCTGGAGAAAATTGATGTCATAACCGGGGAGGAGACAGAACACAGTGTGTTAAAGGTCTGTGCCTCATGTATTGCTCTTCCTGGCCGCACCTCCATGTGTGGAATAAGCTACGCTTAGCAGAGACAGCTTGAAAAATAAAGGCAGAAGTATACTTTTCAGAAAGACTGAGATGCTTAAATAAAAATGTTACAGGCTTCCAAGGATTATACCAATATTTTGTTGTATTCTTACATTTATATGTGTAATTTGCAGGAAAATGGATTGCTGTCTTTACAACCATGCCCATTAGTCCCTTAGAAAGAAGACAACCAAGGACCCTGCCTTAAAACAACCTGTATTTTACACTTTTCATGTCAGCTTTTATAATTTGTTATCATATGATTTAAAATTCTATTTACACTGAAAGTTAAAAATGCAGATAAGATGAATTGATTTCAGTTCAAGATAATAAAAACGTTTTTTGTTTTCCTTTAAAAGTTCCTTTTATAAAATTGAAGTAGGGCTGATTTACAATGTTGTGTTAATTTCTGCTGTACAGCAAAGTGACTCAGTTATACATATATATACGTTCTTTTTTAGATTCTTTTTCATTGTGGTTTATCTCAGAATATTGAATATAGCTCCCTGTGCTATGCAGTAGGACCTTGTTGTTTATCCTAAAGGTTCTTTTAAATAAGTTTTGAATTTCACATGAATCAAGAATTTCACAGATGTAGTATATAGTATCACACCTAGGATTCAAATGTTGAGTGGTATAGCTGTCAATCTAGGCATATAAAATGTAATTACTACAACTTAATCATTTTCAACAAAGCACAGATTTCCCTTAGCCTTTCTCCATCTGTTTTACCCCAAACTCTCTTCATTCCTATTTTCTTCCCCCTTGATCTACTGATACACTTACTGTACAAGTGTGTCTCACAGCATAACTCTCAGATCAGATTAATCCCAGATTCACTGAAGTAATCACTAGGGGTGAGGCCCTGACATGCTATATTTTTAACAAGTCATCTAGGTGATTCTCGTACATAGTAGTATTTGAGAACCACTGGTAAGCAATTAAATTATAGTATGGTACTCTGTGGTATCACATGCTAGTTCGGATGCTGTGTCTGCTAAAAGTTTTAAAGCATACCAATAATTCCATGATTCCTTAACTTTCAGATAAATCACATAATTCAAATAACATTGTTTAATTTATAAGTTGGTATATACAGATATATTGTTAAGTGAAAAAGAAAGATGTGGAAAGTACTTATGGTATTCTACCATATGGTATTCTATTTTTATAGAAAAAATAGGAGAAAAATATATACATATTGGCATGTATATACATACAAATATCTCTAGAAGGATAAACAAAATATTAGCAACAGTGATTACCTGTTGCAGGGGGTGAAAACTGGTAGATGGGGAACTAGTGTTGGTGGGGTTACTTTTCACTTTGTACATCTTTTTGCTTTTTAATGTTTGAACTATTCAAAAACTGTATTGTTTCAGAAGCGAAGTAAAATTTTAAAGCTGGCTTAGAAATCATTAACAAAGGTTATTCTGGTAAAGTATCAGACAAATAAAAGTGTTATAGCATAGGAAAGAAATCACTTTGAAAAGTTTTCTATATTTTGACATTTAAAAAAATTGTCCTTTAGATCAACTGCAAGCTTTTTATATTCAACAAAACAACACAGTCCTGGATTGAAAGGGGCAGAGGAGCTTTGAGACTGAATGACACAGCAAGCAGTGATTGTGGAACATTCCAGTCAAGACTAAGTAAGGAATCATTTTGTAAAGCGAGTCACTATTTCTCAGGGAAATTTTTCCAATATAAGTACACATCATTTTCTGGAGATGTGTTATGTGTCAATAAATTATTAGACTGCTGTCAGTAAATTAAACAATATTATTTTTAATGTACTATAGGAGCTTCCTATTTAAAGTAGGCTCTGATGTCAGACTATACAGGTTCTAGTTCTGGCTCCATTACTAACTGGTGACCTTGGACAAATTACTTACTCTCCTTCTGCCCCAGTTGCATCACTTTAACGTGGAAATAATAGAAGTCCATGACTTAGTGAGTGTGAGAATTCAGTGAGATAATGCACGTAAAGCACCTATGACCGAGCCCAGCAAACACCTAAGTAGTAATCATTATTATTTAAAGGAATGTGATGAATTTATTTTTGAAGTGGAATCGTTTTTCTAAAAGAGAATATTTGCCCTGTCATTTATTCTTGGCATTCTAAACACAGTGTGTGGGTTGGGATGAGAGGTCAATTTCCAAGTAAATAAAGGTGTGTGGTTATTGAATCCTGCAGGCAGAGTGCTGGTCAGAATTTGGTCAGCCAAACCAAAAGCCTGAGGAGGTTTCTGGCATCCAAAAGACACACTGGGCATTGTTCAGAGGTCCAAACTGAAAGTAAGCACAGGCAGAGATCTGGGCCGGGGTGGATGGGTTTACTGGTCAATATCGGGTAGTCAAATCTTGTGGAGGAGACCACAAGTAGAAGCTGGTAAATGGATATCTGGTGAGTTTCAGATATCAATCTCAAGAAGTGAGTAAGGAATAGAATTCAGACTAAGAGAGTTAGGAGCACTGGCAAACAGGTTTCTAAATAATCTGACTATCATTCCCAAGGCAGGTATTAGCTGTTTTCTACTCTGGTTTAATTTCACTCCTTCCACTACTTGCCAAAAAAATGCACAAAACAACTTTTCTTTTAATTATACAGGTAATACATGTCCATTACAGAAGACGGAAAATATGGATCGACAAGAAGAAAAAAAGTTAAATTACTCATAGGCCTATCTTCCTGTAGTAGCTAGCTTCTGTCAATAAAATATATTCTTAAGGACTTTGTATACAATAAATGTATACAATACATTGAAAAATTTGTGATAAATGGTGTTTATAGTACTTTGTAACCTGATTTTTTCTTTTGCATAGTATGCCATGGTCACCTTTCTACATTAATCATTATCTTTCTTTAGTATTCTTAATGAGTTCATAATATCCTCAATAGCTGTACCATCATTTATTTAACTAATTCCATTTTTTGAATGCTTAAAGTTTTCGTTTCAGTTTTCTCCATTATAAACAATTCTTGGGTAAATATTCTTCAGACCATTATGTCCTCAAAGGAATTCTAAAATTTAACCATTTTTTAATATTATAGTTAAAAAAAAATAGCATTTTTAGCATTTAAGCTAATAAAAAGGTCCTCCAACATAATAAAGCCCGATTTGGAAACCAAATTATAATCTAGTCAATTAAATTACAATTTAGTAGTGACAATAGAGTCTGAAAAACAACTACCAGATTTATTTGCTTTCCAAAATGGCAAATTCCTCTGAAAGGCTAAGGAATCAACTGTTCTAAAATCTGATAAACTCATCTTCCTATTTTAGTTATGCACAATCAAGGCAGCCTGAGGCTGATTCTCAATAGTAAACTCTGGGCTCAAATGGAGATTCAAAAAGCAAACCACAAAAATTTACGAATAACAGCTACTGATTTAGAAGACTATAACATCAAAGTGTTTTTAATTCAGGTAAGTGACAAATTTCAGTGATAGAGGATTATCCTACTATATTTATAGATCTCTGCAGTCACATTTGTTTTTCTCATTTTATTAAAATAACCTATACCATTAGCAAAAAATCAGCCATTTATTATAGTTGTTTACAGTCTAATATAAGACCTAAATTTTGCATGAAATTTAGAGATTAACAACAGTTCAAAGCAGTCAATTGGTACTGGTCCCAAGACATTTGTATTGGTATATGCTGTCAAACCCCTACATTTTTCTTTACTATTAAAATTATGTCAACCATCTTACTAAATTCCAGAGAGACTACTGTCAGGATTGGCTCCTAGGAGGCCAGCAGAATCCACACCCTGATGCTTACACTGCGTGCTGAAATTGAGGCTTTGAAATCACTGGAAAGGAACCAGTGAGAAATGGAAAAACACAGGGCTAGCAAGTTAAAACAACCGGTCCAATAGCAAATTCCAATTGTGGATATGAGTCAGTCTCCAAGGTAACAGGATGGGAGCACAGCTTTAGCTGTTCCGGCAGCAGGAATGCTTGACCTCAAATACAAGATCCAGGCAAAAAAGACAGAGATGACATGAATCAGGCGAGAAAAAAGGCTGGATTTCCCCCATAGGCCGAGTCTCAGAAGACTTGAGAAGACTGAATATCTAAGCAACTCAGGTAGAAGATGACAATACAAGTAAATTGGCTTCCATATAATAATGAAAAAACAAAAGTTGGCAAGAGCCCACTGATGAAAAACCAAAGGTTTTATTAACTACCAGTAGGTGCACTGTTAGGTATAAGTGATGTTGAGTGTTAAAATCTTAGAGTAAGATGTCTAAACCCTGTTTACCATTTAGGGAGATAATACTGGATACTCTGCTAGACCAGATGCCCCTGTCTTTCAGTGGGTAAAGCAGCCTGTCTGAGATTGAGACTATGATTAGATTCGATTAGATTTAACTATGACTAGATTCTGCTGCTCAATATCTGGCCCATGCTGACTTTTTAAACTGTAGGATAATTTTTGGATATTAGCAAACAAAATGCAATAAAAATCACCCAAAATTCCACTCCCAGAGATGGTCACTGTTAACATTTTGGTCTTATACTACATTTTAGTATATACATGTATGTGTGGGTACATATATACATGTGTACCATACTGTACATACGGCGTGACTTTCAGGCAAGTTATTTAGCCCTCCTAAACCTGATTTTACTCATCTGCCAATGGAAGACAATAATAATATACTTTATAAAGTGATTGAGAAGATTAAACAGCTAACATTTGATTGTGAAATACACATATGTAACCTTTTCACTTATCAATGAAAATGAGTGTTTTCTGTTATTAAATAGTTCATTCTTCAAGAATTCTTTTATAGGTGAAAATAAATTCTGTTCTATTATGTACCATAATTTATTCCATTAATCCCATTTTGTTAAATACTTAGGCAATTTACTATGTTCATTATTATAAATTCTGCAAGGAATTCTCTATGTACATACATGTTAATTCTCTTGGGAAAAGGTTTTGACTTGTCTTGACACATTTATCTCCAGAAAGACTGAGCCAATTTTCATTCTCACCAGCATTTTCTTATGGTACTTCCTGGAAATTATTTTTAAGCATTGCAAATTTGTTGTCCAAATATATATATATATATTATTGTGCTTTTACTTCTTGTTCTGAATTTCTTGAATGAAAATATCTGAATGAATTTGGCTATATATATATATATATATATATATATACACACTAGTGAAAGGCATATTTAAAATTTAATGTAAAAAAGTCAAGGCAACAGAATTGTATTTATATTTCAATTACATATATTTTCAGTATTTGGTATTAATTAACCTACTGAAGAAAAATTACACCCTTGTACTTAATATAAAAATTAAATTGGTCAAGAGTCAACAAATATTTACTCAACATCTGCTATGTAATTTCTAACATAATATGAGAAACAAAAATATTTTATTTAATGTGTTTTTTCCCTAAAAATAATTAAGGTAACTTAATAACATACAAAAGAAAAACCATATTTTAAGACCCTTCTCCCCAAAAGTTGGCATGTAGTTGATTCAACCCTCAGTTCTTTGTTTTGAAATATTTGGTAGATCTCTGAAGGATTAGCAAAGAGAAAAATTTTCCCAGATTTTCTTTGAAATTGTGAAAAGATACAAAAATGTAAGCCACTGACATGTTACCTTAAAGAACACTGACTGATGACAAAAACGAAGTTCCAGCCAATCTGTCAACTAGCTGTTTAAATGCAGACAAGCTGTGCCTTTCTGAGCCATAATTTTCTCATCTGTAAAGGGAAGAGAAAACAAGTATTTACTGAATACCTGCACTATGTGCTTTTGCTAACATAAATGGAATAAATAACCTAAAGTTTTATTATAAGGATTGAAAAAATAAAAGGATATTATAACAGCAAATGTTATACCAATGTTATTGTTACCATCATTTTTATATTAATAGCAACTGTAAAAATAGAAAAGTACTGAAAGCAAGGACTTCTGATGTGTTTATGGTACAACATCATAGACTATTCAAATGAGCTCTGCTTTTCTACAGAGCTATGCAGCTTGCAGGGATGTCTAAGCAAGTGATGTAAAGGAAATGAAAGTCTTTTTCCCCCAACCCTAAAATTTTCTACAGTACAACACAGTGAAGGAAGGATGGTCTTAACAAACAAATTCAAGTAGAAAATTTTAATCACAAAATTTCATTTTCTCAGTTTAAAATGCACAAATTGGGACCTCATAAAATTATCTGCTCTAGGATTCAATTTGGTTCAAGATGAATTGGCTCTTTACCCTTTAGTTTCTAGGATTATTTATATTCTAGACTTATGTCATATAATTCCTTCCTTATTAATAGTGAAAGGTTACAAATGTGTAAAGTGTGGCTATTATTAAGTTACTTATATTAACAACTTAATTTTCCTCTCGCAGGCCAGTGCCAAAGATACAGGATGTATGCACGCAGCAATACATCACCGTCTTGTTGCACTTCGAAGCTTCTATAAGCAGAAAGATGCAAATCAAGCTGAAAGCCAGTCAGAAACAGTCCTCCAACAATTTAACTGTGATAGCTGTGATGAGGATGAGGATGATTTTATCCAAGTCACTAAAACTAGATCAGGTAAAGAACTTTTTTTTTGTTAGTTCAGAGGTTTAAGGAAGAAATCTTATTCACAACCCTTTTATATGAAACAGATTTTTAAAAAGTGGAACTTGGGCTTCCCTGGTGGCGCAGTGGTTGGGAGTCCTCCTGCCAATGCAGGGGACACGGGTTCGTGCCCCGGTCCGGGAGGATCCCACGTGCCGCGGAGCGGCTGGGCCCGTGAGCTATGGCCGCTGGGCCTGCGCGTCCGGAGCCTGTGCTCGGCGGCGGGAGGGGCCGCGGCAGTGGGAGGCCCGCGAACTGCAAAAAAAAAAAAGTGGAACTTGTCTGTTCAAAGTGGGCAGGGGTTAGAGCCCTAGATGTTTGCATCTGAGAGGTGGGTTTGAAAATCACTGTCTTCTGCATGTGGCCTTCATTGGGATTTCACCAAAAGTCTGCCTTATTGTAATACCTGCACATCATTTGCATATACATTTCATAAAAGACCATATTTACAATGTAAAGTATTAATTGCTACACTGAAACTAACCAATTATTAATATTTCTCTTCACTTGTTCTCATTCTCCTATTATTGGCCATAATAGAAGAAATTATAAATACTCGTAATGGAACCAGCAGGCAAATCTGGCTTATCCCCTTTTTGGAATTTGACTGTTTTATTTTCAAAGACCTTCTTTACCTGGGGCAAAAGGCGCTATTTCTTTTATTACATCCGGATTCATGAATTGAACAAGGTTGCAGTGGAACCACTGGTTAATGGATTTCTAGGTTTTAGTGCTTGTCCTGATGAGTGAATTTAAAACTAAAATTCATCATTATTTTTGGAGAAAAACCATTGTCAAGGAAATAATAAGCCCAGCTTTGTGGGTTTTTAAAATAATTTTTGTTGGAGTATCGTTGCTTTACAATGTTGTGTTAGTTTCTACTGTACAGCAAAGTGAATCAGCTATACGTATACATATATCCCCTCTTTTCTGGATTTCCTTCCCATTTAGGTCACTACGGAGCACTAAGTAGAGTTCCCTGAGCTATACAGGTTTTTGTTAGTTATCTATTTTATACATAGTATCAATAGTGTATATATGTCAATCCCAATCTCCCAATTCATCCCACCCCCCTTGTCCATACATTTGTTCTCTACATCTGTGTCTCTATTTCTGTTTTGCAAGTAAGATAATCTATACCATTTTTATAGATTCCACATATATGCGTTAATATACAATATTTGTTTTTCTCTTTCTGACTTAACTTCACTCTGTATGACAGTCTCTAGCTCCAGCCACGTCTCTGCAAATGACCCAATTTCGTTCCTTTTTACGGCTGAGTAATCCAGCTTTTTCATACAGATATAGCTATTCCAATAAGTCATCCAACTATTTTCAGTAATATTTTCATTTAGCCCTGAATTCTGCTCTACAGAGGACTGACAAAGGACTTACAAAAATAGTGTGTTAGCAGGTATTTTCCCAATATTTAATCATTTTTAAATCTTAAACTATTTTAATCATACATAATTTAAGAATCTATCAAACAACATGTGCAGAACTTGATGAAATAGCTTCCTTGGCCTAATACTAAAAGTGTAGTCAAGAGGAAAAATGCACAGAACACGCAGAGCAGGATCATAAACTGCTAGACTCAGCGAGCCAGAGAACTAAGCAAATATGATTTTTCTTGTTACTATTAAACAAGAGGTTTACTTTTTTAAAAATGTATGAAATGTATAAATAAAAATTATTATAATGTTTATATTGTCACAATAAAATGGGATCTATTAGAAAATGGGTTGGTATCCATGAAAAATGTTAACTTGCAGTTAGGCTTAAATGGCAAAATTATTTCATCAACAAATGACACGTTTATGAATAGAATCTATATTCTACCACATTCCATTTTAGGAAAGGGGTGATATGCAACTATCTTCATACAAAATGAGAAACAATGGAAATAAGGCCAAGTAAATGCCAATCATATGAACTCATCCTCTCCCCTCCTTACTTAGTACTTTCTCTAGTAAGTGTTGCACACAAATGCTAAATGTTATGGAAGCAATAAAATGTCTGACTTTTTAAACTTTGTTGCCCAGGAATTAAGGAAAGGTTTAATTATCTGAAAATGTCACATTTAAAATTAGGAACATTTCCAAACGTTACTTAAAAATATGCAGATTCTATATATATTTTATTTCTTTGCTAGTAAGCATATTCATGAGTATTCATGTTCAGTTGTATTCAATATTAAACCTAACTGAATACAGTATTGTACAATAAATTATTTTAAATTTATATCACAGATTCTTCTAGGTGGACCCACAGACAGTCGGTTGCCTGTTCATGAGTGCTACCTAATATAAACATGACAACATCTACAAAAAGATCACCTTACTGAAAAAATCTAAGCCATCCTAATAACTAAATGAGAAGATCCTATTCTTTCCTGGAACAGTTTTTATAGAAAGGTCCAAGAAATATAATTTGTTGCAATTAAAATGTTTCTCTGTGTAGTATAATAATTCTGAGGTTTTATATTTTGATTATTGTGGAGAAAATAGCAGAATTTAAGAGACACATGGCCTTTGGAAGTTCAAAATTTTTCATTTTTGAAGAAGTTAATTTAGAATAAGATTTGGTAACTAATTTGGACTATTCATCACATTGATGGATACAATAGTTAAAATTATAAACTGCTGGATTTGATAAATATCTAAGATATTTATTTTTTCAGTCATATATTGTCTGGCCATAAAACAAATATTTTACAAAACTTCCAGAGTCATTTCTTTGAAAAATGTTATAACTGCATGTTAACATGTTATTAAATCATGTTTTTCTCCTGGGAAATGTGTATTTTCATTTAACCTTTGGACTTCCTAATTCTATAATATTATATATTCATGGTATGAATTCCTTTAAAGAGAATATCTGTTCTTGCACTTGTATCTATCGCACCTTGTGTACGCTTGACTCATGGTCAGTATCCAATATTTGTTGAAGGAATGAACAAAATACATTACCTATGTATCAAAACAGTAACTATACAAAAAGTTAAATATGTTAACTTGTTCTTTGCTTTATTTATGTAATTAAATTGTCATTAATATTCTAGTAGGTGAGGCTGTACAGAGACCTTTTATAGCCAAATGACCTTTTTTTCTTAAATGCCATTATTAAGGTAAAACACAGTAATTTCAACAATTGTGCAACAGAATTTTGATGTTCGTCTTTTGAGATTTGTTTCAGAGACACTTCAGGAGTTACACAAGTAGGGGCCACCACCTCACTGTGTGCTCACATGACCTCTTTCTTATGGGAGCACAGGGAGGCGGTAGGGAGAAAAAGACAGCAGGTTCTCTGGTGTCTCTTTTTATAAGGACATTAATCCCATCAGACCAGGGCCCTCATAACCTCCTCTAGCCCTAATTACCTCCCAAAGCCCCATCTCCAAATACCATCACATTGTGGGGTAGACTTCAACATATGAATTTGGGGAGAACATAAACATTCAGTCCATAATAAGGAATAATTCATAGTACAAAATGATTTCTGAAAACGTTCTGAAGTGACAACATATTTGGGATAAGAGTATAGCTTCATTTCTACTTTGAAGAACAATATTCACATGGAAGTATACATGTGAATACATATTTTTAAAAAGTTACATTACTTTATTATAGTATATACCATAGATAATAGTAAAAGCAATTATATATATGCATTTATTGTCAAATCTAATGCTTGAAAGTTTAGCATATGAAAGTTGAATTACTCTTTTAGACTATAATTTAGCTAGTATGTTATAACTGATGAAAGTTTTGCTTTCCCTATCACTAACTATAACTTAGTAAAATTTAGCTACCGAGTATTTAACTTTCATTAATTCTTCTAGTGACTCCAGAAGAAATACAGTAAATAAAATCCTTTACGTCTAAATTAAGCAATGACTCAGGAAGTGGAGAAGAAAAGTTAATGTAAGAGAGGAAGAGAGAAAAGGTTGAGAGAAGGAAAAAAAAAAACAGTAAAGAAGAGCTCTAACATGAAAGGAAGAATAAAAAGAATGGAAAATCAGAAGCTTTAAGTGTTTTCTTTTTAATTCTAAAAGAGTGATTCTGATGCAGAACAAACTCGGAGGAAAATTTTCATTAGAAGCATAATATAAACAGGGAGACATTTGGAGAAGATATTAAAGAATTGGTTCTCTTATAAGATCTTAGCTGATATGGGAACATTGGGATTATGCTAAATTGCTAAAGTAAAGCAGAGAAACAGAGATTTTCCTTATCTTCCTGACATGTTCATTCTTGACCCCTCTTTAGTTGTGCAGATGAATTTTCTCAATGCCTCAAACATTTTATTTAGGGATTATGACATGGCTACTAACAGCAGAAACATGATATTTAGCTTACGACTTTCAACCCATTTCCACTCTGCTATTCCTTCTTATACTCTTTATGCATATATTTAGTAATATTTTGGGGGGTAATAGAAATAGAAACATCTTATAGTTTCTCCTTGTCCTATATCTTCATCTAACCTTCTCCTTTTTGGCTTTTCTATATCCTTTGCCCCCCCCCCCCCTTTAGCGTGAAGTGATCAATCATATAATGACATTCATTTTCACAAGTTACTAGGTGGGTGATTTCAAAGCATACGTCTTCTTCCATAGAAGCCGATTTTAAATAAATATATTTATTGATTTATTTTTGGTTGCATTGGGTCTTCGTTGCTGGGCGTGGGCTTTCTCTAGTTGCGCGAGCAGGGGCTACTTTCCATTGCGGTGTGTGGGCTTCTCATTGTGGTGGCTTCTCTTGTTGCAGAGCTCAGGCTCTAGGTGCACGGGCTTCAGTAGTTGGGGCACATGGGCTCAATAGTTGTGGCTTGCGGGCTCTAGAGCGCAGGCTCAGTAGCTGTGGCGCATGGGCTTAGTTGCTCCACGGCATGTGGGATCTTCCCAGACCAGGGCTCAAACTCGTGTCCCCTGCATTGGCAGGCGGATTCTTAACCACTGTGCCACCAGGAAAGTCCCAGAAGCTGCTTTTATTAAAAGTTACTTAGATAAATATTCCCCAAATACACAAGATATATTTAGTATGATATCCGATTATATATTATGATAATCTAAACATTCTTTTCTATCAACAGTACTTTTATACCAAGTTATTCAGCTTAACTGTAAACCAGCAAAATGTTCTCTCTTAAAATATTTTACATCCATTACTGCCAAAGCCAGGAACCCTTAGTTGTCAGGGCCTAATATCCTATACAGGCCTTAGAGCACGTGCATGGCATTTTTTAAAAAGCCAGGGCGGGTGGGGCTTCCCGGTCCGGGAAGATCCCACATGCCGCGGAGCGGCTGGTCCCGTGAGCCATGGCCGTTGAGCCTGCGTGTCTGGAGCCTGTGCTCCGCAACGGGAGAGGCCACAACAGTGAGAGCCCCGCGTACCGGAAAAAAAAAAAAAAAAAAAAAAAAAAAGCCAGGGGCTGGTCGTATATATCTTTCAGAATCAGAATGTACATGAAGTGAGCTGGAGGGGGTTATAGGGATTGGGAAGGATAGATCGTAACCTTTGTAAATCTTCAAGTTGTGAATATCACAGTGATATATAATTTCTTCCCCATAAAATGTTGAGAACAATTAAGCTTGCTTGAGATGTGGCTACTTGGTAGGCTTGTTCACTAGAAAAGAACACCAGCCTTGTCATAGGCGGGGTTTGAGTTTGAAATTCAATAATACTACAGATTGGGGGCTTCCCTGGTGGCGCAGTGGTTGAGAATCTGCCTGCCAATGCAGGGGACACGGGTTCAAGCCCTGGTCTGGGAAGATCCCACATGCCGCGAAGCAACTAGGCCCGTGAGCCACAACTACTGAGCCTGCGCGTCTGAAGCCTGTGCTCCGCAACAAGAGAGGCCACGACAGTGAGAGGCCCGCGCACCGCGATGAAGAGTGGCCCCTGCTTGCCACAACTAGAGAAAGCCCTCGCACAGAAACGAAGACCCAACACAGCCAAAAATAAAAATAAATATAAAATTAAAAAAAATAATACTACAGATTATTTTAGTTGTTTGAGGCTAGTTGAAACTGATATTAAATCCATGAATGCTAACACTTTGGATTGTTTCGCAATGGCCAGATTATACCCACAGTACTGAGTAATTTTTGACATCATACTTGGAATTGACTAACTCGAATACTTGAACATAGTTGAAATTTCTAAGATGATATTTGGTAACTATGGCATTGGAGGAGTTATTGAAATAACTGGCAAATGTTTAGCCAAATAAATACTTGATGATATAATAATTTTCAAACAATTAGAGGATTACCAATATTTCTTAATTTCTGCCAATCTAGTGGATGTAAAAGACTACTTCACTATTAGCTTAATTTGTATTTTTCTGATTTCTAATAAGGTTGAGGATCTTTTAGATATGTATTCACTGCTTGTGTTTCTTCTAAGAAATTTCTGTTCATAATTTTTGCAAAGCTAGCCATGTCATTCTCCTTTCAGTGGCTTCCTAGCATATACAGGATAAAAGCCAAGTTCCTAAGCATGGATATAACACTTCATGTCTTTCCCCCGTCAACCTCTCTAGCCTCACCTCCCACTGTTGCCTGCCTCTCTCTAAATGTTCTAGGATTTCAGAACTGCTATTTTATTACTCCATATCTTTGCTCATACTGTTTCCTCTGTGGAATTCCTTTCTTACTCTTGCTGATTCTGGCTAATACCTAACTCATTCTTTAAGGTTTAGCTTGAGACATTTCCAGAAAGCTTTCCCTAACTCCACTTAGGCTGAATGAAGATTTGTTCCTCCAAATTCCTATAGCACTCTGTGAATAATTTTATCATTGCACAGACTGTATGTTCTTCAAGGGGAGAGACTACTTATTTATTTCCCATTTTATCTCCAACACCTAGCAGGGTGCTTCGCCCACAGCAGGCAATCAAATATAATTTGATCTCCATTGACGTGTTGTATACATAAGACTCAAGAGGTGTTATCCAACAGGAAGCTAGAAATAAGGATGTAAATCTCCGGAGATAGTCTGGGCTAAAGATACTGGTAGTAGCTGAAGTCAGGGAAGGGGAAAGGGGCTAATATTTGCCAAGTGTATACTTTGTAATGGGCATGTGGCTAGGCATTTGTACATATATTTACAGCTTTACAAGTAAGCTATTACATTTTGCAAATGAAGAAGTAGGCTCAGAAAGATTAAGGGAACAGTCCAAGGTTGACAAAGGTAATAAATGGTAAAGCTGGGATTTGAACCAAGGTCTTTCTAAATCCCAAACCCAAGCTCTTTTCATTACACAAGAGTAGATAAGCTCATGCAGAAGAGTGCAGAGAGAAAGAGCCAGAGAGAGAGAGAGAGCCAGAGAGAGAGACACACACAGAGAGAAAGAGAGAGAGAGAGAGAGAGAGAGAGAGAGACAGAGAGACAGAGAGACAGAGAGACAGAGAGAAGGGACGGCAAGGATAGGGAAGGATAGATCCCAAATATGAGCTTAGGAAGAATCCAGAAAAGGGACAGAAAGATGGGAGGACCACCATTAGGGACTGGTGTGCTGTGAACCAGAGTAAAAAATTTCAAAAGGAAATGATAACCATTTCAAATGCTGCAGGAAGACCAAGTCAGTTAAGGGCTGATAAATGTCTCCTGAGTTTACAATCACATCCTTGGTCACCATGGAAATAGCAGTAATTAGTAAAGTAGCACGGAGAAACCAGATTACAACAGGCTGACAGATGAATAGGCAGCAGGGATGTTGACCAATGATGAACCAACTGCTCTTTCAAGAATCTTAGCTGTAAACAGAAAACAAGCAATATATAAAAGCTAGGGCATAAAAGGTTTTTTTTTTTTTTAATTTAAAGATGTCATAGACATGAGCATGTTTAAACAGTGAAGAGGAAAGTCCAATAGAGAGGGATAATTAAAGGTATATTAAAGGTGATAACCTGACGGAGCAATATTTCTGAGCAGGTGGAAGGAGATGGGATCCCAAAATAACAATGGACAAAGAGATATACCAAATGAGAAGATGTCAGTGTAGACAAGTTTGTAGCTGGAAACGGGGGAGATCTAAAAATTTGAGTACTTATCTGTGAAATGGGAAGAAAAGGGGTCTGAAATTTTGCATATGCATAACAGAATTCATAGACTTTGATCCAGAACAGGTTTTCTAAATTCATTTTTTCTGTCAAATGGATCAACTGACATTCTCCTAGTCACCAAGCTTCAAAGCTCAGTGTCATCTGTGACTTCTCCATTTTCTTCCTTCCTAGTATCTAAGGAATTATAAAGTGTTGAACTAGTAAGACTAGAAAGGACCTTGAGGATGTTCAAAGCTACAAATGAGTAACTCACATCTCACAGAAGTTAAGAGGTGTGCTTTAGGGTGCACTATGAGTCACTGTTAGCAGCTCCTGTGAGGCAAAGTTCCTGGCCAGAAGGGGTCAGTGACCTACTAAAAGCAAACATCTATCAGACTGCACTGTGTACTTCCCAGTCTAATATACTACCTGGCACATAGTAGGGACTCAGTAAATATTCAGTGAACCCAAGAGTGAATGCTGGCGTTGGTGGCTAGCTGAAAAGTAAGTCACAGATTTGGAATCAATTTGGGCTTGGCAGAACCTTGGAAATCACTCTAGTTCAACTCCCTCACTTTATAGATGAGGAATCTGAGGCCCAGAAAGATGAAGCAACCTGCCCAAAGTCCAAAAGCTAGTTATTGATAGTGCTAGGATTACAAAGAAGCAAAGAGAGTGCCAAAGCAAAAGGATCTAAAGAGCAGGAGGGATAAACATTAGGATATGCACTGCCATTTGATTCTCCTCTTGTAACAGGAGTATTTTCTTCCATTTCCATTACTTTTACTCTAGCTTCGATCCAAGAGTAACTATTCCAACAGCACGCAAGTCTCCCTTCCTCCTCCTGCCTCCCAATTTGTTCCACATTCGAAAACCAGATCAAGTCATCAAACATTGCTCTTAGGACTCATTTCATTCCAGTTAAAAGCCTTCAAAAGGCTAACTACTGCCTACAGGATAAGGTCCAAATTATTAACATTCTCAACCCTTCACTCTTTTCCTATCTACTTTTTCAACCATAGCTTCCCATCTAGAAATTTTCCACTTGGCCAGACTCGTCTATCCATCATCCTCTAACTTTCTCAAAGGCTAACACCTCCCCTCCACCCCAATAGTTTTTTGGAGGTTAGCAGATGTACCACCTGCGCAATCCCACAGGGTACCATGCTTAAATGAGCCCGGTGCTCGGCTTACTGCTGTCTATCCCTCTTGCAATTCTTAGCAATTTCTGAACAAAGGACTGCGTTTTCATTTTGCACTAGGCCCCGCAAATTGCGCAGCTGGTCCTGAGTCCGTCTCCTCAAACCCTGGCCCAGAGCTGGACATAGCAGCCATCCAATACGAGGTGGCTGAATGAACGAACAAAGGGTCTAGTCTTATGTGCAATAACGAAAAAAGGGACTGACCCCGAGCAAGAAGCTGCGGCCTCACGCACGTTCCCGCCAAGCCCTTAAAACCGCACTCGCAGGGCCGGCGCAGCCTCAGACCAGTTCCAGCTGGGTTTAGCTCCAACACCAAATAGAATTCCAGCCCTTCCCCCGGCCGCAGCCAATCCCTGAAGCTCCTCAGCCTCCGAAACCGCTGCGGGTTCTGATTGGCTGGAAGAGGTGGCCTGGGGGAGGGTGGAGACCGCGGGGGGAAAGGGGTGGAGCTGGAGGTCGGTCCCCGGGCGGGGGAAGCGGCTACTGCGCAGGCGTCGATGGAAAAGGCTCTCCAAACAAACAGAACCCACCACCTGGAGGCCTCCAGCTTTTCCCCGCCCACCTTTCCCTCTCGAGGGCTCTCCCGGCTCCCAATCGCCCGGCTTTCCCCGCCCCCGTCAACGTCTGGGCACGTCCCCTTTGCGGCGCCGGCCACGCACGGCTGTGCACTTAACCTCTGCCCGCCCGGCTGGAACGTAGAGGCCGGGGTGGCGCGAGCGGCGCGCACTGCTGGCGGCTGGAAGCAGAGGCGGGAGCCCGGGCCTGCAGCTGCTGCCGGGCCGACGATGACTTGTTACCGAGGCTTCCTGCTGGGCAGCTGTCGTCGCGTGGCGGGCGGCCGGGCAGCGGCGCTGAGGGGGCCAGGGGCGGGAGGCCCCGCCGCGCGGCCGCGGCTCGGCGGTGACGGCGGCGGCCGGCGGCACCTGGGGCAGGGGCAGTCGCGCGAGCTGGCGGGCTGTGGCAGCCGCCCCGACGGCGGCTTCCGCCCGTCCCGGGTGGTGGTGGTGGCCAAAACCACCCGGTACGAGTTCGAGCAGCAGCGGTACCGTTACGCGGAGCTCTCTGAGGAGGACCTGAAGCAGTTGGTGGGTCCCGGCGGCCCCGGCCCTTGTGCCTCGGCCCGGCGCTGGTTCGCTCACTGGCTCGGCCGTGACTTTGGGGGTGCGGTTCTGGGAATCGCTCCGCAGGCCGCCCCGGGGGAAAGGGAGCCCCTGGGCGCCGCTATGGGCAGCGGAAAAGAAGCTATGGTACCGCAGACACACCCCCTTTTAGTGGGCAGGACTGCCAGGCCTGGGCGCTCCGGGGAGCCGGTCTGGTTGAGCTTTTACCGCGCTGGAACGTGATTCTCAGACAAGGTTCCAGGAGTTTGTATCAAAAGCTCACGTGTCTCCAGTGCTGGGCAGAGCAGCGGGGAAAATTTGAATGTATGTTGTTAAGTAGCAAGGTCCAGACAAAAGGCAGGTAAACAGGGTAATTATGAAATGCAGCGTCTAGGTCTATATAATATAGTAGTGCCTCCACAACAGACTATATTTGGTATAGATATTTACTAATATCTTTGCAAAGTATATAAATACACGTAAGGGGGGAAAAAACCCCTGAATATTATCTGCCTTCACTCTTATTCTTGGAACTTCTGATCCCATGTCCCCACCCACTTTAAGGAAACGAGAGTGATGATGCTACCATGAGCAGTATGTCCAGAAAAATCTCCATTGGAAATCTCTAATTGTTGACACTGCACCAAAAGGCTTTGGAATAAATTGCCTGTAACCATAATCCTGTAGAAGTCTGTGCAAGAGTAGACAGCCTGTTCTGAACTTCTGGTTCGTAATCATCAGCAATCTTTTGGTAATATTTTGTGGAGGTATCAGAATGAAATTGTAAATCATCCTTGTTTAAGTACTGACTGTTTTCAGCATTTAACTTCTTGACTGTTTAATGAGTTAATTGAGGAGGGCCCCTGTATTCATCGGGTGGCCATGCTAGGTGCAGATTTCTCTCCTTTTCCCTAGTGTTTGAAGGTAGCCATTTATAGAAAACATTTGCATCATTTAAAGAGTAAATCAGCAAACAGTTGGAGCAGGAGGTCGGAGTAGTTGAGTTTGTGTTAGGGAGTGAAGTTGAGGGTGAGGTAGGGAATAAAATTGAAGCAAGCGTTTCTGATTTGGGAAAGAGGTGTGCCATATGGGTTGTACTCCTAATTTTGCAGACCTACTTTTTAGAAGTTGTCGGATGCCATATACCCATAAATATGTTCTTCATACAATTTTATGGAAGCCTCTCACGACAAGTAAAAATAGTATACTTGATTGGCATGTTCAGAGTGTGGAATTCGGGGTCAGGAGCTTGGAGCCAGGCCCAGGTTCTCTGTGGTTAACTTCCTTTTAACTTCCGTGGGCCTCCTTGGTGACAGCGATACTTTTTGTGTTGTGCTGTCGTTTTCAAAATGCTTTCACCTAGTTCAGTGTGTGAAATACTAGGATTGGACTAGGTAGCCTCCAAGGCCCTTTCTGGTATTTTAAAACTGAAGAACTTTTACAAGGCCTCAAGAATATGAGTGGCATCTGAATTAGATTAATTGGACCTCTGAACTAGATTGACACTAATCAAAACTTTTTAAGTGTAAGGCAAATCAAGTCTTTAAAAATCGAACTACCTAGTGCACCCACTCTGAGTATCTGAAGAGAAATCTGTAATAGGTAAATATTTGCCTATTGCTAAGTATGCTGTTTGGAATAAGAAAACTTTTGAAGTAAAACTTCTGGACTGTAGAACACAGTTTTGAAATAGTTGTTGTTGCTATCATTTCAATTAAATTTTACTGGGTTTGTTTCTTACTGATTTGAGTTTTATCATTTATGTTAAGGCCAGTATTCAGAATGCCATAGTATTAGGTGGAGCCTGGACCAGAGATCAGGAACAGACCAAATAATACTAGACTGTGTGAAGTTGTTCTAAAATGGGATTCTGTAATAGGAATGACACGATGATTAATACTGTTTGCTGTTTTCCTAGGGTAAAAGATACTAAGGTATATGAATCATGTGAATTGGATATAAAAGAAAGTGGCCAAGTGCTTACTTGAGTCTTCTGGCACCGTGGCTGGCTATGTCTGTGGTGTCCTGGTAACCTGAAGTTTTGTACCAGAGGGTTCTCTTTTGCTGTGGTGGTGGTGATTGTTTTGTGGCAAAATAGATCTCTGTTAGGTCACTTGTTAAAATGCAAATGGAAGAAGAGGGATGGAGTGCTAGTATAATTTCATACCCTGAAGCCTTGTGGTTCTCTAACTTTGTAGAAACTTAAACAATTAGAGGAAATACTTCTTAGCTGATAAAGCATGTACAGACTGGATGAAAGTTTGACTTTCATTTGCTCTTTCATATTGGTTTTACATTGGTTTATTTTAATTCTTGCATTTCCCTTCCGCCTAACCTGTCAGTGACTTTTCTTGTGAATAGAGGATTTCTACTCAGTGATTTTACATCTACTGGCTCAAGACTAGGCAAGGGCTAATTGAACTATTATTACAATTTACTTGCATCATAAGTGATGTAGCTGTTGGTGGATGTGGAGCTTATATTAACAGAGTTGATGACACTCACAAACTAGACCTTTAGGTGAATCAAAGCTGATTGGAAAGGGTTTTGACGTCATTAAACATGCCTTATTGGCCAAAGAGAATGTTTCATTTCAAAATATTTTAATATATACCAAATAAAAAATGAGCAGTCCACCCTTCTCTGCCCCGACTCCAAGTCTTACAACCCCAGAAGCAACCCCCTTTAATGGTTTCCATTTTTAGTTTTTTTAAAAAAATTAATTTCCTGGGCTTCCCTGATGGCGCAGTGGTTAAGAGTCCGCCTGCCGATGCAGGGGACATGGGTTTGTGCCCCGGTGTGGGAAGATCCCACATGCCGCAGAGCCTGCACGTCGGGAGGCTGTGCTCCGCAATGGGAGAGGCCACAGCAGTGAGAGGCCCGCGTACCGCAAAATAAATAAATAAATAAATAAATAAATAAATAAATAAATAAATAAAAATTCCTAATGGGATGGAATAATTTCATTTAGTGGTCCCTCTATTATTGGTTTACATTCCTCCTAGTTATTGCCTTCTTAGCAGATTTGGGAGTTGCTGTGCCCTGGATTTTGTTTCCATTACTCAGTTTCCTTAAAACACTGGTGTAGCTTAGGTTGTAGTTCTTGGGTAGATAATATTTTTGCCACATGTGCAATGAGTGTAGTGTATGCAATATGAGTATTTATCAAATTAAAGACCATGATCTGGAGTACTGCCAGAGAGCCTTCTAACGGAGCCTCACTCCTTTCAAATCTTCCAGACACAGGAACCAAAACAGTCTATCCAAAGTGAACATCTGGCCACTTTACTCCTCTGCTTAAAACGCCTCAGAAGCTCCCTATAACCTATAGAGTCACCCAGGGAATTTGTTAGAATGCAGGTACCTCAACCTTATTCTCATCCCCCTCAATATAAAGATTCAGTTTGTGGAGAACTCCCAGACTCTGCCTCTTTGAACCATACCCTTAAGCTTGCTGATGCTTTGTCCAGGGCTTTGCATTTTTAACAAGCTCTCCACGTTTGCAAGTGGTCCCCAGATCAGACTTCGAGAAGCATTATTGTAGGTGAACCTTTATTATCCTTAGTGTGCTAGAACAAGGCCTTTCATGAATTGACTCCTGTCCACCTCTTGAGCTTCATTTCTAATCAGTTCTTGTCTAGAACTTCATTTTCCATTGATTTCAAACTGCTTTAATTTCCATGAGATGTTGTGTTTATTTAATTAACTTATTTATGGATCAGTAGCACGTTAAAATGGTTCAAAATGTAAACGATACAGGAGAGTATGCAATGAAAAGTCTTTTTCTTATTCCTGTCACCGGGCACTCAGTTTTTGTCCCTGGAAGTAACCAATGCTAATCAATTTCTTGTTTTTCTTTCCAGAAATAATATATACATGCAAATCAACAGAGGGAAATATTCTTTTTCTTTATCCCATCCCTTTTTACTCAATGATAACATATTATTTAAGCTATCCTTCATCTTGTTCTTTTTTTAATAGTATGTATATAGTACTTATTGGGTGCAGATGCTTTAGTTTATTAAAATACACTGTGTAATGAATAATATTTGTGTTAATGAATCAAACACTAAAATATTAAAACTGGACTTGATGAGTCAGGAAGTATATAGATTTGAAATTTTAATAGGTATTGCCAAATTGCTTCCCTTAGAGGCTGTGCCAGTGTATACCTTCACCAGCAGTATATGAAGGTGCTTGTTTTTTCATAAACAGTTTAGCATACTTTGGGGTCTTTGCCAACCTGGTAGGTGAAAAATGGTATTTCAGGGTAGTTTGATTTGCATCCATCACTCTTTACCTTTGTAGCCCCTTTTGCTTTGAATGCTCCTCCATCCTTTAGCCAATTCCTGTTCTTGCTGTGAGGTGAAGCTTACACATTACTCTCACGGGAAGCCATCCTTGGTAACCTTGCCGGGCCTCTCTCTGGCCCCACCAAGGTTATGTTAGGTATTCTTCACTGTATTTTCATAATATGTTTTTGAGCTTTCCATTTTAGTATATTATCTGTGGTTATTTTCTTCTCTGGAGTTGAGGGCAAGGACTGTATCTTACACATCATCCTCTCTGCCTTTCCATCCCCACTAGTTAAAGGTGGTGAAATGTTTCTGAATTAAAAAAAAAAAACATTTTTAGTTCTTTCACCCTGAGGCTGCCAGTCCAGGGCCTTATTTCCAGCTGTCAGGCTTCCAAAAGATGTTAGTTGCTAAAAACTTAAGGTAGAGATTACTGATGTGAGTGCCCTGAAAGAGATTAAATATGTATGATAAACATGAGCCTGAACAAAAGATGCTTTTTATTTGACTATGAATTTTTTTGGGGGGTGGTGCATAAAATGTTTTTAATTCTGTGGAACACAACTTGGAAAATAGAGGCTTAAGGTATACTCCCATAAATATTTGCAGTTAAATAGGAGACTCATAAAGATGTAAAAGGACTGAATATCACAGTAGATGGAATTAACCATTAACAGAATCATTGATCAGTATGTTTTAGAGCCCTGATTTTCAGCCTGCACTATGTATCAGGCTTACCTGGGGGAGCCTGTAGCCAGCCATGAAATTGTAAATAACATGATTTATTTTTACGGTGATCACTTTTTCTATATTTTTAATTATATGGCTTAAGCTCTGAGTTAAGATATTATGCACATTAATATCTTCTCAGCTAGTAAAGTATAAGTTGACTTTATTTTGATATTGTTTTGTGTCTTTAAAAAGTTACATCAGTAATATCATATTCTTTAGAATGTGTCTATTTTTTAGAAATTTTCTTATTCACTATTGGTTTTGAAATTTATCTGTGTTGATATATGTTAATTCATTTAAACTGCTGTATAGTATTCCATTGTTTGGATAATTAGGTTGTTTCCAGTTTTTCCACTATTAAAAAAAATGCTGCAATTAAAAATACAAATAATTTTTCCATAAGCATTGAATAACTCCCTGATTCCCAGTGTTCTCATGGGCACTTGGTAGACTTTAACATTTTTGCCAATGTGATGAGGGTGAAATTGTATCTTTTAATTTTAAGATACTTAAATATTAAAGAATAAGGAAGAATTTATAGGTGAAGGAGAGAGAGAACAGTACTAGTAAGACAGTGGGAAAGGTCATCTTTTTGCCAGTAAAAAGAACTCAAACATTGGTGACTTTAATTCACAGTCAGAAAAATCTTACATCATGATGTACTCATATTTGAAATAGAAGGTAACATGAAGCAGTTTACCCTTGTTACATGTAGTATAGTTTATTTATAATGCTGGTTGTGATCAGTGGGTTGGTATGGTACCCATTCTAAGGGCAATTTGAAAAACATTGCTCAAGAGGAAGTAATATTGAGGCTAAACAGGTAAGTGGGCCTTATAAAGTTGTTAAATGCTATGGTTTTATCTCCTAGTGGTTTTCAGTCTTTTAGCATCAGAACACAACTCTTGCTCAGCCCTACTCTCTTCCCCACAGGAGTGGAGGGATGGGTCAGTTTTCTGAGACGTCACCATTCTGGGACTAGTATGAAAGCAGGCTTCGGGTGGGAGTGGTTAGATGACGAGGGGAATAGGAAATACTTTTTAAGGAAGAAACTCATTTAGAAATTCCAGAGGCAAGCTGTTGCATCAGACCAGATAAGAGTTGATGTTGCCCAGAACTCAAGCAGTGGCAGCATGAACATAAAGGACAGATTGGAGAAACAGTTTACAGGTATAATTATTGGACTTCACCACTGGCCGGCTATGGAGATTGAGTGTGAACGGAGAATTAAAGGTGACACCTGGGGTTTACTTTGTTGACTAGGTAAATGGAAGTATTATTAACTGTTATATGGGATTCAGAAAAGCAAATTAGAACGGGGAATATATAATCAGATTTAGATGGTTTTGGGGAGAGGTACTTGATCTACATGTGGGTGAATATAAAGGTAGGCATTTGAAAATTTGAGCCTGTACCTCAAGAAACAAGCTTGCCCTAAAGTTTAATTTCATAGGTACTGGTGTATACTTGGTAGATCAAATCCCTAGAGTGGGGAGAAAATGAAAATGAAGTGAGAACGGATAAGAATGCCAAGGAAGGTAACTTGAGCAATCCCAACATATAAGGGAGTAAGTAAACAGAATTAAGGGGAATGCAGAAGCAGGAATAAAACAATGGGGAAAGTAAAGGTGAGAGTCTGAGATAGAGAATAAATGGAATAGAAATGATCCAAGATAAATACCAAATATAGCTGAAGAAATATTTAGCTGAAGACTCAGAAATATTTAGCTGAAGACTCATATATTCAGAAATATATAGCTGAAGAAATATCAGGGTTCCCTGCACCTGGCCTGATCATACTAGGTAAGTAGTTTACTTTAGCTGTCAATTAGGTACCACTAATCCTTTTAAGGCAATTTTGAATGGTGCTTCGTGTACCATTTAGTTAAGTGTATTCTTCTAAGAGTGCTTAAATTATGCCTAGTGAGTTTACATACCAAACTGTCATTGTCTCACGAGTTGGTGAGACAGTGTGTTAAATTTAAAAAGACATATTTCCTTCCCTTACTGGAGTACAAAATAGTAACGCTCAGCTGACTAGTCAAACAAGTTTAAAAAATTTGTAATAGATTCAGTTTGGGTCAAGTAAAAATGTCTGTGATACTTTAATAAAAGTGTTTGGGCTGTTTAGAAAATAGCCTATCACCTCTGACTTTAAGGTGTGAATTTCTGTCCCTTCAGAACCCTCTTTTTTTTCCTTTCATGCTGTGTTGTGTTTTAACCTCTGAGCCGCATGGGGAGAAGTGATGTTGGCTTTTGGAGATTTTATAAGAAAATTCTTTTGCTAATACTGAGTGTAATACTGAGTGTAGAGCTTTTAGATTCACACTGCTTTTTCCAAGTATCTTAGTGAATAATCATAAAAGAAAGGTTTTTTTTTTTTAATGCCGATAGGAACTAACAAACTTTTGGGGAAAAAAAGGAAGAAAATATTAAGAACTTTTTTACTAATACCTAAGGTGTAGCACTGCATAATTGAGAATGTATTCTAAATTTCAGTAATTTCTCTAATCTCTTAATTGTAAGACATTTTACAGAGAATTCATGTGTTCTTGTTTTTGTCTGATTGAAGTATGTTTTTAAATCTTTGAAGTGTTGTTATTTTCTGAGGGGGTAGCTAGAAATTCTTACTAGCCTTTGAATATTAAAAAAAAACTTTAAAAAATATGAGCCAGTTGAATAGTGATTTAAGACTTTCTAATTGATGCTTTTTATTAGTGATTTTTAAAAATGCCTCATCTCTTAGCTGCCTAGTTAGCCAGTACATGTTAATGCAGCTTACTAGCCCAACCAGCTAGATTGTTTATGAAAATAATTAAAGAACTTGTATTCTCTAAATAAATGTATCAAGCATGAGTTGTTAAGTAATTAGTTCACAAGAAGAAATGTGAGTGGGAATAAGAATTTATGAAGTGACATTTCTGCTCCAATATTAAGTATTCTAATGCTAAATGAACTTTGTCTTTAGATTTGGAACTTCAGTGTTGCTAGCAAAACATATTAAAATCATGGAAAACTTAGTTTTCTATTAGTTCTCTATAATTTTTCCCCTGCAAATTCAGACCTCCTTCACCATGTCAAATTGAAGTTTCATAAAACTCAGCTGCTGAGTAATCTTAATTTTCTGGAGTTTTCTGAGAGCCAGGAAGTAAGCACCAAAGCTCCTGAATTAATAGTACCGATATGCAGGATTTATGTCCTTTATTCCTGGGTACATGTTCTATATTGTGGAAGCCAAAAATGGGAACATAAGATAAAAATCTGGACAGTGAATTGAACTCTGAAGGCCAGTTACCCTTAAGTTTATTTATAGCAGGTTAGAAGCAGTAAATTTGATGAAAATATTTTAATAGACTTTTCTACCTTTGAATGGGTTCTCACTGAGTTTTCAGTCCTGCATTTAATGCATTTGATTGAGCTCAGCTAATGTTTAACTGAACACAGTAGTAGGCACTCACATATCTGAATGAATAAATTCAATTTTTTAGAGCTTAATTTCTAGCTATTCAGTGTTTACTCTTGAAATGGCTTCATGAGAGGTAATTATTGTAAAAAAATAATATAGTGTAGTAACTTATCTGCTAGAAAATCAGGGGCTTGATATTGAAGCAGGTTAGTTTGAGATGCCTGTTAACTATCCAGAGAAAGATGTCAGAGACGCAGTTGGGTACCTTCACCTGGAGCCCTAAAGATAGGCCAGGATTAGAGATTGCAATTAGGAGTCATCAGCATCAGCATACAAGATCTCTTTTAAAGCCTTGAAACTAGAGATCCCCAGGGAGAGAGCAGAGAAGAAAATCACTGTGATCCATATTTACTGAAAGGTGGTTAGTGCAGTTTTAATCTGTGGTTGGGTAATGGAAGTAATAATCTGAATATTAATGCTGTGTTCATCCATATTTAGAAACGATACTCTTAGAATAGTTTTTCAACCCTTATTTACATTGATTTGTTGATCAAAGTAAATGATCAATTATCTAATTATTACCTTGCTTGCTGCTTTCCTTTAGAGAAAATATTCTTAACATTGGTTTGCTCTGTCTAAATATAATGAGGTTTATATCTAGGCATTAAACTGTTGTACAGGCTGTCTCATTTAGTATATGAGAGTTAACATCTATGGATTAATTTTTTTTTCTGTGTGGAATTCAGTTTGTTTTCCCTTTTTAAAATTTTTATTGACGTATAGTTGATTTACAATGTGTTAATTTCAGGTGTACTGCTAAGTGATTCAGTTATATATATATACACACACATATTTATATACATATATATATAAAACATTTTTAGATTCTTTTCCATTATAGGTTATTACAAGATATTTTGAGTATAGTTCCCTGTGCTGTACAGTAGATCCTTGTTGGTTATCTGTTTTAGATATAGTATTGTGTATATTTTAATTCCAACCTCCTAATTTATCCCTCCCCACCCCTTTCCCCTTTGGTAACTATAAGTTTGTCTTCTGTGTCTGAGAGTTATTTCTATTTCATAAATAAGTTCACTTGTATCATTTTAATTTTAGATTCCACATATAAGTGACATCATATATTTGTCTTCCTCTGTCTGACTTAGTTCACTTAGTATGATAATCTCTAGGTCCATCCATGTTGCTGCAAATGGCATTATTTCATTCTTTTTTATGGCTGAGTAATCTTCCACTGTGTATATGTACCACATCTCCCTTATCCATTCATCTGCTGATGGACACTTAGGTTGCTTCCATGTCTCGGTTGCTGTAGATAGTGCTGCTGTGAACATTGGAGTGCGTTTATCTTTTCAAATTATAGTTTTCTCTGCATATATGTCCAGGAGTGGAATCGCTGGTTCATATGATAACTCTATTTTTAGTTTTTTAAGGAACCTCCATACCGTTCTCTATAATGGCTGCCCCAATTTATGTTCCCACCAACAGTGTAGGAGGATTCCCTTTTCTCCACACTGTCTCCAGCATTTATTATTTGTAGATGGACTAATTTTCAAATAGCCAAATATGTCCTCAGCTTCTCTTCTGAAAAGCATATGTTTCCCTGTAGATTATAGAGTGAGGACAACACTATTTTAAAAGTTTTAACCCGGGCTTCCCTGGTGGCGCAGCGGTGAGAGTCCACCTGCTGAAGCAGGGGACACGGGTTCGTGCCCTGGTCCGGGAAGGTCCCACATGCCGCGGAGCGGCTGGGCCCTTGAGCCATGGCCGCTGAGCCTGCATGTCTGGAGCCTGTGCTCCGCAACGGGAGAGGCCACAACAGTGAGAGGCCCGCGTACCGCAAAAAAAAAAAAAAAAGTCTTAACCCATTATTCATAAACAAGATTGGGAAGGTAGGTATCAAAATATTAATACTAGTTATCCCAAGGTAATAAGATTATATGTAGTTTTAATTTTTCATGACTGTATCTTCCATGTTGTGTTGTTTTTATAACCTTTTTAAAAAGAAAAATACATATTATTAAAATACTATCTAAAATTGGTTTTACTTTATAATTCAGTAAGTAATGATTTAAAACAAAAGAATATAAGATTGTATTTTGGACAGGTATTTGAAAAACAGATTTTGTATCATAAAGAGGCAAGGCGTAAGGGAATTTGGAAAAGGAAAGAAAATAACATGCTTTTTTTTCCTTCCAGTTTTATTGAGATGTAATTAATACACAGCACTGAATTAGTTTAAGGTGTACAGCATAATGATTTGACATACATACATCATGAAATGATTATCACAATAAGTTTAGTGAACATCTGTCATCTCATATAGACATAAAATTAAGGAAATAGAAAAATTTTTTTTCTTGTGATGAGAACTCTTAGGATTTGCTCTCTTTAACAACTTTCATATATAACATAGAGCAGTGCTAATTATAATTACCATGTTGTCCATTACATCTGTAATACTTATTTATCTTAAAACTTTGTACCTTTTGACTGCCTTCATCCAACTCCATGTCCCTCCATCCCCTGCTTCTAGTAACCACAAATCTTACGTCTTTTTCTATGAGTGAGTTTGTTTTTGAAGTTTAATTGATCTACAATGCTATGTTAGTTCCTGTTACAGAACACAGTGATTGGTATTTCTGTACATTTCAAAATGGTCACCGTGTGATCATTTCATACCTGTGACCCATTTATTTTGCAACTGTAAGTTTGTACCTCTTAATCTCCCTCACCTATTCTTTCCTTTCCCCACCCCTCTCCCCTCTGGCAATCACCTGTTTGTTCTCTGTATCTATAACTGTTTCTGTTTTGTTATGTTCTTTTTTTTTTTGATACTGCATATAAGTAAGATATAGTATTTGTCTTTCTCTGTCTGACTTAATTGGCTTAGCATAATAATACCCTCTAGGTTCATCCATGCTGTCGCAAATGGCAAGATTTCATTCTTTTTTTCCCAAGGCTGGGTAGTATTCCATTGTGTATATATAGGCATCATAGATATGGGTCTTGTTTTTGTATCCATTCAGCCACTCTGTGTCTTTTGATTGGAGCATTTAGTCCACATTTAAAACAATTATGGATAGGTGTGTGCTTACTGCCATTTTGTTAATTTGGGGGGGTTGTTTTGTAGTTCTTTTTTATTCTTTTCCTTTGTGATTTGATGACTATCTTTAGTATTATCTTTGGATTCCTTTCTGTTTTGTTCATGTGAATCTATTGTTGATTTTTGGTTTGTGTTTACTGTGAGGTTTATATCTTGCAATCTGTATATACATGTGACTGTTTTAAGTTCCTGATCTCTTAAGTTCAAACTCATTTTTGCTCCTTCCTCTCATGTTTACTGTTGGGCATCATGTTTTACATCATTTTGCATATCTCTTACCTACTTATTGTGGATATAGATGATTTTACTATTTTTGTCTTTTAACCTTTTTACTAGCTTTGTACGTGGTTGATTTACTACTTTTACTGTATATTTGCTTTTACCAATGAGCTTTTTCCTTTTGTAATTTTCATATTTCTAGTTGTGGCCTTTTTTTTCCCCTCTGCTTTGAGAAGTCCCTTTAACATTTGTTGTAAAACTGTCTTAGAGGTGCTGGATTCTTTTAGCTTTTGCTTGTCTGTAAAACTTTTGATCTCTCCATCAAATCTGAATGAAAGCCCTCCTGTGTAGAGTATTTTTGGTTGTGGGTTTTCCCTTTCTTAACTTTAAATATATCATGCCACTCCCTTCTGGCCCACAGAGTATCTGCTGAAAAGTCAGCTGATAGCCTTATGGGAGTTCCCTTGTTCGTAACTTGTTGTTTTTCCTTTGCTGCTTTTAATATTCTCTCTTTATCTTTAATTTTTTCCATTTTAATTACTGTGTGTCTTGGTGTGGTCCTCTTTGGGTTAATCCTGTTTGGGACTCTCTGTGCTTCCTGGACCTGGATGTCTATCCTTTCCCATGTTAGGGAAGTTTTTAGCTGTTATGTCTACAAATACGTTCTCTGCCCCTTTCTCTCTCTTTTCTTTCTGGGACCCCTATAATGTGAATGTTAGTATGCTTGATGTTGTCCCAGCGGTCTCTTAAACTATCCTCATTTCTTTTTATTTATTTTTTCTCTTTTTCTGTTCAGCTTCAGTGATTTCCACTACTATATCTTTCATCTTTCTGATCCATTCCTTTATGTCATCTAATTTAATGTCGATTCCTTCTAGTGTATTTTTCATTTCAGTTATTGTGTTCTTCTCTGTTCGGTTCATCTATATATTTTCTAACTCTTTGTTAAAAACTTCTGACTTCTCACCCTTTTCATTTCATCTTCTCCAGAGTTCTTTGAACAACTTTACGATCATTACCTTGATCTCTTTATCAGGTTTAGATTGCCTATCTCCACTTCACTTAGTTCTTCTGGGGTTTTATCTTGTTCATTAATTCGGTACATATTCCTCTGTTGCTTCGTTGTTCCTAATTTGCTGTTTTTATTTCTATGTATTTGGTAGGTTGGTTATGTTTTTCCAACCTGGGAGAAGCAGCCTTTTATAGGAGATGTCCTTTGCATGCCAGCAGCACACTCTGCTCTGGTCACCAGACCTGTGTGCTCTAGGGGTGCCCCCTGTGTGGGCTGTATGGGCCCTCCTGTGATGGGCTGACTACTGTGGGTGGTCTGGAAGGCGTGGCTGGTCCCGGGTCTGGTTGGTTGTCAGGCCCTGCCTTGTGTGGTGGCTGCCAGCCGCTGTTGGGTGGGGCTGGGTCACGAGGCTGCTGGCTGTGGGGCCCTGGGGCTCCTTGCGTTGGTGGGCAGAGCTGGGTTCTGGAGTAGGTGGTTGTGGGGCCAAGGGCCCCGGGTCTAGTCTTGGCCTGCCGATGGATAGGGCTGGTTCTTGACATGACTGTCTATGGGGTCGGGGGTGTCTCAAAGCTGGTGGGAGGGGCCGGATCCTGTGGCAGTTGGTTGAGAGGCCCAAGGTGCCCCAGAGCTGGTGTTGGCCCACTGGTGGGTGGGGCTGGGGTCAAGAGGATCCCCAGGCTGGTGCCTTCCCACTGGTGGGTGAGGCCAGGTCCTGGGGTTAGTGCCATCACACTGGTGGATGCAGGCGGTCCTGGAGTCTCTGGCTGCAGGGCCCTGGAGGTCTTGGAGTCGGTATTTCAGCCCACCGGTGGCCAGGGCCAGGGCCCAGGGGGTCCTGGGGCTGGTGCCTACCCACT
The DNA here is from genome assembly GCF_963924675.1 of Phocoena phocoena. Classification (NCBI taxonomy): domain Eukaryota; kingdom Metazoa; phylum Chordata; class Mammalia; order Artiodactyla; family Phocoenidae; genus Phocoena; species Phocoena phocoena. The sequence goes on along the minus strand of NC_089221.1, from coordinate 29,883,368 downwards.
GGTGGGTGAGACTGGCCCCCAGACTGTTGCAGGCCCACTGGTGGGCAGAGCCAGGTCCTGGGGTCTCTGATTGCAGGGCCCTGGGGGTCCCAGGGCTAGTGTGAGTGTACTGGTTTGTGAGCTGGGTCTTGGGCCCTCTGGTGGACAGGGCTGGGTCCTGGGATATCTGTGGCCTCGGGGTCTTAAGGCAGCAGACCTGTGGATTCACATCCTGGCAGTAAAAAGCTAGAAGGAGGATTCCAGAATGGTGCTTGGCATCGCCAGCATTCTCGTGGTAGAACGAGCTTCCCAAAATGACTGTTACCAGTGTCTGTGTCCCCAGGGTGAGCTCTAGTTGCCTCTTGTCTCTTCAGGAGCCTCTCCAGGATCAGCAGATGGGTCTGGCCCAGGCTTTTTTCAAATTACTGCTTCTGCCCTGGGTCCTGGAGCATGTGAGATTTTGTGTGTGCCCTTTAGGAGTGGAGTCTCTATTCCCCAAAGCCCCGGTTCTCCTGAAAGTAAGCCCTGCTGGCCTTCAAAGCCAAATGTTCTGGGGACTTGTCTTCCCAATGCAGAGCCACTGGGCTGGGGAGCCAGTGTGGGGCTCCGACCCCTTGCTCCTTGGGAGGAACCTCTGCAATTGTAAATTATTTCCCCCCATTTGTGGGTTGCCCACCCAGGGGTATGGGTATTGACTATACTGCATCTCCGAACCTCTTACCTGTCTTGCTGTGGTTCTCTTTTATATCTTCAGTTGTAGGTGATCTTTTCTGCTAGTCTTCTGGTTTTTTTCTTGAATAGTTTCTCTGTAAGTAAGTAGTTTTGTAAGTAATTTTGTTGTATGCCGAAAATAACATGCTTTTTAATTCTAGCATTCACTCTAGTGGACATATTTCCTACTTGATGATTAAATGGATGTTTCTAAACTTCTCTCTCAACATTTTACTTTACAGATTATTCAGAAGACATATACCTTAAAAGAATATTAATGATAAGATAGTGACATTATAAAATATTCTAAATGACTAGGAAAAATAATCCTTGAAGGCTATATGTCTTTATATCTAAAAGTTATCCATTCTCAAGCAGCTAACAAGCCCTTTGTTTGGATTGTGTAAATTCCAAAGAGTTCATAAATCTGAATACAAGAGAGCTGAAAATCCAAGTAGAACAAAGGTCATCTAACTGCCTTCTAGAATATTAGTTCATCTTTGGTCTTCAGTAGCCATATGCAGTATGTTAAAAATCCATTTAGGGAAAAAAAGCACTCAAGCTGTAAAACATGAGATTTTTGAGATCCCGTTGACCACATGATTCAGGAAACTTACTGCTGTGTTTGGTATTAAAACCAAGTTATGATTTTCTGGAACCAGACTTTCTAATTAAGTTTATACTTGTAGGTTTCACATATAGTCATTAAAATGTGTCTTCCCCAAAAAAAAAAAAACCCATTCTGCTTTATATAGGGCTTTTTAAAGAAATATAATATGTAATATATATTATGTAATAAGGCAAAACTTGTTTTATTTTGATATAGCTTGCATTGAAAGGCTCTAGCTACAGTGGACTGCTTGAACGACATCATATTCACACCCAAAATGTAGAGCATATTCTTGATAGTTTACGGTAAGTCTGTGGGATCAGGTCTTGAGCGGGACTTTCAATTTTTATTTTTACTAGCAGCTAATACTTAGATTTTTAGTAAAGATGGCCATTATAGAATCATTTTAAGAAAATTATATCATGGCTAATGGACCTGATGTTATAGTGTTTTTAAGGAAATTTTTATTGTACTCTGAAAACTTCACAGATTTTCAGTTATTATTTGGTCTGCCCAAGAAGTGCCTTTTCTACAAAGAGTTAATTTTGTACACAGCAGGCTTCAACTGTAGTGCAGTGTTTTATTTCTTAAACAGAATAGTGGATTATGTAGGTGTTCATTATAATAGTCTTTGAATGTCTAAAAATTACAAGTACAGAAACTTCAGTTAATTAGGGGCTAAATGAGTCAGCAAATAAGTTTCTGTGTATACAAGAGAATCAGTGTGAGAACACACAAATTAGAAAGTATTTTAGTCACTTTCAGTGTCTGGCACTCAATATTCATTGAATTTAAAATAACAGCTATTCACTTTTGTAATTTAAAAAATTGTCTCTCGAGGTGTAGTCTTCTGGGCCATTTTGTATTCATGAATTTTAGCATCAGAAAGAGTAGAGAAAAGGAAATTAATCAATATTGCTATTCGTCAAGGGCTTTAAGAGATGTTTTTAAAGCACATGGTGATTTGGGATAGTCAGTTTATACATATGCTTCCTATAGTTAATAGTTAATTGGTTGTTGTGGTTAAGTGAAGATGAAGCTGACCTTACAAAGCTAAACATAAATTTGTTTATAAAACAAACTTGTTTATTTATTTTAAATCTCTATTGTAATAATCTGCCTCTCAAAAAACATACTCCTTTATGTTACTGGAAATTTTATACACGCTTTACTTTTTTTATCTTAGGAATGAGGGGATTGAGGTTCGTCTCGTAAAGAGGAGAGAATATGATGAAGAAACTGTTCGATGGGCAGATGCTGTCATAGCTGCAGGAGGTAATAGTTTTGCAGAGGTAAAGGTGATGGAATATGGAAATGCTCTTTAATAATCATATTGCCAAATACCCTGTGGTCTAGCTGTGATGAAGCTTTCAGAGTCCTACCATAAGACAAATTTTTGGATTTTTAGGATCAGGTTTTAAAAGACGTGCTTCATACAACATTTTACTTTTCTAGTGAATGATGTTACTGTAAGGTTCTGTGCATGTATTTCTGTGTGTGTATTTAACTTTAAGTATGATTCAAAGGATTATTTATAACTATTTTGGTTTAGTTATGCCAGTCTTTATAAAAAAGTTGAGTTTAAGAGTTTAATGAGGGCTTCCCTGGTGGCGCAGTGGTTGAGAGTCCGCCTGCCGATGCAGGGGACATGGGTTTGTGCCCTGGTCCGGGAAGATCCCACATGCCGCGGAGCCTGCGCGTCTGGAGCCTGTGTGTCTGGAGCCTGTGCTCCGCGACGGGAGAGGCCACAACAGTGAGAGGCCCGCGTACCGCAAAAAAAAAATAGAGTTTAATGAGATTAGATAAATTCCATCCCTCTTTGGCCCCAATATACTTACACTTACACTTGTTTTTTCCTGAGCTTTATTATTATGTTAGTGACTGTTCTCTATAAACCTTTACATTGTTTTTGGAGAGAAAAATCCAAATCTGGACACTTTTGTTGGATGTATCCTCATCAAAATAATTTATGAATTGGGACTGATGTTATGCGAGAGGGAAAGAGGATTGGTTAATAGAAGTGATAGAGTTAGAATAGCGGTTCTCAGCTGGAGGCTACTGCTGGCATCCAGTGGGTGGCCAGGGATACTGCTCGCCACCCTACAAAGTTCAGGAGAGCCCTCACAACAAAGAATTATTTGGCCTGAAGTGTTCATCTTGTCACTGTTGAGAAATTCTGGATTAGAGTGGGAGAGATAATACAGAGGGATAGTGGGTAGAAAGGAGTAGACTGTGGCAGCCAACAGGTGGGATTATTGAAAGAACTAGTGTTCAAAATGTTGTTAAAAACTAGTTTTGTAACAAGTCTGGTTATGTCTTATGTCCTTTAGGTGATGGCACAATGCTTTTGGCAGCAAGTAAAGTCTTGGACAGACTTAAACCAGTTATTGGAGTAAACACTGACCCAGAACGGTAAGGAAAAACTTTTTTGTGCTTTGCTTTGCATAGTACCTGTTTATGATAAATCTTAAATTTGGAAGCTCCTTATCCTATTGGTACAGGGTGTTTACTATGGTGCATGCTGTGTAAGTGGAAACATCACTGTTGCTGGCTATCATGAATGTTAGAACCATGTTCCAAAATCATTTCAGTGATGAAATTTAGGCATGTAGAATTGACCTCTACCTTTAGTAGATTTCTCTTCTTTGTCGTTATTTTCAAGGACATAGCTCTCTTTTTTAGCTTAGGCATGAGAAATATATACACATTTCGCTGGCGTTGGTGGTAGAAAATTATGATATGGGATGGACAAGTTCTCACATTTGACTTCCCAGGTAGTTTGGGAGTAATATCTGTGGGAGGATAGACTTGAGCCCTTGACCTAGGTGAGTACTGGTGACTTTGGTGTTGCTGAAGATGGATGAGTTAATGATGTTCCATCTTCTACCCTTCCTTCTGGCTCTCATCTACATTCCTGAATATGCCTCCACTGATTTCCTGGGTGACTTCGTTGACTTAATATATAGACCAAACCCTATTATCACTTTTTTTTTCCTTTCCTTAGCTTCACTGACATTTATCCTCATTCTGTTCCAGCCACCCACAGCCATGATCATACTTGGACTTTGTCATCACCTAGAATTTCCCCACCTCTCAAATCACTCTGACCATAGCCACCTACCTTAATAGCAGTCCTACTTCCTCAATTCTAGTAAATCTGCCCTTTGACTTTCAGTGTGTTTATCCCCTCTATTTTTTTTCCTTAATTCTCCCTTACTTCATTCACTTTCCTGACAAATTTCTTAAATATTTTGTACCATTATCTTTCTGCTCAATCATGGATGAGTCTTTTCTACTCCACTCTGTACTGTCTCCAGAATAACTGATTAACATCTGTCGTTTTAACTTAGATCCTGGTGACTCCAGAATCTGTATATCCAACACTGATCTTGCTTCTACTCTTACCTTATAGTCTCTTCTCCCCACTGCAGCCACAGTGATTGTTTTATAAAAGTTTGATATATTCTGTGACCTCTGCTCAAAGTCTTACTGTGGTTCCTCATCTAACTCAGAATAAAATCTAATTTTTACTATGACTGGGGTGACCAATTCATCCTCATCCTGGTTTTCTTGGGACTTTCTCAGTTTAGCACCGGAAGTCCTATGTCCTGGGAAAATTGTCAGTCTCAGGCAAACTGGGACAGTTGGTCCCCTTCACTGTGACATTCAAGACTCTACATTATCTGGCCCCTGACTGTTCTGTGTCCTTATGTCCTATTATTTTCCCTTTCTTCATGCTATTCTAGGCATACTGGCCTCCACTTGCATGTATCTGGTGGCATTAAAAATGTAACATGTCTACAGATGAACTTATCTCCTTCCCCCCACCCATACTTGATAAATGAAATCATAATGGGTGCTGAAGCTGTGATGACCCATCCCTCACTGCCTTCCCTCACTCCCTTCGTTGTATTGGTCTAGGGATTTAGTTCTAAGTTTTAGGGATCTTACCTTTGAGTCCATCTCTTGCCCTCCTCACTGTATTTAAACATAGCTTTATAGTTTGTGGTTTAAATTACTGTAGTAACTTCCAGTCTTGCTCTTTCCAACCCATTCTTTATACTTTGCCTTAATGGTCTTTCTAAAGTACAAATTTGATTGTATCCACTCCTTAATTAAAGTCTTTCAGGGTTTCCTTATGACCTTCAGGTATATTGCAAATTCCGTAGCATAATATATATGATCTTTCACCATCTGTTGCCTATCTGCTTTTCTAGTTTCATCTACCCTCATTTACCTGTAGGCACTATACATTCTTCAGCTTAAAAAAAGAGACTGATGCCTCTCTAGGAATATTCTAGGATCCTTCCTAAAGTCTGTTCTTTGGGGGTTTTTGTTTTTGTTGTTTGTTTTTTTTTTTGCGCTACGCGGGCCTGTCACTGCCGTGGCCTCTCCCGTTGCGGAGCACAGGCTCCAGATGCGTAGGCTCAGCAGCCATGGCTCACGGGCCCAGCCGCTCCGCGTCATGTGGGATCTTCCCAGACTGGGGCACAAACCCGTGTCCCCCTGCATCAGCAGGCGGACTCTCAACTGCTGTGCCACCAGGGAAGCCCTGGGGTTTTTTTAAATTGTATTTTTTTGCAGTTTTATTGAGATATAATTGACATATAGCACTGTATAAGTTTAAGGTGTACAGCATAATGACTTGACTTACACGTGTTGTGAAATGATTACCACAATAAGTTTAGTTAACATCTGTCAACTCATATAGCTGAAAAAAAAAAAAAGGAGGGGAAAGTTTTTTTCCTTATGATAAGAACTCTTAGGATCTACTCTTTTAATAACTTTCAAATATACCGTACACCAGTGTTAACGATAGCCATCATGTGGTACATTACATCCCCAGTACTTATCTTATAGATGGAACTTTATACCTTTTGACCACATTCATTCAGTCCCCTCTCCCCTAACCCCTGAAGGTTGTTCTTAAGTGCAGTGTAATGTATGAGCATCCTAACGTCATGATTGAAGGCTCACATATGGGAGTTTTTGCTCTGGTGAGGAGCTTTGTTGATATCAAGAAAGAGTTTGAAAGAGTAAGTGAAAGAGTTCTCCAGATGTCCATGTGCTTTTCATGCCTTTGTTTGTGCTTTTGCCTAGAGTGCCCTTACGACACTTACTCAACTGTGTAGTTCTTTTTCATTCAAGACTGGTACCTCTCCTGGGCTCTGACTATGATTCCTTGTACGGAGAGCACTTAGCTCTTCCTATTATTTTCTGCTTGATTGTCTCTTCCATTAGACTATAAATTCCTTGAGTATAGGACTTAATTTCTCTATTGCTAGCATTTTAATTGCCTTTAGTATTTGTGCACGTGTATTTTAGAACTTTGCAATGACATATTTTTACATCATTAAAGTAGGAGATTCTTTAGTGATCATATTTTATACAGTTTGTTGAAACATATTTTCCTTTAAAAGCTGGCTTAATACTCATTAGCCTGTGGGGATTTTGAAACTGGTAAGCAACAGGTGTTGCTTCTCTAATTTCTGCCTAAAATGATGTGTTCTAGAAGTCCTCTGGTTTTTCTTTTTGCCTCCAGGCAGAAATGTATTAAGCCCCTGGCTTGTTCCATAATTCAGGTTGCCTGAATTCTTTTTCTTAAGCACAGAGGTGTCTCACAATCCTTAAATAAGCCCAGAAGTCAATGTTCAACTTAAGTTTCTTCTTTTCTGTCGTAGTTGTCAAATGCAGCATAACAGATCATCCCAAAACTTAGAGGCTTAAAACAATAATAATCATTTATTATCTCTCATGATTTCTGTGTGTCAGGAATCCAGGAAGAGCTTGGCCGGGTGGTTTTAACTTGGGATCTCTCATGAGGTTATAGTCAGATATCAGCTGGGGCTGCAGGCATCCGAAGGTTTGACTTGGGTTGGAGGATCTACTTCTAAGATGGCTCACTTGTGGACTCATCTAAATTAAATATACAATTTCGGTTTTCTCTTTTGTATTCTGTACTCACTCTACTGACCCCTGTAAATAATTACGACATTTAAATGCTTAATGATCAAAATGGGATAGAGGGCATGTGATAGCCAACCTCCAAGATAGCCTCCTAGTATTTACACCTTTATGTGGTTCCCTTCCCACTTCTGTATTCAATCAGGGCCGGCCTGTGGGACCAATAGAATATGGAATAACAGTGTGTGAATTCGAAGGCTAGGTCATAAATGGTATTGCACCTTCTGCATTGGTCTCTTGGATTGCTCATTCTGGAGTAAGTCGGCCACAGTGATGTGAGGATACCAGAGCCGCCCTGTGGGGAGGCTCACATGGAGAGAGACTTGAGGCCTCTTGCCAACAGCCAGCACCAGTGAGTGAGCCACAATGAAAGTGAATCCTCCAGCTCAGGACTAGATTCTTCTCTCTAGAGTGTTTTGGACCTGAAGTTGACCTCCATAAGTATTCTACCAAATGTTGATTATCTTTTATAATCTTAGCACCGTAGAGAAGTATTGCAGTAGATATAAAAATTTAGTCCCCTGCCTAAGTTTCTTAACCACAGTGTTGACCCTCTCAGGTGAATTAATTAATCACAACTTTGTAAAAGCCTTTTTCTCTGCTCTTCACGTTTGTGTTAATTTACAGTTATTATTAAGGGTTTGTTTTGCCAGGCCTACTCTCAACCTTTCCTTCAAGATTGCAGCATCATATAAATGATGATGATTGAACTTTCTGGACACCTTTCCTCACGTTAGGTGCCATATCCTCTCATCTTCCTGTATCAACCTATAGGCAATCTTAACACGTTGTAATTTGCAATTTAAAAAAAAATTTATCTTCCACATAAAGCTATTAACTCCTTGAAGGAGCTCATCCGTATATATACATAAATAAATAAAAATTAAAAAATATATATATATATACACACATATATATATGTGTATATTTTTATTTATTTATTTTTTTGCGGTATGTGGGCCTCTCACTGTTGTGGCCTCTGCCGTTGTGGAGCACAGGCTCCGGACGCGCAGGCTCAAAGGCCATGGCTCATCAGCCCAGCCGCTCCGCATGTGGGATCTTCCCGGACTCGGGCACGAACCCGTGTCCCCTGCATTGGCAGGCGGACTCTCAACCACTGCACCACCAGGGAAGCCCCTTTATATATTTTTTGAACACATGAAGGGTTACATTAGATTAAGCTGTGAGTTCTCTTTTGGTTAAAAGAACATCTTAAATGACACTTAAAAGGGATTTATGGTTCAAAAAACTTTCACATAAATAGTTTGATTCCTCATAATAACCTTTTAGATTGGTGGTTTTACGGCCCTTTTAGAGATGAGGAAGCTGATGCTAAAGTGACTTGCCCAAAGTTATAGTTAAATAATTTAAAGGTAAGATGCAAACACCACTATACCATTAGATAATTTTACAGGGAAATCAATCAGTAGCAAATTCGCTTTTATTTTTAGTTTTACTGTAATGTGGAAACTTAAGTTGTATTATGGCACTAAACCTGTATTTAAAGTACTATTTCTATTTGGTCTTTTTTTTTGTTCTTGTTGAAAGTATAGACAGTTTGTGGCAAAATGAATTATAGAAGTAGAAATTCAAAAAATTTCATATCTGATTTTTGTAGTTTAGTGATACCTTTTGAATTAAGTACTTTTTTTCTTCTTCCCTTTACACCACGCAAATTCCTTTTAAAATAAAGGTCTGAGGGTCATTTATGTCTTCCTGTTCGATACACGCATTCCTTCCCAGAAGCCTTACAGAAGTTCTACCGTGGTGAGTTCAGGTAGGAATTTCTTATTATTGCTCTATCATTATCTTACTAAAATATTATTATTATATAATTATATTATTAATGTGTGCCATTAAAAATGCTGTTAAACAGAACAAATTAGATAATATTTGGATTAGTCCATAGATGTAACAGTAGCCATAAAAAATAATACATTAGCTGAGTCACAGCCACATCTAACTTCCCTTCTTCCAGCCTGACTTGAGCTGTATGGAGAAACCCTGCCAAGTGCCACTTGGCCTATAATGTAATTGCAAGTAGAGGTTTTTCTCCTTCAGTGAGATAGAGGCCATGTCTCTACTTTAACCTCGTTACACGTTTTTAGCAGTTTGGTAGAAAGATGATTAAAACTGTTGGTGAAAAATTAAATGTTCAAATTCTCTGAGATTTTATAGTTTTTATCCTCATCTTCTCCCATCCAGAATGACTGAGGGTTAGATTTACTCTAACCATGCTGAGATTCCTGGTATCTCTGCCTTACGTGTTAAGTATTTCTTAAGCAGTGGAGATGTTTTTTCATATTTCTTTCACTTAATTTGTTCAGTGGTCAGACTGCCCTGAAAAGAGAAGGGTGGAAGGAGGAGCTGAGTTGAGGTTGGCCGATTAATTAGAGCCAAGTTGGACTACTTTTCTTTCCCTGACTTAGCCTAGATTTTATAGTTTGAGAAAACTTTTTTTCTCTAGGTATTTGTGAAATTGCATTAAATCTTCTTGACTTCTGGAATCATTTTTTAAAAATTTATTTATTTTATTTATCTTTGGCTGTGTTGGGTCTTCATTGCTGCGCGCAGGCTTTCTCTGGTTGAAGCGAGCGGGGGCTACTCTTCATTGTGTTGCGCGGGCTTCTCATTGCGGTGGCGTCTCTTGTTGCGGAGCACCGGCTCTAGGCATGTGGGCTTCAGTAGTTGTGGCACACGGGCTCAGTAGTTGTGACACGCGGGCTTTAGAGTGCAGGCTCAGTAGTTGCAGTGCACAGGTTTAGTTGCTCTGTGGCATGAGGAATATTCCTGGACCAGGGCTCGAACCCATGTCCCCTGCATTGGCAGGCGGATTCTTAACCACTGCACCACCAGGGAAGTCCCTGGAATCATTTTTTTTAGTAACGATTCCAGTTTCTAGTCATTTCAGAAATTTAGCACCTTCACAAATGACTAATATACTCCAAGTAGGAGTATATTTTTGTATACTTACCTAGTAGAATCTGTCCCATTGGCTTTTTTCATATGTTAGTTTTTGATTTTGACATTAAACCTGATTCTTTTTTTCTTCACTTTTCTACCAAAAAGTCATTTAAGTTTTAGGTTTAATCTTAAGTGTTATAATATTTGTTATTGATCTCTTATTGTAAAAAACAATATTACAGAATTTTAGGGAAGGGATTTTTATCTAATCTAAATTTTTATCTAATCTAATCTAAACCTTATAGTGTTTTAATTTCAGAATGCTTTCTTTTTTATATATGTGTTATACGATGAGCAAAACACAGCTATTAGCTAAGTATATAGGATTTAATGAATACTTGATAAAAAGTTTGACTTTAATTCAAGTTATTTGGGAGGTTTTATACAAGTACATTAGATATTTCCATTATAATAGAAAAGAGAAATAAACATCTAAATCTGTCTTTGATCAGGAACCTGTGGGTTTTAGGTGTTTCTAGTATAATAAGTTCATGGAATAACTAGTTTTTTATTATGAATTTTTTAATTTTGAGAAATTATAATGTCTAATCCTTTGTTTAATTTATTCTATTTTAATATAATTTGCTTTTCCTTCACTCTTCTAAGATGGTTGTGGAGGCAGCGAATCAGGTTATACCTTGAAGGGACTGGCATCAACCCTGTTCCTGTGGACCTTCACGAACAGCAGCTAAGTTTGAATCAGCATAGTAGAGCCTTCAACATTGAGAGAGTTCATGATGAAAGTAGGTAGATTGGGAATTACGTGTGTTTGGGGCAATATGTAATTTATAGTTCCTTTGATCTCTAATTTCTAGAAGTAATAATTTATAATTAACTTATTTGGGGATTTCAGTGCCACTGACAACACTTAAGGAAGTGCAATGAACTACTTGAGTTGTAAAATTTATTATGATTAGATTCTGAAATAACAAGTATAGCATATTTCCATGTGAAACTTTTTCTAGAGTGGGTTTGAAAACTCATTGATTAGGGAAGGACTATAAAATGTCCAGGAGGATAGTTGATATTTAGGGAAAGATTCCTGGCCTTAATCTTTGAAATGTCAGAAAGGAAAAAGAAAGTGGTAGAAAGAAAATGAACTAATCTGTGAAAGATTTCATAATAATTATACATTTATATACTTAACATTTAATTATATTTACCATGGTTCTAGTTATTGATTAGAATCTTTTTGTTAGGAAGTTTTCGCATCCCAGCTTTAAGATTTGCATTTCAAATACTTGTGTAAGATGCTAAGAAAATATTAGCATAAGCTGATACGCAGGTTTTTTGTTGTGTTAAGATGAATGCTCAGTTTTGAGCTAATTTGTGGATTATAATTTAGCAATATTTTCCCGCTTTTTCCAGTAACTGTAAGACTTTTATGATGCAAGAAGATCCCAAGAGATACCCTAAATGTCTGTGGACTGTATAAAAGGATATTTTTTCCTCCTGCATTTCATTTCTTGGCTAAACTTATCAGCAAAAGCTATCTTTACATATCTGCTTTCTGTCTTTGTTTCTGTCTTGTCATGGTATCTTGATGTTTACTTATGTTTATTTTTTTTCAGAGTTTTTCATGGTGATTTATAGCTTTATAGGGTAACATGTTCCTAAACTGAGTTAATGCCATCTTTTAAAGATGCTTCTTCTTCCCTGGGAAAAAAAAATCATTTGATTTTTAGAAAGCTTTTAAGTAATTATTTTTGAAAAATCTAGACATCTAGCATATGATTTCTTATTATCATTTTTGAAAGATTGCAGTAAATATTAAGATTAAAATTTTTTTTAAGATATTAAAATCTTAGCTAGAAATTTTACTTTATACCTCACGAAAAGAAGTTATTGCTGTCTCCAAAAGATGTTCAGGATTTGGTTTTTTTTCACCAACAGCATTATAGGAAAGATGTAGCTTGGTATTTAAACGTTCATTGCTCAGATTCCTATCTCAGGTTCACTGTTTTTAGTTTATAAGCTAAATTAATATATATGAAACAAAATTACACATAAACTTAGTAATATTCAGGATGTTCCTATCTCATTAGTGTTCTAGAAAAAGAACAGAAAATGTTCGAGATAAAAAATATATATATAAGAAAATTTCTCAAAACTTAGGCACCAGTTTTTGAATGTAAGGACCCACAAAGTACTTAATATAGTCAGTGGTAAGAGGTCCCACACCAAGGTATGTCAGAATACTAGGGATAAAGCAAACCTCTTGCAAGCTTCCAGAAAGGAAGTGATGGTGGTGTTGATGGTGATTGTGGTTGGAACAGGTTTTTTGATATATAAAGAATCTGGAATCACAGTAGTTTCAGATTTCTCAATAATAACCCTGGAAATTACTTTACTTATATTAATTACTAATATTGTTATTAGCAATTATATAACATTTACAATGTCTAGGCACTATTTTAGTGGGCTTGTTAGAGGGTTTTTTGGGGGGTTTTTTGATAAAAGAGCTTTATTTTCTGAGAAAAATTTAGAAGGATTTTAAGGATAATCTCATATTTGCTATTTAAATTCTCTTCAAGTTGGCAGGGAACATTTTCTAGGAAGCTGCCATTTGGGATTTTTGAATATAGGAGTACGTTTGAGATTATAAATATACCACCATGTTTGATCCCTGATCGCTTTCTAATTTAGAACAAAAGATTACAGAGAAAAACAATCCTAGTTTTTTTTTTTTAAACTTCAGCTTACAAAAGGGATGATTTAACTTTTAAGCAAATAAAATTTTCTATCTAGTGTTATCTGTCCTTAACTAGGTTATATTTGTATACAAGTTAATGAAGAAGAGTTCATTTTTATTACCTTTATAACTTCAAGGGAAGGTAGGGTTGATTTATTAGTTATTTTTTAAAAAAACTTTTAATCACATAAACTAGTAACTTTCTTATTTGAAAGCCTGGTTGTATTAATTTGGATAAGTGAATTGATTTGATAAACAATCCCATAATCTCAGTGGCTTAACATACTGAAGGTTTATTTAGAGCTCAGCTCACTGTCCAAGGGGTGTTCAGGCAACCTCTGAACAATGGCTCTTACCATCTTCTAAGGCCTCTGAGTCTTCTGTTGGGTCCTGTGTAGCTTGTGGGGAGAAGAAGACAGTGAGAGCATGGAGGATCCTTAGGGAAGTTTTAGGAGCCAGGCATTTTCACTACTTCTGCTCATATTCTATTGGCCATTTCTAGTCCCATAGGTATACCCAATGTGAGTAGACCTGGAAGCATAGTCTAACAGTCTGACAGTGTGAGGGAATTGCACAGGGTTGCAGTCTCTGTCACTAGTATAACAATTCTATACTTACAAATACAAATTAATAATTAATTTTGTAATGCATTCTCTTGGATAGAAAATTGTTAATTGGTATTGAGTCCATCTTATCATGTCCTGTTGAAGCAAGTTGTAAATGAACAGTTCATGATTAGATACTGTTTGGTAGTCAATTAGCATGAAAGAAAATATAAGCAGAATTAAGATGATTAATGAGACTCGAAGCAATTTTACGTTTTCTCTTCCTTCTTTGATAAAAGATTTCAAGTGAAATTCAGCAAGCACACATGATAAAAGTGCAATACAGAAAGGAAAATTAGGATGAGGAAAAACGGGTCTAGAGGTTAAAAAGTCAAGACCATATAAAATAAAAATATATGGTTACAGTTTGATGGTGAGATTTCAGATTTATTAGTAATATTTAGTGAGTACTTACTGTTAGTTGAGCATTTGCAGAAAATCTGTGGGGAGATGTAAAACATTCCATTAGTGATTTACCCTATGCAAAGAAAAATAATTTAAACAATAAATTTTAACTTTTTACATCGGTAAAACTTGTCAGATGTGAAAATGTGAATATATCTAGTACCAAATTAAGAGTTTCAAGAGTTAGGTTTTGCAGTCTGAAGTACAATCAAATTCGATTAAACACAGCAAATTTTCTATATACCTTTTTGTGACACATTCTTTCTACTATATTAATGAGATTTAGCTGATAATGTTAACCCATTACATAATTTAGTCAAATAAGTTTTAAAAGGTTCCTTGGTATTGTAACAACAGCTTATAATCGAAAGAATAGTTGGGCCACTTTAGGCAGTTATAATCCAAAAGATATGAGATACATGTAATTAATATTCAATAAACATAAATAGGCTACAAGTCAGAGGAAAATAATAGATTGGTGGTTGTGTTGGTGACAGTGGTGGAAAGTTTTATTAGTGTATTAAGTATCTAATGTGTATTAGATATCTATACACATTACCCTGAAACATAGAATCTTAAAATGTAACAAATTACTCCAGAATTGAGCATCTTAAAACAAAATATTTATGATTTCACAGAGATTGTGAAGGTCAAGAATCCAAGAGTGGCTTAGCTTGTTAGTTTGAGTTTAGGGTCTCTCAGGAGGTGACAGTCAAGCTGTTGGCCGGGACAGCAGTATCTGAAGACAGGACTGTACTGGAAGATATGCGTCACAACTCATCACGTGGCTGTTAGCTTCAGTTCCTCACTATGTTGGCTTCTCCATTGGACTGCTTATGAAATATCTTCCCCCAGAGCAAGTGATCTGAGAGAGAGAGTGACCAAGGTAGAAGCCAGGGTGTCTTTTTTAACCAAATCTCAGAAGTGACGTACCGTCACTTCTGCCATACGTTGGTCACATAGACTAATCCTGGTGTGATGTGAGAGGGAGAGTTGTACAAGAATGTGAAAACCAGGAGGCAGGAATCACTGGAGACCATCTTAGAGGCTAGCTGCTGCCACAGCTGAGGTGGACTTTTAAGCTTTGACTAAGGAAAAAGATGTGGAGGAGACAGAAAAGGGAACTTGTTCCATAGTGCTTGCCCACCAGGAGATACTTGGGTGCAATGAATCTGCTATTGGTGACATTGAGAGGAAGAGCCTGGCATTTCCATTTGGAGACTGGTAAAAGATAAAAAGTAAGAGAGACCATTTGAAGGTGACAATCACAAGTTTGATCCAGAAAGCAGTGGGAATTCTTTGGAGAATTTTGCATGATGGCGTGATGTTTAAGTAATCATCAAGGAAGATCACTTAATCTGTGCATACAACCTTATAGAGTAAAAAATAGATGACATTTTTTTAGGAGTCATAGGAAGAGACGTGGCTCTGTTCCTCCAGTGCTGCCATTGCTAAAAATCACTCCTGAGGTTTTCTATTTGAAAAAGTAATCTGAGTTTTAACATAACTGGTTTGGTTTCCTATATGAGCCATTCATGTAATTTGCTGCTTAAATCCAGAATGGCTCTCCTTTGGAAGTACTTGATCGTCTCTACTACTGAAGCTTCCAGAGTAAAACTAAGTCAAGTGTGACCACATGAATCTTATGCTATGGATAAATATATTTTATGACTCTTGAAAAATTGTTTCAAGAAGACCTAAGTTTTATTTTGGAGAGACAGGGGCTTCATTGCTTCATAATGTTTAGATGATTTTGTGGGTCTGTATTATGAATACTTTAAATATGATTTAATTTATCTGTTAATAATGTTAAGGTATAGACACTACAAAGACAAATATGAATATATTAATATTTTATAAATTTTATATGATAAAATTTCAAAAATTTAAGGAGCCGTCTTGGATTTTTCTTTCATTACCTTCAGGGTTTGAGGCTTCTGGACCCCAGCTCTTGCCAGTGAGAGCACTAAATGAAGTCTTCATTGGGGAGAGTCTGTCATCCAGGTACTTTTCAACCTGTGATCTTGAGTTTGAAATGTTAATATTTTAGTAATTTTTAAGCTATTTATTTCTACAGCCTAAGATTTGTGAATGATTGATACTGTATAAGTAAGAGAAATGAATTATTTAATGAAATATTTCCAAACCTTTGTACATGTTAATACATGTTAAGAGGAAAGAAGGTGTTATTACTAAAAACGTTTGTGAAACCCTAGGTTAAACAAAGTTACTCAGATTTCTTTACTGCAGTATTTCTCAGAGCCTTTAATCTATCATAGAGGTGCTTTATAAATGTTTAAGAGAATGATATATAGGTATATATTTGCAATTGATAAAAAACATTGATCTTATAGACAGTCCATATTAAAATTGCCCTACTGACTGTCTTAATGTTTTTTAATGCTGATTTGTTTGCTTGTTTTGGTCCAGGATGCAGGTAAGGAGAACGCATTTGGCTATCATGGCCCTTCAGATTTAATCAAGAACAGTTCTTAGCCCCACCCCTGTTTTGTCATCTATGATTTTAACATTTTTGAATGGTCTAAGCCAATTGGTTTGTAGAATATTCCCTTTTTTAGATTTGTATGATTTTTTTTCTTCTCTGCATGATAAGATTCAGAATGAGCATTTTTGGCAAGTATACTACATAGATAATAGTAATCCTTCTTAGTGCAACATCATAAAGCAACTGTATCGACAGCTTAAGATTTGTAACCATCATTACCAAAAATTAAGGTTAGTGAAGCTCTTTACTAGGAATATAAAAATATAGTATTTTATTACTGATAAAATCTATTTTGTGAGTGTTGAATATAATTTAGGCTTAAATTGTCAGTAGAAATTTTTTGCAAAAATTTTTTTGTGTGACACCAGTTACCAGTTATAAAGTGACTGCCATAATATAAAGTTAATTTAACTCTTGGTAGTATGTTAGAACTTTCCTTCTCATTTTTGTTGATGTAAGTGAATTAGGGGTGGAAGATAGAGATGAATCTATATCCTACTTTCCTGCTTCCAGAACCATGTGACCCTTTGAAGGTCACATAATTGATTCCCTAGTTTACCGAGAGTTTCATATATTCTGAAATTCTCTTTATTATAAGTCATATCCTTTTATAGGAAGTTTAATTATGATGAGAGAAATTTGTCTTAAAAAAGCCACATTTTAGCCAATACCTTAACTGAGGTAGGTAGTACTGAAGAGAGCAAAGCCTTGATTCAACAGAATGATTTGAATGATCTTTTTGAGTTGTAATTATTTTATTAATATAATTTTAAACATATGCTTTAAAATACATTGTGCACCCACTAGGGATATAAAGATGAATAAGGTAAAGATAGTGGTATCTCACATAAAGGTAGTAAAATACATAATTTAAAAATTATTAAAAGTAAAATGTATTCTTCAAAGAAATCAAATAAAAATATATTACTTAAAGAACTTTAAAATATGGTAAAATGTAAAGATGTATTTAATATAGTAAGACTTATGCAGCAACAGAAAAACTTTGTATATAGCATATCAAGTTTGAAACAACATGGAAATGAGTAATGGATACATTTGTGTCATAAGAGAGAAGGAAGAGAATGTAACTCTAATTAGTGATATAATCTAGTCATTATTGCTAAAGAGGCAGAAGAGAACAACTTCAAAATGAGATTGGAGGAGGTCTGCATTAAAATAAATAGATGACAAAGGTAAAGATGTTTTGTGAGTTTATGCTTAATTCTAGGGAAGCCATTTAATGGCTTACATTATTCTGTTTGTATATTTTAAAGGTCATAACTTCTGAGAGCTTCTACTAGTGTTGCTTTATGATTTGTACTTACTAAAAAATAACTTATAAAAGGAGGAAAACTGGGGTCAGTTGATAGATTTTTTGGAAATTCAGTGAAGTCCCATTAGGAGGTTTTAGACTGAATGCTTTTATTTTTTGTGGTGGTCGTGATTTGGTTGGTTTACCCCTGATGTGTGATGCTTGTTCTTTTTGTGATCTTAGATGCCTCACCTGATATCTTTACTAAGATAAGGGCAGCAATGGGTTGGCTTCTGATGCCACTGAAAAAGATTTAACTACTGGAAATGTTAGAACTTATTTTTAAAGATTCTATGACATAGACCCTTAGGCAGAAAGGAAATGAACACTTATTGGATGCCTGCTATGTGTCAGGCACTGTGCATGTTGTGTAAGTTGTCACATGTATGCTCATAGCAGCTCTGTGAGAAAAGTAGTTGTATTGATCAGTGAAAAATTGAGCTTTGGAGAATTCAGATAACTTGCCCAAGGTCATATATTTAGTTAGTTAGCATCAGAACCATCATGTAAACCCAGAATTTCTGATTCCAGATCCTGTATTGAGTTGTCATGAAAACTTGTGAAGTATTGCCAATTTTTGGACTGCCCCTGCCTGTACACGCCTTCCTACTGGCAGTGCTATCTAAAGGTCATCTTGTATTATTTCTTATATAGCATCTTGTTTACTGCTTAAAGCAGAAAACAGCACTCTAAATAGTTGGTAATTATTATTTACTTTAAAATTTCTGACCTACCCACTAGAATATAAACGTCAAGAAGATCGTGTCTATTATGTTTGCCATTAAATCCCCACTACCAACACAGTGCTTATTAAAACATAATAGGCACTTAATAATGTTTATGGAATGAATAAATATTGAGTCCTGCCAAATGTTTTCATTATCTCCATTTTGTAGGGAAGTCTGTGGCTCAGAGAAGTGAAATAAATTGCCCCAAATCACACAATTAATAAATAACAGAGCCAGGGTAAGCCTGTGCTCTTCTTCAGTGTATACAATAGAACTGTGGTCTTCCTGAAAACTGAAGTGCTTTGCTTGGAAAATACGAAGTGCAGCAATATTATTCCTGCCTCATTTATAATGTTCTTAGACTTAAGAACATTTTAAAAGCCCAGTTTTTTTTTTCTTTTCTCCTATTTGTTCTAACCTAGAATGTCTTATTCTTGGGCTGTAGCAGTGGACAATTTAAGAAGAAGTATACCCACTCTAAAGGGACTGTGAGTTTTATTGCTGCCTTAAAAAAATAATCTCCCTGAAGCCAAAATTCTCTGAGTTGACTAATCTTGATAAACCTGCATGTGGGAATGACACTAAATTTGTTCATTGTTTTGGGCTCAACGTCTCTCACCTGACTATACTTTCCTTTCTCTTCACCTCTGCTTCTCTTCTATCCTCACTTACCTATAATATTTGGCTCTATGTGATTCTGGCATAATAGCAGCCATTCCTATGGATTCAGATGGCTTGTCTGTGTATAATAGGCTCCTAATGTACCTAAAATTCCTAATTTTCTAGGAAGATATAACAAAGCTATGAGATAGATTAAATGTGAATATTAGGCTTGCTATCTTTTATTTTTGTAGAGAATGCTGACTTTAGAGAAAAAATGACGTGGAGTTATATCATGTAAAATGTTCACAAACCAAGAGCTTGGTAGGAGAAATGAAAGGGTTAGAATAAGAGACAAATTATCTATTGAATGTTAGTATTTGCAGGCATGTCTAATAATTGTCATTATTTTGAAAAGCTGTATTTTGTTAAGGGTTTATTTTAACTTTTTTATTTGTTGACCAGTGACATCATTATTTCAAGATATAGCTCACAAAATAAGCTTTTACGTGTTTCAAAAGCTCTTTGAATAGTTGCAAATCATTTATACATTCATGCAGTTAAAGAATAGTGTCATTATTGCTGGTGGGAGAAGACTCAGTTGATTCCGTATTTATTAAATACACTAAGAAATATAAATCTTTTAAAAAATTACAGTTCTTGTTTCCTAGTTTCGCCCAGTGATCCAGGACTGGTTGAGATTTTTCTTTAGAACTTCATCATCTCTGCTAGCTTACTGTCAATTCAAAAGGCACATTAGTATGTAACTTAAGAAACAAGAGTTTAGCAGAAACTATTGGTAACTTGAAGGATTAGATGCAGACTTAGATGTAACAAGGACTAGCTACCAAGAATGAAACTCTCCTAGGAATGGTATTTTCTTTTTGAATTCTGAAATAAGGTTCTGTATGTTTCCATAAAAGCAGTAGCAGCAATGCTAGGTAAAAATTTACAAGAAGCTCCTGTTTGAAATGTTAAAGTATTGATAGAAAGGAGGCGCATATAGATCAGAGAGGGATGCAGACATGCAGATATTTTAGAATTTTTTTCACTTAATTAGTATTGAAATTAGCATCATGATGTGTGTGCCGACTAAGTCAGGTATGTCTGAGTCAAGCTGGCCTACTTAGATTTCATCAGCGCTGAAAGACTATGTTTATCTTATTTACCATGAGCCATAAGTTCAGCCAATCCACTTTTATATTCTCAATTCACAGGGCTTCCTACTATGAGATTTCAGTTGATGATGGTCCATGGGAAAAACAGAAGAGTTCAGGGCTCAATTTGTGTACTGGAACAGGATCAAAGGCCTGGTGAGTAACTTGAGATGTTGCTTATCAACTTTTGTGAAATACTTTAAGTAATGTAATTTAGTTGCTATCTCATATTGGTGTATCTAAGGCCTCTAATATGCAAGAGGTAGCTAGCCTGGTGTTATTATATCGGTTGGCTCAGTTTAGCTACACTTATTGATTGGGTCCAGGAGTCCGGCTTTGACTTCTTAGATTATAGCGCAGCCTGGATCTGGTCATTCTTTAGCTTCCCATACTAGGTTTGTAAAGAGAAAAAAGAAAATGAGATATGTTTTGAGGGACTATATATTTTTAAAAATGAACATTTCAAGTAATAGTAAAGAAATGAAAACAAAGTACAGTACCAAAACATATGCTGGAGGTTTGTGCATTCAAGGCCTAACTGGAGATAACCTGGGACATCCTGCAACTTGTCTACCCTGTGACCTCTCTCTGGGAAGTCTCTTCTACTTCTTAGTACACACATGCACATGCCTCCCAGACCTTTATCTGTAGCTGTCCTCTCTCTTGAGTATAACCTCATATTGTAAACCCACTTACTACATAGGATTTCAATAGCATTTCAAATTCAACACATTTAAAACTGAATTTATTGTCTTCAGTTGTTCTCCCCGTGTTCCCTGTCTTGCTTAATAGTATCACCCTTAACCTTGACATCATATTCTCAGGAAAACACATTATTCCTTAAAACCTTGCTCTTGTCTTTGAGTCTCCCTTTTCTCCCCTATCAGTCTCTAAATCCTGTCAGATATAATTCAGAAGCTCAAGCCCCCTTTTTCAGTTTCTATTGCTATTTCTTTGGTATAGGGCCCCATCTTTTCAGTGAATATTCTTTGTGTCTCACCCTTTATTCTTCAGGCTGTCATTCATACTACTACCACAGAGTAATATTTCTAAAATATAGGTATATCTCCCTATTTCCTTCTGTGCTTTAAAACTTTCATTGACTCCTATGTTCACATTGCTCAGACTGTCACATAAGGCCCTTTAAGTATGACCTCCTTGCCAGCCTACTCCTGCCTGACCTTAACCCATCACACTGGAGACACTGCAAGCTACTTGCAATTCTTAGCACAAGCCACGTTCTCTCTGGGCTTTTTGTTTTTGCTCAATGCACCTTCTTCCTGCATTGAATGCCTGAACACTCTCCCCTTTCCATCCACTGGCTGAAAATTCCAATCTTCAAATGCCATTTTCTGTAGGAAACCTTTACTTAAGACCTAGTTCCTTTCATAAGCCTAATTAATTGATCCCTTTTTTTGCCCTTACCCAGCACTTTTTCCTCATCACACTGTTATAGCACCTAGCACATTATTAGTTTCTGATAAGCTTATACCCAGTTAGTTTGAGCAACTTGAGGCACATGGGATGATGACTAGTGTTTTTTTTTTCCTGCTTAATTTTTTGTGTGCATAGCACAGTACTTAATACAAAGTCACTTAAATACTTTTTGAATAAATGACTACATGCTCACAGATATAGCTAAAACAGTGCTTATCAAACAGACTTTAAGTTTGGATGCTTTAAAATTGAGTTTTATTTCCCCTACCACACACTTTATAGTTGAGTCCTGTGTTGATGTTGCATTTAAATAAGTATGGCTGAGACTAGAATTTCAGTCTTCTCTGTGTTGCTTATTAAAGTCTGCTTTGTCTCCCATGCTCTGGTGTAGAACCAACTCTGTCTCTCTAACTATATCCTGTCCCTGCCACCTTGGTTAACTCAGTCCCTTTTCTTCTCTACTCAGCCCTATGTAGCTTACTTGCTTCTAACACGTTCTACTCTCCTCCCTGTCATAACTGATAACATTTCTTTTGTTACGATTGCATTTCCCATGTATCTTTTGATCCTTTTTCTCTTCAGAAAGTAGGGGGAGAAAAGAGAAGCCTAGGGGCCAGAGGGACTGAGGGAAAGTTATATGTTCTATATGTTAATTTCAACTTACTGCAGTACCATCTTTGAGCACTTTCTTCGTCCCAAGTAAGTATATTGTCTTATTTAAATTCTCAAAAATACTCTGGAATTAAGTGATTTTATTTTCATTAATAGAGTTTAAAAAGTCTCAGAAGTTGGCTGACTTGCCAAAAGCCATGTGGCTAATAAATGGTGGAGGCAGGATTTAAATTCTGGACTTAACTATAAGCTGTAAACCTCATGAGCCACAGAGGAGGAAAAGCATGGACGGGTTCCCTGTGGGAGGTTGTGAGACATGCTTAGAAGTGTTGCCCATGATAGCCACACTTGTTCCTTTAGCTAGAGCTTAGTTACATGCTATGTGGCAAGAGGGGGTGGGAAATATAGCCTAATCATGTGTCTGGGGTCGGGGGGGAAGAGAGTTCAGGGATTAGCTATCCCATCTTTGCATTTCCAAAAATTCTTGCACAAGACATAGGATGTAACGGTTATGTTGCATAGCAAGTATCTCTGCATTGTTGCATTCTCATCTCGGTCCTCTTCCCAGTGTGGGATGTGATCTCTAGCACACACTAGGAGAAGTTCCACAGAGCGGGAATATTTATGTTTCCATGAGTTCTTAAGACTGTTGCCAGTCCTCCTCCATACATTCTGCCCTACCAGACTTAATTAAGGGTGAGGAGCTGTTCTTAAGAGAAGGTTTTACTAGCTGATGAAGATATGAGACTCTTTGTCTTTCAATTTGGTTGTCTTTAGTAGAAGTTATGTCCAGTTTCAAATCAGAACTCTTAGAATGGTGAAGGTTGTAGATCGAAGGAAAAAGTTGTGTGCTAGCTAACACCTGCTTTGGCATATAGTTTGTCTTTGATATAGAATGTAAACCACTCCTAAAGGTAGAGTGAATTGGCTGAGATTTAGATTACAACCACAGGAAATTAGTTTTAATTTAACCCCAATTCAGAGAACTTAGTTTGTGTTGATTTGTGGTATCTCTAATAAGTCATAGTTCTAGGAACATTAGAGCATGTCTTACAAGACTTCCGTTCTCTTAAACTAAGTCTAACTACAATAAGGAGATATAAGTCATTAATATCTTTTGCCCTAAATATATTTTAATTCAGTGGCACCCTAATAAATAGCTTATCTTTTAATTTAAAGTATAATTCCAAAACAGTATCTTTCAGTAATGCGTATATTCAGAGGAATTAGAGTATAACTCATACATATTCCTTGCATTTGACATTTTCATTCAGTGTTGAGTTCTTGCTGTGAGCCAGGTAGTGCCTAAAGTGCCTTATGTCTTGTAGTGTGTGACAGTAATGCAAATGAGATAGGTTTTGTGAACCTCATAGTAAACAATAAGAAAGTCAGAACACTCGAAGTATTTTGCTTTATACCACATAGTGAGTATGAGCAAAGGTACAGAGGCGAGAATGAGCCTGGGGTGTTTGGAATGTGAAATTGGAGGACAGATAATGGTGAAAAATAGGAAGGGCAAGGGCCTAGATTTTTTTAGGAATTGTGTGACTATGCAACATTGTGCCTGTTCGTGTGGATTATCTACTGAGAAGAGTTAGAGGCAGAATTCCAAATTACCTGGAAGAGTTTTTTTTCTAAAAACCTTTCCTTAACCATCTTTTTAGACCCCAGCACAGAGCTTCTTTTAAAAGTTATTGAGGGACTTGCCTGGTGGCACAGTGGTTAAGAATCCGCCTGCCAGTGCAGGGGACATGGGTTCGAGCCCTAGTCCGGGAAGATCCCACATGACGCAGAACAACTAAGCCTGTGCGCCACAACTACTGAGCCTGTGTGCCACAACTACTGAAGCCCATGCTTCTCAACAAAGACAAGCCACCCCAATGAGAAGCCTGCGCACCACAGTGAAGAGTAGCCCGGCTCGCCGCAACTAGAGAAAGCCCACGCACAGCAATGAAGACTCAATGCAGCCAAAAATAAATAACTTAATTAATTTAAAAAAAAGTTATTCATGTTTGTGTTAATGTTTGTTCCTAAGTGGTTAAGCAAGGCATCTTGCTAGTAAAAGATTTCTCATCTTCAGAAACTATTTTATAATTTGAAGAAATACACATTTTAAAATATGTTAAATAATACAGAGTATACAACAAAAAGTTCGTCTCTTTCACTTCATATCTCTAGTACTAATCTCCAGATATAACCACTCTGTACATGCATATATTTTTTTAATATAAGTAAAACAGGTAAGTTATATACATACCATATAATGCTTTTGGTTTTTTAACTTAACATATTGTTATCTTTCCATTATCAGTACATATAGTTGTATTTTAGCCTTTTTAATATCTACATAGTATTCTACTGAGTGGCTATAATATAATTTATTTACCCAGCTTCCTATGGTTTTGCTATTATGTGCTTCCCAGTTGTTTTGCTATTATAAATAATGCTTCAGTAAATATCCTTGTATTTGTCTTTGTGTATTATATGTACAAATATATTTTAGGATAGACTACTAGGTTGAAGAATATGTTCATTCTAAATCTTAATAGAGCAGAATTGCCTTCCAATTGCAATCTCTATAATTCCATTAGTATATGAGGACACTTCTTTTCTCATACCCATGTCAATACATTGTCAGTTTTTAATCTTTAAAATCTGAGAAAAGTCTTGTTTTAATATGTATTTCCTCAAGTATGAGTAAGATTGAACATTTTTTTCATATAGACCCATGAACTATTTGCCCACTTTTTAAAACTGTATAAGGTGGCTGTTGTCTTTTGGTCATTTTTTTTTTTCCTGATAATTTCTAAGAGTTTTCTGTACATTAAGTAGATTATTCCTTTTTCATTTTTCGTATGTTTTTAGAACTAAAATAAGAAAAGATGTATATGGTGTTTGCTTCTAGGTCATTCAATATTAACAGGGTTGCACCTCAGGCTGTGGAAGATGTTCTAAATATTGGTGAGTACCAAATAGCTCTTATATGTTATATTATAATATGCTAAATATATTTTATTGTATGTTAGCTGTATTGTACATTATAAAATATTTAATTAAGATATTTCCCCTTTTCCTTTTTCAATAGCAAAACGACAAGGAAATTTAAGTCTTCCATTGAACAGAGAATTTGTAGAGAAAGGTCAGTGACCAATGATCATAACTACTAACACTTTCAGTTAAGTTCTGTACATATTTTGAGGATGTTATTGTGAAGTGTACTTGTCTAATTAAGCAAAGCATAGTGCTTTTTTGACCCAAACATGCTCTTAATATAATACCCCTTAAAATATATTTTAAACAATAAAAAGTTTAAAGCTGGAATTTTATATTATGATTTTTGTCAACCATGGAAATATAACCTCTGTGTCAAAACAGTGTGACTGCAAACATGTCCTGGGGGATAGGAAAATGTAGAAAAATACACATCTGGAAATTAGGAAATGCACACCTAAACTCAGTGTGCCATTAATATCCTCTAAATGAGAAGGAATTCACTGAACTCTGATTGCTTACCTTCACATTCACTAAAATGTTCTCTTTAACCTTCTCCTATATGTCCCTGCCCAGTTATTTCAGGGTTCCTTTAAGAGAACCAGCACAGTTGGAGGAAGGATACTGATCAGCGAATTTGAAGACTAGGTTCCAATCCCAGACCAGCCAGTCACTCACTGTGAAACGATGGGCAAGACTGTTTCTTTGCTCCTCTGCTTCCTCAACTGTGGAATGAGAGAGTGGACGTAGATTGCTGGGGCATAGGAATTTTTCAAATTTATTTGTTAAATTTTATTTTTTTTAAATATTTAAATTCGTAAACTGAAAACCACATTCATTTGATTTGCATATGAAATTTTAACACACTAAAGTCTACTCATCTGCTAGGATCATTTTCAAAAGTATGGACCTCAAACTAAAGCTAAATCGTGCTGTCTCTGTTTAATTGAAGAGTATCCTAAGATTTCAAGGTAAATTATTTTTAGAAAAACAACAAAAAATCCAAACTTGTTTATAGTTGCATCTGTTTGCCTATGCTGCAACTGTCATCCATAAACATTTGAGTTTGAGAGTTATCAGAACAGACATGTTCTTACTGGTCGCTTTTAAAATGATTTAGCAATACATGATAGAGTATATTAACAGTGTGAGTTCATTTTATTTATATATTTTGGATTCTCGTAAGACTTTCTTTGTTGGGGAGATAGTTTGTCTTTAAAATATAGTTTGTAAACAGGACTAAATCTCTGTGGCTACTTTCAGCTCTCTAAAATGGACTGTTTTCTCCCTCTCAATTTGAGACCTAAAAGATAATTTTAATCATGGCTTTGAGCTAGAATTACTGTTAAATCTGCATCAAAGAAAGGAAAATTAGGCATTTATAGTAATTGATTCTTCATTATATAATTTAACTTAAAGCATAACATGTATAAAACAACTGAAATTTATATCAGGTATACAAATTAAGGGTATATATAAAATACAGTGATTGATTTTTCTTTTAATAAACATACTGCTTTACTGGATGAATATTATTCCTTTGAAGATTTGACTATCTTCAGAAGCAATAGTGAATGACAATGGTGCAGTAACTGTTACAGACACTTCATTTAATTCAAATGAAATTTTGGTATATAAGGTAGATTATCTAATAGTCTTGCAATGTCTTTTAATGTGGTTCTCAACTAAATGTTCTTTCAAGCCCAGTTTCTTTGTACAGTTGTTTTTAACCAGTTTGTGCTCTGCATGCCAACTCTTGTGTGCCTCTTGGTTAGAGAGAAAGCAGATCCGAAAGACTTCTAGAAATATCTTGAGTAATAGCAGTTTCATTAGAGAAAGTATATTGCCTGCCATTGTTTGAGACTGAATTTTATATCAAGACTATTAACTTATACTTACGAACTCTTTGGCGTGGTATTTTGTAAAGGAACTTATTAGCAAGAGATTATGGCAATTTAAGGTCCATTTTCGAGTGCCTCAAGCTAGTTTCTCTTTTTTTTGTTTGATTACTAGCTTTATAGGTACCCCCCGACCCCAGCCAAATGTACCTATTTCTGCGATATTGTGGGTGATGTAGGCTTCTGTGGGCTAATCTTGGAACATACTCCTCATTTATAAGCGTTTTTTTGTTGGTTTCTTTTTTTAATGGAATGTGTTGTGAGTTCCAAGAAACTTGCTGCCAACCAGACCTTTGGAATAGAACTGTGCTTGTAAATTGGGGATGGCATCCATTTTCATTTTGCACTTCTCAGAAGT
The DNA here is from genome assembly GCF_963924675.1 of Phocoena phocoena. NCBI lineage: Eukaryota > Metazoa > Chordata > Mammalia > Artiodactyla > Phocoenidae > Phocoena > Phocoena phocoena. The sequence continues at coordinate 29,855,839 of NC_089221.1, read as the reverse complement.
GACTGTCTTTCATCGAATGTGCTAATATTTGTTTTTTTTTTCTTTATAGTAACAAATGAATATAATGAATCGCTGCTCTACAGTCCAGAAGAACCAAAAATACTTTTCAGTATTCGAGAACCAATAGCAAACAGAGTTTTTTCAAGCAGTCGTCAGCGTTGTTTCACCTCCAAGTAAGCTTCCAAAGTTGTCTTGTGGCTGTTTTCCTCCCTTGTAATTATAAAGCACAGTTGGCTTTAAAAGTGTTCAATTTCATTAAATTCACTCCTTCAAACTTAATCTAGCAGGGAAAGTAGAACCTGTAGAACTAAAGAGGTGTCATGCTAACCTGGCTAAAGTAATATTTTGTCTAACACTTAGGGTTCCATTTTAGAGAAACTAAAGTTTAAGTTAATAGAAAGGAGAACATAGTTATTTAATTGGGTGATGTGGGCTTTGTTTGTTTACTCTAGTAAGACACAGTAAGATCAAATTATCACTTCAAAAGAAGCTGACTGGAAAGCAACTTTTTTTTCACATGCTGTGGCATAAAAGCAGGACCTGCATTCATACAAAGTCATACAAAGTCTAATATAACTTCAGAGTAGGATTCATTGCTTTCAGCTTTTCCCTGAAAGTGAATCCCCCCCTCCCCACATCTATTAAATTTGCCTTGGATTGTTTTTTGAGGGGAAGAGGATATACAGAAATGTTTGTAATTTCTTATTTTGTAAAGGTTGCCCAATTTTCCAAACTAACAAGGAAACCTACTATGATTCTGAAAAACTGTCATCTATCTCATGGCAAGCAAAGAACAGTTTAAGTACAAATTGCTGCTTATAGTGTGCATATAGTTTTTTGAAAATACACAACTGAATTTTTCCAGGAAACTCGTCATACTTAAAACTCACTTTATCATTTGAGAGTTAATTTTGATTAATCAACGAATCTATACTCAGTTTGGGTGAAACTGTAAAGATTCATTTAAATGTTTGCTCATATAAGTAGGAGAATAGCTTTATGACTTCGGTGGTTGGAAAATATTTCTTAGCAACAAGATTGATAAATTGAACTACATTAGAGTTAAGAACTTTTGTTAATCAAGGCACCATTAAGAAAACAAAAAGGCAAGCCACAGAGTGAGATAGTCTAGCAATGGACTCATATCCAGAATATATTTTAAAAATTCCTGCAAGTCAATAAGAAAAAGACAGGCAGCCCAGTAGAAAAATGGCCAAAAGTCATGGACAGGCATTTCACAAAAGAGAATATCCAAATGGCTGATAAGTATATGGAAAAATATCCTTGACCTTATTATTCATCTGAGAAATACAAATTAAAACTACGTAATATGATACCACACACACCAGAATAGCTAAAATACCAGTTGTTGATAAGGTGGAGCAAGTGGGACTTTTATGTACTAACATTAGGAATAGTTTGGAAACTTGTTTGGCAGTTACCTACCAAAGCTGAATACAGCGCATGCAGTGACCCAATAATTCTGCTCCAAGATATATATCCAGCAGAAATGTATACACTGACCAGAAATGTGTGCACCAAAAGACATGCTCAAGAATATTCATAGTAGCACTATTCCCAATAGGTAAAAACCCAAATGTCCATGAATAGTAGAAGAGATACTTAAATTTGGGTATTTTTGTACAATGCAAGTGTTTTCAGACAGCAATGAAAATGAACACACGGCTGCTACAGGTAATAACATGGATGATTTCACAAACATGCTATTGAGCAGAAGAAGCCAGGCATGGGCATAGCCATTGTGTTCTTCCATTTATATAAAGTTCAAGACTAGACAAAACTATTACTACTGTGGTGATTGAAATTAGGGTAGTGGATATGCTTGGGAAGGAGGGGTTGGGGGTAGAGGCTGGGAGATGGGAGTAAGAGCAGTGAGGGAGCTTCTGGGGAGCTGGGTAACATTCAGTTCCTAATTTGGGTGTTGATTACGCAAGTGTGTTCATTGAGCTGTACCCTAATAATTTGTGCCTTTTCTGTATGTTGTACGTAAATAAAAATTTTACATGAAAAGTTACATTCTTGCTCACTACTTAAAATACTTGTAACGGTAATAACTCAACATTCAAAAGCCTATGAATTCCATCTGAACTTGTTCACTGATAAATGTTTGGGTGAATGGAGCTCTCCTGAACATTGAAGTTTTGAGATTTTTTTGATAATGTACCCATGTATTCACATAGTCACTAATTCTCTCATATCAAAGAGCAACTTGATTTTAAAAATCAAGGCCAAATGATCTCTCTGCCAGTTTAGATGACAATGAAGTGTTGTAAAGAACCTGTAATTTAGGGTTAGGAAAAGTGTTGCTATTTAATGAGATGTTTCTTTCTGCTTAGGGTTTGTGTTCGTTCTCGTTGTTGGGATGCCTGCATGGTTGTAGATGGAGGAACTTCCTTTGAGTTTAATGACGGAGCAATTGCTTCAATGTTGATCAGTAAAGAAGATGAGCTTCGAACTGTGCTTCTAGAACAGTGAAGGATTTCCTCAGATGACAATTTTGATTACTGGAAAAAATAGTTTTACTGTGGAAACAGACTGCCAGTCATAAGGCTACATTTTTTGGTTATTGTTGAGACTGGTTGGCCTTGGGCTCAAAGGTGATCAAGGAAGTGAGATTTGTATTATTCTTCTGTTGGATTCTGATGGAAAAGATATTCACTGTGTAAGAAAATGGATGGACTAAATCGATTAGAATTCATACCAGTGAAATTTCTATATTGCTTACAATTGGTTTCCAGCAGTGCTGATATCTTTAAATTTAGAGAGGTAGGCTCCAATAGAAGATTAAATGTTTAAGGTTTGAAATTTAACTGTACAAGCTTTTTTTCCTTCCTTTTCCTCCTAATTTTGTGGAATTGGTCAGACACATCTCATTTGATTAGTATTTTTTTATAGTACCTAAAATTCAAGATTTTTTAAAAGATTTGGTGATGGAGAATTTTGATAAATCCTGACATTGACCTAATTGAAGTAGGTAAATGTGTTTTTTATATGCTAAGAGTTTTCTAATTTCAGAACACAATGATATTGTTATGATTATTGATTTAAAAAATTCAAACAATCATTTTTGAAATTATTTAGAGATGTTTTCACTTAATTGACTGTCAGGTTAATTTTGACAATACTGGGTGAAATATATCTGGACAAAATCATGACACCGTTTCAAATGTATTAATTATCCAATAACTATTTTAGGTCTTCGGTAATTTTTTTTTAATGATTTGAGTGTCTAATAAAGTCCTTCCTTATTTACAACTATCTAACATGGATTCAGAGACTAAAAGGATGAACTAATTAGACATATTCTGTTAGGAGTTTGGTAAAACCTTAAAAAGATATTTTCATCTAGTGTAGGAGTATTGTCAGAAAGAAAATGGATTATTTAATAAATATGCAAAACACTTTAGTTCTGGAATTGCCTTACTTATTATCATGGTAGTTTTCACCTAACTCATATTCCAAATTTTACACATTAGCTTTGGAGGATAAAATGTTATGGCTTTTCTTTTTTTCCCGTTATGACAATTTCTTTACCTAATTCCTGATCTACTTATAAGTAATCCTAGAATTATCACAGAAAGTACCTCTTGCTGCACCATGAGACAATTGGTATTCTCACTCCAGTTATTCAAAGTTGTTTTTTTTTTTTTCACTTGCTGTTAAAAGCTTTTCTTAAATCACTGAAGTATTTATTGAATACCCACTCAGTGCCATGTACTGTGTCAGGTGCTAGATATACATTGGTAAAGTAAACAGACTTTATCGTATAGAACTTGAGTCTAGTGAGCTCAGAAGTAAATTCTGTGAAAGCTAGGATGTATTATAATCAAATCGAGTGCTCTTAGTTCTGGCAGCATTTATCATGTTCTTGTCAAAATTCTTATATAAATGTTACTATACAAAGATAATCTAGGTTTTGTTGTATATCCAGAACAAGAATCTGTTTTTTTTTTCCTTAGTTAAGAGCATCTGCATAGACACTAATAGCAAGGAGTTTACGTGATGCGTACAATAAAAATTGGTGTTTTCCCAGAGATGGATCTAATTTCTTGTTTGATTTAAAAATGATATACTTAAGATGCCACTTTAGAAAGAAGTGAAATTCCACACTATAGAAACTCCCTAACAGGTTTAAAATACCTTTTTGACAAAAATGCCAACTCCATCTTTAATATCAAGGAAATCCAATTGTCCAAAATGGCACCAGAGATCTGTTTAATATGTAACATATTAATAGGTAACCTGCTATGTAAAATTGTTCATAAGCCATATTTTAAAGGTTTTAAAAATACTTAATGTGCTTCCTTTGTGATATAACTTCTACCATTTCTGCTCTGTGGTGGGGATTTATTTGTAAGAGATGATGAGAGGCAAAGGATGTTTGAATAGCAAAAATGTTTTTATGAATGAGTTAACCTTTTCATGGCAACTACATGTGAATAAAATTAAACCATTGTTATCTTTTCTTTTTTAGTTCATTTCTTTAGCTCTTATGGGTCATTATTGGAAACCCAGATTTCCCAAAAATGTTATATTTCAAGAGTTTTTTCCCCACTGCTATGTATTACTCTGTGCGCTTTGACTTCATTCACTGCTAATGTGACACAGTGCTTCCTGCTAAATGTAGACTCTTCAGACAATTTTGAGTTAATATTTTTGATGCTCCATATGTATTTATATTCATGGCCCTAGTAAATCAAATCATATTACATGAACTGCTGAACTAGAAAGAGGAACTGTTTATTTCAAATGTAGTTTATTCTTGTTAACATTAAAAATAACCATGAAGGGGCTTCCCTGGTGGCTCAGTGGTTGAGAGTCCGCCTGCCAATGCAGGGGAAACGGGTTCTTGCCCCGGTCCGGGAGGATCCCACGTGCCGTGGAGCGGCTGGGCCCGTGAGCCATGGCTGCTGGGCCTGCGTGTCCAGAGCCTGTGCTCCACAACGGGAGAGGCCACAACAGTGAGAGGCCCGCGTACCGCAAAAAAAAAAATAAATAAATAAAATAAAAATTAAAAAATAACCCTGAAGGATTAGTGTACTGTAAGTCAATAAGAAGGCTTATATAAGTTTTCTACATGAAGGAAGGTATAAAGAGTATTTTATTTTTGTCATGAGCTTTATTTTATGATAAAATTTTTGGAAAATTACTGACTAACCAAGGAGCTAAAAGGAAAAAATAGAAAAGAATGTTTTAAGTGTTAATTTGAATATTTTATAGGATAGCAGAGGCATGGCTTATAAATAATTTTGTTCTCCCGTTTTAAAAAATCAAACATCAGGGCTTCCCTGGTGGCGCAGTGGTTGAGAGTCCGCCTGCCGATGCAGGGGACGCGGGTTCGTGCCCGGGTCTGGGAAGATCCCACATGCCGCGGAGCGGCTGGGCCTGTGAGCCATGGCCGCTGGGCCTGCATGTCCGGAGCCTGTGCTCCGCAACGGGAGAGGCCACAACAGTGAGAGGCCCGCGTACCACAAAAAAAAAAAAAATCAAACATCAACAGTTAAAAAAATTTTTCAAAACTTGGGATCCTGAGAAGACTGTTGAAGAGATCTATCTGAACATTAAACAGCTTTTTATACCAGTAGATTGTGAGTTCACAGGAAGTAGGGATTATGAGTTCTGATTTGTACCTTCTCCCAATGAATACTTGAAAACTGGCATAGCTAGAGAAGAAATTGCCTATTATGATAATAAATAATGGTTTTACTCTGCTGAAACAACATTCTTAGGGAGTCTGTGTGTGTGTGTTGGGGGGTGATGTATGGATAGTTGAAGTAAGTAGGACAGTATTTGAGAAACAGGTTTTTACAAACCGTTTCTTTTAATTTTTATTTTTTTTTAATTAAAAAAAAATTATTTTTGGCTGCGTTGGGTCTTTGTTGCTGTGCGTGGGCTTTCTCTAGTTGCGGTGCACGGGCTTCTTATTGCGGTGGCTTCTCTTGTTGTGGAGCACGGGCTCTAGGCGCGCGGGCTTCAGTAGTTGTGGCTCGCGGGCTCTAGAGCGCAGGCTTAGTAGTTGTGGCGCACGGGCTTAGCTGCTCCACGGCATGTGGGATCTTCCCAGACCAGGGCTCGAACCTGTGTCCCCTGCATTGGCAGGCGGATTCTTAACTGCTGCGCCACCAGGGAAGCCCTCAAACCATTTTTTTAAATGTATCTCTCCCAACTGCAACTTTTTTCTTCCCTACACTTATTTTCTTTAAACGATTGAAGAGAGCTTGAATGATTTGTCAGGTTTTCACCATAGTAGACTGGTTCTTCTTGGCTTTCACAAGAAAATAATCTATTTAAAATACATTTGGTAATTAAGCTTTGTTACATAGCTATTTCCTCCTGCCTCAGATCTTTTCTTCAAAACATCTTTTTTTTAATGTCTTTTTTTAAACATTTATTTTATTTTTGGCTGTATTGGGTCTTAGTTGCAGTGCACGGGCTTCTCACTGTGGTGGCTTCTCTTGTTGCGGAACATGGGCTCTAGGCGTGCGGGCTTCAGTAGTTGTGGCACACGGGCTCAGTAGTTGTGGCTTGCAGGCTCTAGAGCTTAGGCTCAGTAGTTGTGACACACGGGATTAGTTGCTCCACAGCATGTGAGATCTTCCTGGACCAGGGCTCGCACCTGTGTCCCCTGCATTGGCAGGTGGATTCTTAACCACTGTGCCACCAGGGAAGTCCAAAATATTATTTCTTGATGAAATGATTCTTCACAAAATCATTCTATTAGGTTGGCCAAAAAGTGCCTTCGGTTTTTAAGTAAAAATAAAAGACACATTTTTCATTTTCACCAAGAACTTTATTGAACAAGGTATTCATCCTTTTGTTCCACTACCTTCTGCCATTTTCAGGCAACTTCATAATTCCATCTTCCCAAAACTTTTTATCTTTTTGAGCAAAGAACTGTTCTAGGTGCCTTTTACAGTCTTCCAGGAATGGAAATTTTTTCCATTAAGAGAATTTTGTAAAGACTGAAATAAATGGAAATCCACAGGTGCAATGTCTGGTGAATACAGCAGGTGAATCAGAACTTCCCAGCCAAGCTGTAATAGTTTTTGCCTGGTCATCAAAGAGACATGCAGTCTTGTGTTATTCTGATGGAAGATTATGCATTTTCTTTTGACTAATTCTGGATGCTTTTCGAGTGCTGCTTTCAGTTGGTCTAATTGGGAGCAGTACTTGTTGGAATTAATCATTTGGTTTGCCGGAAGGAGCTCATCATAGAGGACTCCCTTCCAATCCCACCATTTACACATCACCTTTGGATGAAGACCGGCCTTTGGTGTGGTTGTCGGTGGTTCGTTTCCCCCACGATCTCTTCCGTTCCATATTATTGTACAGTATCCACTTTTCATCACCTGTCACAATTTGTTTTAAAAACGGAATGTTTTCATTACATTTCTGTAGAGAATTGCATGCGGAAATAGGGTCTAGAAGGTTTTTTTTCACTTATGTGGAACCCAAAGGTCAAAGCGATAAACATAAGCAAGCTGGTGCAAATGATTTTCAACACTTGATTTGGATATTTTGAGTATGTCAGCTATCTCTCGCATCGTATAACATTCATTGTTTTCAATTAATGTCTTGATTTGATTGCTGTCACCTTCAACTGGTCTTGGTCTACCCGACCATGGAGCATCGTCCAGTGAGAAATCTCCAGCATGAAACTTTGCAAAACACTTTTGACACATTCGATCAGTCACAGCACCTTCTCCATACACTGTGCAAATGTTTTTTTGCGTTTCCGTTGCGTTACCTTTCTTGAAATAATAAAGCCTAATATGCCGAAAATACTGCTTTTTTTCTTCCATTTTTTTGTGTGTGTGTGTGGTTTGAAGGGACTTTTATTTATTTATTTATATATTTTTTTACATCTTTATTAGAGTATAATTGCTTTACAATGGTGTTAATTTCTGCTTTATAACAATTCTTCCATCTTCAATATAAAAATGGCTACACAAAAATTCACCAATTTTGATGTCTTTATTTAAATGCACGGTAATATAACAGCTTGCATACAACCTAACAAAATTGTTTCAAATGATGTTAAAGACAACTAAGTGCTACTAGAGCCATCTTATGGAAAAAACCAAACAAACCTTTTGGCCAGCCCAATATTAATCTTTTAAGTATTTCCACTAGTCTTTCAAATGGGCTGTGGATTATCCACTTTACATGAGTAAATAGTTTTGAGTAAAAATGCATTTTAAAAGCCAATATAATATACACCAATATGTATAAAATAGATAACCAATAAGAACCTGCTGTATAAAAAATAAAATTTTTAAAAAAGCCAATGTAAATGACTATGGCCAGTTTTTGTTTAAAAGACAATATAAATGCATGGTAATGGTTGGGATATGATACATCCCAGTGTGCCTATTCATTTAAAAATGTATGGCTATGGAAAAAGCCTGCCTTACTGTCTCATCAATCACAGCCCCTGCCATCTGAAGACCTTAAAATATAGTGATCTTAATGCTCAAATGTGCATGGTAGATATTTTGATATTTGGCTTAAGGAATACCAAAATATCAGCATTTTGATAGATTCACTAAAAATAAATAAATATTAAAACAAATCCATAAAATAAGTTTAGTATAGGCTTTAGGGCTTCAACCTGTATTGTAAGGAGCTAACCTCTTGGTGAAGAGAGCTTTTTGACTTTCTGGGACATTTGGCCAGGTGGGGATGGGAGAGAGAAGGTTGCCTTTTTGTTTATTCCAAGGTTAGGGTATCCAGTGGAAAGGTGTTTCTTTCTAGTTTTCCTGGACTACTTAGTGCCTTTCCTCATGCTCTGTACCTCCCCCGTCCTCTACATTGTACATCGTTAGTCAATGTTGGATTGTAATTGAGTTCACCATGATAGAAGGGACATAAGTCACGTTACCCAGAAATTAAAATTTTGCATTTGGCCAGACTTTACATAATATATTGGGAACTTGCGGCTAGGGTATAGGAGAAAAATCAAGGGCCATAGGCAGATGTTAATATCATGAAAAGAATGACAGCCAGATATTATGTGCCTCTTGAAGGAAGACTAATACTACCTATCAAGTATCTCCTTGCTAAAACAAAAAGCATTGATAGGCAAAGCCTTTAGATCAGGGTCTCTCAACACTGACACTTGAGGTTTTGGATCAGATAATTCTTTATTGTGGGGAGCTGTCCTAGATATTGTAGGATGGTTAGCAGCATCCTTGGTATACAACTGCTAGATGCCAGTAGCGCCTCTCTACTTGTGACAACCAAAACTGTTTTCAGATGTTACCAGATGTCTCTCGGGTAGCAAAATCACTCTTGGTTAGGAGCTTTTTGCTGTTAGATCTAACTACCAGTTTATGGAAATAAGGGACAGATTAACATGTTAAACATTATTCCAGGGATTGATCACATCTGCAAAATCCAGAATGTGGAACACTGGACAAACAACCTAGTTTCTTCAGTAAATAAATTGTAAGGATAATAAAGAAGGGGAACTCTTAAGATTAAGAGACTTAAGGAAATGTCAATGTCAACCAAATGCAATGTATGAACCATGTTTGGAGCCTGATCAAAACAAACCCATGTAAGAAAACACTTCCAACAGCTAGGGAACTTTCAACACCACCTTGATATTTAATTTTTCAGAATTAATTCAGGAGGATATCTTTTAGAGGTAGATACTGAACTACTTATGAAGTCAGAGTTCTGGGTTTTGCATCAAAATAATCTGTGAGCCCGTGTGTGGTACGTGTCGGGTGGGGGAGATGATAGATGGATGAGATGATGGATGAAATGAGATTGGCCATGAGTTAATGACCTTTGAAAGTGGATAATGAGGTTCATCATCTTCTCTACCTTTTGCATTTGACATTTTTTATAATTAAAAACAAAAAAGGAAACACAGTGGGGCTCCCCTGGTGGCGCAGTGGTTGAGAGTCTGCCTGCCAATGCAGGGGACGTGGGTTCGTGCCCCAGTCCGGGAAGATCCCACGTGCCGCGGAGTGGCTGGGCCCGTGAGCCATGGCCGCTGAGCCTGCGCGTCCGGAGCCTGTGCTCTGCAATGGGAGAGGCCACAGCAGTGAGAGGCCCGTGTACCGCAAAAATAAATAAATAAATAAATAAAAGGAAACAGTACTGATAATATCAAAAAAGAAGCAAAACTGGGTAATAATTAGGAAGAATCACCGTTCTACCATTCGAATGGACGAATTCAAAAGGAATTAATTCCTAGAAGATCTCTGGGTATAGGGTGAACTATTCAAATAGTTTCCTAATGAGAGTAAAATACACAGTATAAGCTGATCAAGTCTGTATTTAAAAAGTGCTACTACCTTTTATTGATAGTACTTATCACATTTATCACTTAAATCTCAAATGTTTTATAAACATGTTAATACTTTGAGAGGCACTTTTACCATAACAAGCCTGTATATTCAGCCCCTTGTCAAAGAATTATAAACATTTTAATTTGACAACACACGAAGTAGATGGGGCAAAAAGGGACCATGTTAGGGCTTATTTTTTCATTTTTTTTAAAAAACGGAACTTTTTTGGTTTTCTTTTTAGTTTTTTGGCTGTGTTGGGTCTTCTTTGCTGTGCGCGAGCTTTCTCTAGTTGTGGCGAGCAGGGGCTACTCTTCATTGCGGTGTGTGGGCTTCTCGTCACGGTGGCTCCTCCTGTTGCGGAGCATGGGCTCTAGGTGCGCGGGCTCAGTAATTGCGGCTCGTGGGCTCTAGAGCAGAGGCTCAGTAGTTGTGGCACACGGGCTTAGTTACTCCGTGGCATGTGGGATCTTCCCGGACCAGGACTCGAACCTGTGTACCCTGCATTGGCAGGCAGATTCTTAACCACTGTGCCACCAGGGAAACCCTAGGGCTTGTTTTAAAGTGCCTTATTCAGAGGGCTGAGACAAATCCCACACCATACCAAACGTTCATTTTAACCAGAGTACTTAAGAAAGAGAAGGAAAAAAGGAATACAACTTAGCTGAAGTATTCATTTTTATAAAAATGTGTTTTATTTTAAAACAAGTCTATAAAAGTAGAAATCCCATACAAAAATACAGATTACTCTGACATGTTAGCAAAGTAGCTTACGGCTGGACTTGAGTTTGGAAGTACTGTATGTTTGAGGGCATCCGGAAATCAGAGGCCAACCGGATCCTACCTCCAGCCCTTGTCACTAATCTGTAAACAATAATTTCAAGTAGTATTTAGCACTTTTTAACTACTATGGAATTGAAACCTAATCATTTCCCGTATAACACTACTTTAAAATGTTCTTCCTTAGGTCTGAGCAGATGAGGGCACTTCATACCATTGTTTCTAACATTTGAAAAATCTGATTTAGAAAAAGCAATGTTAATAGAAATGATGAGTTTGGGCTTTTTGTTCCATCTTGAAAATACAGGGAGATCATCGATTTAAATAAGAAATTAGTGTTTTGTGTTTTTTAAAGTAGAATTTAATCCTTTTGCTTCCATGTATCATTAAAAAAATCACTGATGCCATCAAAAGGTTCAACACCTGAGCCTTAACTTTTATGCAGGTGCCAGCTGTGCTAACTGCTCTGAAACTGCGTGGAACATACACGTGATTCTGCTGTGTATTGAAAGGAACATGCGGTTCTTCTTAGGGAACTCTAGGTCCAGTAACCTTATAAAATGTGTTGTTTCAATCATTGTGGAAGGCCATTTAAAAAAAAAAAAGGATAATTTAAAATACTTGATTCCAGAGTAATATAAAAATAACTTCAAGAACCTCAGTGATAAAGGAAAACAACAGGTAACCTCAGTTCAGCATTCCAACCATTTTAAGAATTAGAGACTGACTGGTTCCTACCACCTTTCTAAAGCAAAGGAAGTCACTTTAAAAGCTAAAGAACCTATGTTAACATAATTTGATCATAAAGTCAGAAGTCCACAATTAAATTTCCTCAGCTAATTTAGAATGCTGGGAACACAGTACATAAAGGAGACTTCATTAATGTGCATTAGAGGATCCCCCAGGATAACCTGTCATAGAAAATTGCCTCTTGAGCCTGTAAATTCTAACCAATTCTATACCTCTGGTTGGCCGGTTGTTTTTTTATTTAGGTTTTAAGGTGAATGACCCGGGGCTATTTGTTTCCATATACCTAATTGCAAATCTAAAGGCAAAGTTGAAATGTGTATTTTTCTTTCTATCCTCAGCAGACTGCCACAAATCTATGATTCTCATTCTGTTCAGCTTACAATACAAATAGCTTATTATTTTTTGCAACCTACGTCTTATAAAGCAGTACTGAGAAATTAAATAGAAGAAAGTTCAGTTGCCATATAGGCTATGAAAATGATTTGCTGATGGTGATTTTTAAGCTTGATTCTAAATAGATTTAATAAGAAGGGCACTTGGAAGAAGTGGCTCAAATTTTGCTCTTTAAGGTATCTTGAAATTATAGGCTCACTCTCCTAAAATTTCAAAAGGCATACAGCTTAGGCTCTTAAGGATATAGCAGTGATAAAAGCTTTCCTAGTCATTTTTCAAAAGCAACACTTCATAGTTTTCTCTCCAACGGTTCTCTAATATACTTGTAGAAGGAAGGCAAGAGAAAACCAAGAATAAAAATAGCTGAGCTCTCCACAATTGGGCTTCCTGCCTACTTTCCCTGTTCAAAGAAAAGAGGAGACACCATCCTGCAATAGATACTTCATAGACAACTGGGCTTCTGCAGTGTCAGTCGGCATCTGATGCCCCATATCTCCTGGTTCTTTTTGTTGCCAGTGGTTGGCCTAGCGATGGTGGTGAAAGGGGAACAATTAATTTGTAGATGAGGAAGGGCTTCCTTTAATAGTTGAAGGGTACTGTCTGGCACGATTCCAAAGACTTGTAGTGTTTTTAGTGTGGGAATTTCTCCGAGTTCACTGGAAAGGAAGAGAGAGACTTTCAGAGTAGCAGTATCTATGGTAACTGTTCCCCTAGAGTAACATGACCCACTTTTTACAATTTGTATTATATTTTATAAAATGCAAGCTGAAGACATAATTTGCAATCAGTGATTTGAGAAAATTGTAAAGGTAAACCACAAAGCACAGTCCATAGCTTGGGCAACACAGCGTAAGGAAACACACAAGTGCATTTTGTTGAATTTCTAATAACTGGAAAACTCCAAGGTTTATTTAAAGTCCAACCATATTTTCTTCCTTTCTCCATTCTTGGTTTAGACTAAAAAGTGTCACTGCGTTGTGAGGAGAAGCCAGCAAGCTAGTGGTGGTAAAAGTAAATGTTTTACTGTGGCATTAGATGGAGTCACCAAAGGCTACATGCAACTTAAGGATATGGACTTGACCTTTATTTGAACTAGGCTCGCCCTCTCAAAAGGAGATGTGAGCAGAGCCGATAACTTCTAAACAATGGTTAATACTCAACAAGTCCATTACATGTGATGAAACCTAACAGTGACTTCATGACGATATTTTAAGGTTATGTGTTGGGTGCAGATAGAGACAACAGACATCTTACTTCTCTACATATTACCATTTTTTTTTTTCTGTCACATGTATCACAGTCCTCTTCCTAGGTATTTCACATTAAGTGAAACACATCTCTGTCAAGAGTGAAATTCTGTTCCACAAAAAAGGGAACCTGTTTTCCCAAAGTAAATACTCTTTGGTAATGATTCTTTTTTTTAACCCAGGTCTGTGTGCTTAGAAATTCAACTCTCTGATCTGTATGTGCTCCAGGTTAGGACACACAGTACAAAGTCTCAAGAAAGGGAATATTTAGTTTGGAGTTTCAACAAAATCCCACTGCAGATCAATGAGCACATCAATAACCTAGAATTAGAAGCATCCTTTATATTTTCATATTGCCAATAATTACTTAAAAAAAATAAACCTTCCTGATAATAATTGTCACCTTGCCTCCAGTCTTTCTTCCTTTCAGCTTAGTGTATATACCAATGACCAAGGCATCTTCGTAAAGCCCAGCTCAGACTATGTCCTTCCCATGCTCAAAAATCTTTGATACCACCCTCATGTTTTTTTTTTTTTTTTTTGGTACGTGGGCCTCTCACTGTTGTGGCCTCTCCCGTTGTGGAGCACAGGCTCCGGACGCGCAGGCTCAGCGGCCATGGCTCGCGGGCCCAGCTGCTCTGCGGCATGTAGGATCTTCCCGGACCGGGGCACGAACCTGTGTTCCCTGCATCGGCAGGCGGACTCTCAACCACTGCGCCACCAGGGAAGCCCCAGCTCCCTCAAGTTTACAGAACTCAAAACACTCTGTTGGCCTTAGGCCCTTCATTACTAAACCTGCTCTCCCACTCTTCCCACTCCCCCTCTAAGCTTATTTATTCTACATTCAAGAAAGTGTTTTAAACCCCATAGGTGTTTACATACATTAGCTGAAAACAAGAGGAAGGGTAATTTAGAAAATAAAAGTACTATCCAAGTAAAATAAATATGCTTGGTGTTCCTAAGGGGGCGCTAAGATCCAGAGGTCACAACAGACTGAAAAGAAAGTCAGCAAGAACAAACTGTTGTTTGTAAAGTAAGCTAATCTCTGGAACAGAAACAGGAGTGCATGGGTGGCACAGTGGTGGCACAGTAGTTAGGAATCCGCCTGCCAAGGCAGGGGATGCAGGTTCGAGCCCTGGTCAGGGAAGATCCCACATGCCGTGGAGCAAGTAAGCCGGTGCACCACAACTACTGAGCCTGTGCTCTAGAGCCCATGAGCCACAACTCCTGAGCCCGTGAGCCACAACTACTGAGGTCTGTGCACCTAGAGCCCGTGCTCTGCAACAAGAGAAGCCACTGCAATGAGAAGCCCGTGCACCACAACAAAGAGTAGCCCCCGCTTGCCGCAACTAGAGAAAACCCACGTGCAGCAATGAAGACCCAATGCAGCCAAAAATAAAAAAATAAACTTATTTTGAAAAAAAAAGAAAAAAAAGAAACAGGAGTGTAAAGAAAGGTCAGTATACATAGGTGTTTATAATTATTATCACTGAAGATGATAGCAATCCTGTCCCCAACTTAAATCCCTCTTATGTGAAATCTGAGTATGAGAACTTTGTCATAGCCATGAGAATTCGGTTTCTGCGATCTCCAGATTAGCCAAATTGTAAGACATTCTGCAGTGGATAGTATTTAAAAGAAGAAACTACAGGTGGGAGTGACGAGGAATGGCAGATGATAGAAGAGGAAATGTTCTTGCAACAGCACTTCAAAAGAGCTTGGTGAGGAAGGAAATTACACCAGACACTTAGAAGACACTCAGGTGTTTACATGTGAGTAAGAAGTGAGCGGTGTAAGATGGGATGGTGGACGAATGATCATTCCCAAGTCGAAAAACCAGAAAGTCTCTAAAATTTTAAGGAGAACAAAAAAATTAAAAAAACAACAACAAGCCTCTTGTATGTGTATCACCTACAACACAGCAGAACACATATGCAAGTATCTCTTTGAAACTACAAGGTAAGAGACTGAAAAGCCAACGAAGGGAGAGTAAATAGGTATGAATAGTTTAAGAGCCATGATTTCTAACTTAAGAAGTATAAAATGACACTGATGTCTTAAAGTGTCTCTAGTTAGTAAACAAAAGGTATTTATAAATCCTTTCACAGGTTCACTGCTTACCTCATCTACATAATCCCATTTTCCTTATAAAATCTTAAATTCCTCAACTACAAATTCTCCTACAGAAGTGATTATTTAGACTCTCCTAATCTCAGATCACTTTACTATCTCCAGCTTCGATTTCTTACTTGAATGAGAAATACAGAATAATTAGAAGGACTTTTGGATATAAGGAAATCAGATCAATTAAGGAGTAAGGGAATAAATACAATGAGGGTATAGGTCCTGCAGACAAAAAACCTACAGTTTCCCAAGTATTTTAAAGCATTATCATTACAGAAGAAACACATACAAATTTTATTTTCCCACTTCTGAGATAAGAAATGAAAATTCTTTAGCACAAATGACTTTCTGGAAATTATTGTTGAGGATCCTACAATTCTTACTATGCATTTCACGGACGTCAGCCGCCAGAATGACTGAAATTGGAGGGCAAGACATTCTACCTGGAGAAACTTTTAAGGATAGGGTACCAGCAAACTCATCTTAATGGATTCACAAGGTAAACCAGTATACTATCTACATAATGTCTTAAGAAACATACTCTTTTACCTTAAAGTTCAAGGACAGCATCTTTCTTCTGTCTGTTCTCACTCTATTCTGGTGGTCTGGCTTGTCACTAAACTCCTGATGCCCCTGTTTCCCTTATCTCGAGAGAATATCTAGACAAATCAGTGACAACAATGCTGTGAGCGTTCACACCTAGGTCTGTGGCTTCAGGCCCACGCTCTGAACCATCAATTCACACTGCTGCAAATATTACTATGAAAGCATTATCATCCCACTGGATACAAATATGTGAAGGCTCACAGCCTCCCCTTAGCCTCTGCTCAAGAGAAAGCACTTGGGTATTCTCTGCTTAGCTCCTTTCTCTCTGGAGAGAAAGAACAAAAGTAAGACACGTGGATAGATGCTCTTCAGAACAGCAACGAGAAAAGAATGATCACTGCACTCCAGGGTGCTGCACAGGCAGTGAAGCTGAAGCCTAGATGGCAAGGACGGGAAAGAATGGTTGACAGAGAAGCCTTTTTGGGTGGACACTGCAGGCTCCTAGGAGTTCTGGATGCTAGAAAATTCAAGTGGCAGGAGATTTTAATAAGAGTTCCATGCATATGAATTGAGACCCCAACATCTGAGAGCCCTGAAACTAAATACTAGCATTCCTTTTAGGCAGTGCTTTCCCAAATGAGACGCCCGCTCAGACCCTGAGCCCCAAGATTAATTACAGTGATTTATTAAAAAACGTAATTACCAGATTCCCTAATTCTACTAGTTAACTCTATGTAGCTGAAGTATCTTATTCATTAATTCCTTTTCTTAAAAAAATTATTTTTTAAAAATTGAAGTATAGTTGATTTACAATGTTATATTGGTGTAGAGCAAAGTGACTCAGTTATATATATGTATACATATATTCTTTTTCAGATTCTTTTCCATTATAGGTTATTACAAGATATATAGTTCCCTGTGCTATATTCCAAGATACTGAATATAGGTCCCTGTTGTTTATCTATTTTCTATATAGTGGTGTGTATGTTAATCCCAAACTCCTAATTTATCTCTCCCCCCTGCTGCCCTTTCCCCTTTGATAACCATAAATTTGTTTTCAATGTCTGTGAATCTATTTCTGTTCTGTAGATAAGTTCACTTGTATCCTTTTAGATTCCACATATAAGTGATATCACATGATCTTTTCCTTTTTCTGTCTGATTTACTTTACTTAGTATGATAATCTTTAGGTCTATCCATGTTGCTGCAAATGGCATTATTTCATTTATTTTTACGGCTGAGTAATATTCCATTGTATGTACATGATATATATATATATATATATATATATATATATATATATATATATATATATCTCACATCTTCTTTATCCATTCATCTGTTGATGGACATTTAAGTTGCTTCCATGTCTTGGCTACTGTAAACAGTGCTGCTATATTCATTAATTCTTGAAACTAACTTACAAGATGCAAACCAGTAATTTGAGGACTACATAAATTCTGTGCTCAAATTCACCACCTTTCTTTGGTAGGAACCAGAAGCTTGATTACCTTCATATGGATAGTGAGTTTAAATGAGGTCAGCAGCCTAATTCAGGGCATACTGGTTGGAATGCGAAAGAAGGGCACCAGGCCAAATCCAAGATACTGACTTCTTGAGGTTTTTAATAAAACTGCTATACAGTTATATTTGAACCAAGGAAGAATTTTCCAGCCCTTTGAAATATAGGAAAACTTCTTAAAACTACAGAGATGATGTTATTTCCAGGACGACTTGGATACAGCACTTCTTAAAAGGAAGATGGACCCAATTCTGTTTTTGTTGGCACTGCCTTGATTTTGTGGAAGTTGCTGAGCAGGTACAAAATTAATCCCTGTAACAGCTACCAGATTAGATACAGACTACTTTGCACGTGTCCAGGAGACCTGGAATGCAGACCCAGCTCAGCCAGTGACTCACTATTCGGCTTTGGGTAAGTTACTTTACTCTTCTGGATCTCAATCTCCCCCCTTTTCAAAGAGAGCATCAATCACTCTTACAATACTTACTACTTAAATTGTTTATTTTTTCCATTCCTTGACCATCCAGTACAGATGCCACTAGAAGATTACAGAATTTTTCCTCTAAGCTCAGATGAAGGTTTTTGGAATCAACTCTAGTAGACTTGAAAAGTTTCGGAAACACACACACACACGCACGCACGCACACACGCACACACACTGGGTCTGCCTACCCCGTCATATAATCTGAGCTTCCTGGGAGTAAAGGCTATCTTCTCCTGCTTTTGTAAGTTCTCCACAAGTAGTAGTACAGTATTCTAATATTTAAACTCGCTCACAGCTAAATAAATGTTTAGTAAACTACCTCAAGCCACTCAACTTTTCTAGACATTTTAAGCAAAAAATTTTGCCTTGCTTTTTCTATTTGGCTAGTCTTTCCTAACCAGTGTGTGGTACACTAATTTGATGTTTAAGTAAGTTTTAAACATCTGCTGTTAATAATGGATTTTACCACCAAGGGACATCTCTTTTGGTCCCTGCCCTCTGCTTGCTTTAGAAAACAAAACTACTTACAGTAAAGTTTCAGGTATTATGTCATAGCACCGACTGAGTGATAGGTGTTGGAGGTAGTTGAGCTGGAAGAATTCCGGAAAGCAGTCACTTTTCAGCATGACACTATCGCTGTAACAGAAGGAAAAATTCAAAATCTAGCCATCAATACCAGATGGAGAAGACAGGAATAGTCTTATCGCTTAGTTCCTTCAATTCAACATATTAAGATCCTTTCTTCATTCAGTGAGCAATCATGAATTTTCATTTAAAAAAAAATTTTTTTGTCTTCAATAAAAACATACCTTAAGTCTAGGTGGACAAGACTGGGACATCTTCCAACTAAGGTAGAGACATCTAGAAAATAAATGATGGTCACTATCAAATGAGGAATCAGACAAGGATCCCTGCTGTCAATACTTCATTTCACATTGTGCTGGAAATTCAGAATGGTGCAATTAGAGTCACTCACTATTAGAGACAAAAAACAAAATTATCATCTTGGCATATAAGACTTTCTACCTGGAAAATCCAAGAGAATCATCTGAAAAACTACTGGAAATACACAGTAAGAGAACTAACTGTGTAAAATGACTGGAAAACAAACTCCTTAGCTTGTCTATGTGCCAGCAATAGCTGGCTGGAAATAGGGGAAAACAAGCCCTATTCACAATAGCAAGAAGCAAAACCAAACAGCACAATATATATAAACAAACAACATATCATAAAGGTACCACTCAAAATCAGTGGGGGAGATCATGGATTATTAAAAAATAATATGGCTACCACAACTGGAAAAAATTTACTTCTCCAGCTCAAATAAAATATCCAAATAAATTCTACATGTTAAAAACTTCCAAATGCAAAAATGAATAATTATTCATTGCATCTTGGGATAGGTAAGGAAAGGAGTTTCTAAACATAAAGTAAAACATAAAGGGAACACTGATAATTTACTACATAAATTTTAAAAAAATTTTTATTTATTTATTTTGGTTGTGCTGGGTCTTCATTGAGGCACGTGGGCTCCTCTAGTTGCGGCGTGCAGGCTCTACAGCACGCAGGCTCAGTAGTTGCAGCGCGCGGGCTTAGCTGCAGTGTGTGGGATCTTGGTTCCCTGACCAGGGATCGAACCTGGCCCCCTGCATTGGAAGCGTAGAGTCTTAACCACTGGACCACGAGGGAAGTCCCCTGCTACATACATTTTTAAAAATTCTACCATGTTAAAGCAAAACAGAACAAAAGCGGAATTAAAGATGTTAAAGCAAAACAGAACACAAGCAGAATTAAAGAGGTATCAGAAAACTGAGAATGTTTCCAACAGAGTTAATGGTCTTATTATATAAAGAGTATTTTAAAAAAATGGGCAAAGAACATAAACAGATACTTTCCAAAATATAGACATAATAAAAATGGAGCAAGAAATGCAAAATAAAATTATTGCTTTTCTGCCATCAAATGAAAAACAAATCCTATTATAATGCCCAGAATTGATGAACTATCATAAAGCAGGTCCCCCCATATACTAAAAGTGGATATTTAATTTTATGCACCCTTTCAGAAGACCTGATTTTTTTTTTGAGTGAACTGATCTTTTTTAAAAAAAAAGTGTTCAGGGTATTACACATTTAGCTCTTTGGCTCAGTAATTCCACTTTTAGAAAAATAATTAGAGATATGCATTAAGATATTCATTGTAGTGACAGTTACAAAAGCCCCTCCTCTGATTACTTTAATAGGTTAACCTTCATCCAATCTATGGAACACAATGCTAATAGCAGCTATTAAAAAGTTTTTTAATAACATTTTGTGACATGAAAAAATACTCAGGATATGTTGTATAGTGAAAACAAAACAAAATATATAAAATGCATTATAGTCTCAATTTAGTTAAAACACACAAACTCATATTTACACAGACACACACAGAAAGAAAGGGGGTTGGGGGTTGGAAGGCTGGAAGAAAATAATCCAAATGTTAACTACAGTCACCAATGATGGTAGGATCAGAGATAACTTTTCAGAATTTGGAAGAAAGTCACATGCAGTACTTTGTAATCAGAAAATGAATCAGTGTTATTTGCTTTGAAAAACAGACAAATTTTATTAATGTTTGAGGGTTTTTTTTTTTTTTTCCCTTCTCACAGCCACATCTTCAGTCCCATCCCCTCCCCTGAATCCTAGACTTGCATTTTCAACACAGCCAACACGCCCACTGGGCCATGTGATAAGCATCTCAAATTAATGCCTAAAACCAAACGCTCGATTTCTCCTTTCAATCCGCTCCTTCCCTAAAGTCTTCCCCATCTTAGTAAGTGGGAACTTCACCAATCCAGTTGCTGTAGCCAAAACCCTGGGAGTTGTACTTGACTGTTTCCTCAAATCCCACATGCAATCTGTTACCAAATCCTGTTAGGCCGGCTTTCAAACTGTGTCTGAAATCGGATCACTTCTTACTTCCTCAAATGTTACCACCCTAGTCTCCAGCAGCCTTTTCCCAGCACAGCACCAGAAGGAGCCTTCAAAGGTGAGTCAGATCATTTCACTCCTGCTCAAAACACTCCAATGGCTTCCCATCTTACTCAAGAAAAAAAATGGAAACAGAGCTTTTGCCCTGGCTTAGAGAGCATGCCCCAGCTATCTCAGCTCCTACCATGGTCCTCCTTGCCTCCCCCCTCACTGGCTCCCAAACCGAGAGGAAAAAAAACCTCACACATTAATAAAGTTTGTCTATTTTAAAAAATAAATAACATTTATTGATTCATTTTCTGATTACAAAGTAGCATGTGTGACTTTCCTCCAAAGGCACTTGTTGGTCCTTAGTTCTAGAATGTTCTTTGCTTACATATCTACACGGCTCACTCCTTCAGGTCTGTGCTCAAGTGTCACTTCCTCAGGGAGGCCTTCTCTTTGACCATTCCATCTGAAAAGAGCCCCCTACCCGCCACACTCCACCTAAGCACTCTGTTTTAAATTCTTCCTCCTTGCATTTTCACCTCCTTTTATCACATTTAATTCCTTGTTGATTGTCTGCCTTCCCCACCAGAATGGAAGCTTCACAAGGATGACTTTCTCTGTTCTGTTCAAGGCCACGCCTCCCAAGTCTGAACAGGGCTTTACGCATTATAGGGGCTCAATAAATTGGAATAAATTTGCCTCATTTGTCACTAAAAAATAAAGAAGTGCACACACAATTTTAAGTGACCCATCACCTCGCCAGCCAGCCAGCCACCCACAAAACCCACAACCAGATACAATCTTATTTTGCCACCACCTGGGAAAGAACGAAACCTTGGGGGATAAAACTGGTCAGTCTCTGTCTCCAGCTCTTGTTGAAGCCACGGTCTTCCCTCGGTGGGAAGAGTTAGTAAACAGCAGTCCCTGCCAAGATTCCTCTTCACTGTCTCCTTCATTTCACTTGAGTTAGAAGGGATCTTAGAAACCACCTAATCTAACCTGTCATTTTAAAAGAGAGACAATTCTAGCTAGAGAAGTCCAAGTAAATCCAAGACCAAAAGCTAGGTCCTCCAAACCTCATTCAGTGCTCATCTGGGTAGAGAATGAAAACATCAACAGGTGGGCTTCCCAGGTGGTGCAGTGGTTGAGAGGCCACCTGCTGATGCAGGGGACACGGGTTCCTGCCCCGGTCCGGGAAGATCCCACATGCCGTGGAGCGGCTAGGCCCGTGAGCCATGGCCACTGAGCCTGCGCGTCCAGAGCCTGTGCTCCGCCACGGGAGAGGCCACAACAGTGAGAGGCCCGCGTACCGCAAAAAATAATAATAAAAAAAAAAATCAACAGGCAACCGTTACTGATCTCTCATTATGTGCCAAGAATAATTCAACATCCTGTACACGTATTAATCCATTTATTCCTTACTCTAAGAGGTGGGTTCTGTTATCTCCATTTTATTGATGAGAAATGGAGGAACAGAAAGGTTAAGTGACTTGCTCAAGGCTCCCCAGCAAATGGCAGAGTGGGTACTTGACCCCAGGAGGTCTGGCACCAGTCTGTCTTGGAGCTAAAATACAAAATCTGTATTACCATCTAAACAATGGAATAGTGTGTGCCACTGCTAAAGACATCCATTTAAAAATCTTTGACTCCCACTGTATAATTAAGGAAACTAACACCTCAACTTCTACTCCACGTCTGTGTCCTTGCCCTGAATGTGTCTAGCAAGCAGGATTTTACCACCTATTATTCCTGCCAAAACTCAGTAAAAAGGCGATTTGTTCTTTTTCAGAGGAACAAAGGAAAGGGTTTTAAGCCAAACTTGGACACAGTTTACAGCAGTCTGCCTACAGCAGAGGTTCTCGACCTTGCCCCCAGAACCTTGGTTCATTACAGAAAAACTCTCAGTAAAGAAGTGGGAAATTCAGATATGGGCAGAAATGTACATAGCGCACTGTCTTCTCTTGGGGATGAAGAGGGAAGAACCAGGGGTGGGATTCACTGTGAAGAGGATGCTCACTGGTGGGAGTTTAAAATCCTTGGAAGGCCACTTGGCAATAACTATCCAAAACTTGAGAACGGAACCTAATCCCTGAGCTGGCAATTCCACTTAGAAATGCACTCAAAGGTTCACTTCTGTCCGTACAAAGTTGTTTATAAAAGGGAAAAACTGGGCTTCCCTGGTGGCGCAGTGGTTGAGAGTCCGCCTGCCGATGCAGGGGACACGGGTTCGTGCCCCGGTCCGGGAAGATCCCACACGCCGCGGAGCGGCTGGGCCCGTGAGCCATGGCCGCTGAGCCTGTGCGTCCAGAGCCTGTGCTCCGCAGCGGGAGAGGCCACGGCAGTGAGAGGCCCGCGTACCGCAAAAAAAAAAAAAAAAAAAGGGAAAAACTGCAAAGATTCTAAACATTCATTACAAGGAGATCAACGGAATAAGTTATGAGTGAATCAACACAAATATATTTGATGGAATATCACACAGCCACTGAAAATGACATTTGTGTAGCGACTAAAATGGGGTTACCTGAAATAAAAACGTTACAAAGAATTCCATACACCATGTCCCATTAAAAAAAACACTTTTTAAAAAAACACTTTTTAACAGGAAAAAGGACTGGCAAAATGTTAGCGGGATTATTGATTTGTTTTTGTGTTTTTACATGTTTTGGGTATATTTGAGAATGACTATATAATACTATAACCAGACTTAAAATTGTGTTTAAAGGGAAAAAATGTAGAACAGAACATTTTTCTGTTAGACACATTCTGCAAATGTTTGGTTCAAATCTTTTTAAGTATATTAAAAACTATAATAAATAAAAACACTTATACTCAGATGAGCTGACACCACCATCAAGACACGAGGGTAGGGCTTGAGATATGTGGCTGGCTTAACTAGGCTCTGTGCAGCCTGCAGCCCGAGATCACGAAGGGAACGGTTAAAATGCTAAGTGAAATAAGTCAGACAGAGAAAGATAACTACTGTATGCTATCACTTATGTGAGGAATCTAAAAAATACAACAAACTAGTGAATATAACAAAAAAGAGGCAGACTCACAGATATAGAGAACAAACTAGTGGTGGCCAGTGGGGAGAAGAAGAGACGAGGGGCGATACAGGGGTAGGAGATGAAGAGGTACAAACTGTTAGGTATAAAATAAGCTATAAGGATATATTGTACAACATGGGGAATATAGCCAATATTTTATAATAACTATAAAAGTAGTATAACCTTTAAAAATTGTGAATCACTCTGTTGTATACCTGTAACTTATATAATATTATATATCAATTACACTTTAATAAAAAAAAAAACCTTGCCATTTGCAAAAACTTATCTTTGCAAATTAAGATTCTGTCAATATTAGACAAATAAGACAAAGCATAACTGAACGTTGAGGCTTATAAAGACTTTGTCACACATTACCCCTGATTTCAAGTCTGTGTTTGTCTAAAAAACCTCATTGCCTTCTTAGACTGAATTGAGAGGAGTTAGTTATAAATATGAAAGAGGGTTTATAAACAGGGTTTTCAACCTTGGTGCTACTGAAATTTAGGACCAGATTCTTTTTGGAGTGTTATTCTGCCATCCTGTGCCTTGTTCACCAGCATTCCTGGCTTCTACCCACCAGATGCCAGTAACACCCCTGCAGCCGTGAGAGTCAAAAATGTCTCCAGACTTCGCCAAATGTCCCCTTGCAGGCAAAATTATCCCCAGTTGAGAACCACAGCTTAATACTGATCAAACGCTGCACCGATCGATTTTTATGTTGGGGTTTTACCTAACAATTTAGTTAATGAAAAGAACTTCTTCTGCTTAAACATAAATTGCTTTAAAGGATAAAGGTTTCCACTTTCAGATTCTGGATTCCAACCCTGCTACCCACTAGCTGTTGGCATTTACCTGACCCTTCTGATCAGCCAGCTGCTACCTCATCTGAAAAATAGGAATAGGAACACATGCGCTGGATTAAATGAGACAACTTATGGAGGACCACGCCTAGGAGATGCTCGAGAAATCAAACCTGCTGTTATTGTCGTGGCTGCTGTGGTTAAGGGGCCGGCAGCCCGGCAGGTCTTACCCGATCTCTGCAGATTCTTTCGGTACCCGCTGAGATTCAGCTGGGTGACAGTCTCTGACACGTGTGCGACAGCCACCTGCACATGCTTTTCAGTGAATTCATAGCACCAGGAGAGGTTCAGTTCATCCAATCTGCACACAAGAGGGGTGATAAGGAAAGCATGAAACCGTTACCCAGAATGAGTTCTCGACGTAGCACCGCCTAAAGCTGCAAACCAAGAATATACAAAGCCATCGATTCCTTACCATTTTCTGCACAGAACCTCTGCTCCTCTAAGCAGCTACATTCGCTCACCTGAAACTGCTTTCTCCCATCTTGTTCCAGTGTGTTCCAGAAACTTGCCAGGGGATGTGAGCCAAGGGCCTAGTGAATGCTGCCCCCTTCTGGAAGAGGAGGGAAGCGCTCTCCTCTCCTGCTCAAACCTCATTGCAGGACTAGATGGAAAAATTCTAGTCTCTATGCTTTCTTTCTCAATCACCCGGGTTATTAGCAAACAACTACACAGTATGAGCAAGCGCCCGAGATGCTTTAAAAAACTGTTGGATTGTACCGGGGATTCCTAATCAAGAGATGCCGACATTACAAAAATCCACTTTACCTTATTGGGCCTCTGCTAACTGAGCAAATGAGGGCTTCAGAGAAAGAGTCCAACCATTAAACTATACATCCCAATCCTGGCACTGCTGAGAAAATGTAGGGCTACCATTTTATCTCATTGATAACATTCTTAGCCAAAGGCAATCTACTTTCAACAGATCATTAAGTAGAAATAAGTACAATGTTATTAGCACAGAGACCAAGAGACAGTAAAAAGGACACAGACACAGACACACACACACAGTACTGGGTATTCTGTGAACCATGTCCCCCCTCACTTATTAATTTCTATAACTCTGTAACCTTATTTATATACTGATATTACTACATAATATAAAAGATGTTTTTAATGGAATCACCCAAATTCATGGTGTATTTTGCAATAACAAATTTAATCCAAACTGTTGTTAGGTCTACAGATATTATAGGGAAAAACGCCTGACCGTAAAGTCAGGTATAAACAGATACTGTTTGTACATATTGTTAATAAACACACTACTACATTTTCTGTATTTTAATAGTCACAGAAAAAAAAGGGATCACTACACAAGTATCCTTTGGAAACTTAATCGATTTGGCTTCTGAGTTTGGCTGGAAAGTTTGGAGGGCAAAAGGCATTGATTGCATTATCCAAATCAAGAGCTTGGAGAGTTAGGTATAGCTTAAAATTTTTCCTTGATTCTATTCTGATGTGAAACAACAGTTCTATAATCAAAATCTCAAATCTCTCCTACCTGCAACAGCTGCTCAGCAAAGTCTTCAGGGCAGATTCAGAGAATCCAGAACACCCAGAAAGGTTTAATCGCACTAAATTTGTGTTCTGAGCAAGATTGCTGGAGAAAGAAGACAAAGTCATAAGAACACCAACAAGACACTCACTCAGTCAACAAGCACGAGGCTAAGTGAGATAGTTAAAAGCACACAGGCCTCTGAGTCAGAAGTGAGTTTAAATTCACATCTTACTATCTGGATGACACCAAGCAGGACGTTTTGCCTTTGTTTATTATCATCTGTGAAATGGCAAGATCAGTACCTTTTTGGTAGGGTTGTTAAAATTAAATGATATAATGTAATAAAGGCCTTAATAGTGCCTGGCACAGAGAGTCAGTCCACAACAAACACGGATCAATGTACTTTAAAAAAAACAAAAATAAAAAAACAACCCAGCAATGAAATAAACATTTTTCCATTTCACCCACAATTGGTAAACTTCTACTTATAAAGTCACTAGGTTCTTTCAATCTTGCCCTCTCCTCTACATTCCCAAATGCCTCATGTTAGTGAAATAGTGATTAAGAGTGAGAGTTCTGGAATCATACTATATTGCCAGGTTCAAATCTTGGTTCTGCCACCTACTAACTGTGTGACTTTGGACAAGTTATTCAGCCTCTCTGTTCCTCAGTTTCCACATCTGTAAAAAGGGAACAATAAGAACATACTTCATGGGGTTGCTGTGAGGATTAAATCAGAATATCTCTAAAGAATCTAGTATCTGGCACATGGTACGTGCTCAATAAATGTTAGCTGCTATTATTATCATTATCTATTTTTTCCCATCAGGTATCATCATTTCTTACCTGAATGAATACAATAGTATCTTAACTAATCTAGTTTCTTTTATGTCTGACTGACCCTCTGAGATGCCCAGTGAGTTAATTTTCTCAAATTCAACTCTGACATGTTCCTTCCATCCTCAGAACCACTCTCCTCTCCTCACCACACTTCCCTCTTCACAGCGCACAACAGAATCCAGACTTCTTCCAGCGTGGCAGGGGCCCACTCCACTATGATCTGGTCTCTGACCACCCTCACCTGTCATCTCCCTCACTGAGCCCCACGCTCCAGCAATTCCCGACCACTTCAGAGTTTAGACCCAACCAGACTGCTTCCTTCCCCATATCGTGGGGAGAACTCCTACCTATGTATTTTCAATACTCAGCTTAAGAGTCACTTCCTCTGAGAAGGCTGCCTTCTCGAAATTTAATTAGGTCTCTGTGTGTTGCCACACATTCACCAACGTACCTAACAAACACACAGCACTGTAATTACTTGTTTCTCCCATGAATGAGGGAGGGACCATGCCTTGATTCATCCCTGTATGTCTAGAACCTAGCACGAGCCCTGGCAATATAGTTAGCATGCAAACTTTGATTGCCTAGGTGAGTCCTGGAAAGTTTTGCAGAAGCTGGTACACTGCACTGGATATTTTCTGAGTCCATCTGGATATGGACAGGACACCCCAGGTACACTCAGGAAACAAAATTAACAAAACAACTGCCTTTGTGACACGCTCCTGGCTGCCACTCACTTGACAATGGGATCTGAAAGCCGTAGGCCTTCTAGACTGAGATTCTGCAACTTGGAGCAGTGAGACAGAAGGCCGTGGAGGGTAGACACATCGATCACCGAGTTCGACAGGTCCATGTGCTGTACACGAAAAGGGCTGAACACAGAAGGAATAAAAAGAGGTTCCACAAGGTGGCTCACACCAGCAAATCCAGATCACATCCGACCCTTCTCCTCCCCACCTGGGCAGTCCATCACAGACAAGACCCTAAATACTCATTTCAAATATTAGCTATAGTTTTGGTCATAAAATAAGTTGCTACTAGCTAATTCCCACACTCGTTTGTTTTAAAATTCACGAGCATTTTTGCCAAGTCCAGATGTTGTGCCAATATAGTCCCACGTAGAAAATTAATTAATGGGCACCGTGAGAAGGAGCTGGATGTGGATGACAAAAAGGTTATGCCGGGCTTCCCTGGTGGTGCAGTGGCTGAGAGTCCGCCTGACGATGCAGGGGACACGAGTTCATGCCCCGGTCCGGGAAGATCCTACATGCTGCGGAGTGGCTGGGCCCGTGAGCCATGGCCGCTGAGCCTGCGCGTTCGGAGGAGCCTGTGCTCCGCAGCGGGAGGGGCCACGACAGTGAGAGGCCCGCGTAACGCAAAAAAAAAAAAACCACACACACACCAAAAGAGGGCCTTTTTTTTCCAGATGCAAATTTGTCCACAATAGGATCAGAAACTCAAGAGTAACAAAGCCTGAAAGGATGCCTCACATTTTTTCTTGATCAGAAATGGGCAGTGGGGAAATAGCTGGGCTGCCTTGCATCTGTTGGTGAGGGCTCTGCTTGGCTCCTGCCTCATGGGACTCCGGACACCCATCTACTGAGGACCCCAAGTACATCTAAGACCCTGGGAAGAGCCCAAGAGCAACCCTGCGTTAAAATGGGAATGATGTCACTGAAACCTGTGCCATGTTTCAACACAAAGGTTACGCGGCAAGATATGCAACTAACTCTCCATTATGCACAGGTGACCTGCCATAGGGCATACAGCTGAATATAGGAAAAAAGACATTTTGATCTGTTTTCCAACCCAAGATTTTCCAGGAATTTTCCTTTCTTACCTGAAACGTTCAACAAACGGTTGGTCCATAAACGATCGTGGGCAGCGGAAGGCAACCACCCCTCGAGACAGCAGCCGACCAACCACGTCTGGGTGGAGGTTTCTGCCCGTGAGGTCTAAGGTCTGCCAGAGAGACTCGTCGAACCTGGGAAAGAGGAGGTGCTGTGTTTGGTAAGCCGGGACACTGGTTACTGGAGGCCCTCGACACCGTTACTAACGTGAGGACACAGCCACTAAATTGCCTTGAAGCAAATTCCGAAGGCACCTTTGTTTTTGACTCCACAATTACCTATGGTATTTTTAAGGCATTTTTGAATAGCTCTTGGTCCTATCACGCATAAGCTTTTATCTTCCTCTTTATATGGATTTCCAATTTAGTTGGTTCAATGCTATCAGGTGCAATGCAATGATCTAGAACCAGAGAATACAATTGCAGGGTTCGAATCAACTCGATAACTTTAAAAATGATTGTTCAAATCACTCAACTGATTACCGAACGAGTAGATAGGTTCAAAATGGCCCAAACGATCCCACTTGAGAAGCGTGAACAGGCTACCTCTATTACCCTAACGAACGTGTAAATGTACCTGAAAGAAGGAAAGTTTTTACCACTTTATTATGAGACAGAGTTATCAGATATCTATTAGGAAAAAGTCATAGTTCAGCTCTGTTTTACAATATCTTAAAAGCTTAAAATATATATATATGCACAAAAATATAGGTATATACATATGAACTAATGGGAAGGAAAAAAGTAAAAATATTTAGATTTTGGATAGTGTTTCTGAAGCAAAAACGAGGTACCAAAATGCACGAAACACGATAAAGCTTTAATACCCAGAGATTAATTCAATTTAACAAAAACATGAGATCAAGCCCATGAGGAGACATTTTAAATATCTACAAGAATTTTACTTTTTAATACTGCTTGCAGACCACTGGCTAGAGCTTCGAAATAATTCTACACAAATTGTCAACATGTTATTCAACCTCTATTATTAAGAAGGTAGGACTGCAGTGCCTGGCATATAACAAGTGCCTAATAAATGTCAGTTATAACTTTTACGACAGTTGAAATGAAGATGTATAGACTCTGCATGGAGAAGACAGCCGGCGGAAAAAGAAAATCAAGATGGGGTCACTTGGGCGGGGATAAGTGAAAGTCAACCACCATTTACCTGCTCCAGTATTCCAGGTGCGCAGACCTCTCTGTGGCTCTTCTAAGCAGATACAGTCAGCCCTCCCTATCCACGGGTTCTGCATTCGCGGATTCAAGCAACCACACATCCCCGGATACAGAGACAGACTGTCCTACGCCATTTTATATAAGGGACTTGAGCATCTGTGGATTTTGGTATCCACAGGAGGTCCTGGAACCAATACCCAGAGGATACCAAGGGACGACTGTAGCCCACGCCTGTAAATACCTAGAGTGTCTTATTTCCAGCACACCCGTGAATGGGAAGGGTAGGGGCTCCTGCTGTCTCACAACGAGAGTCCTAGATGTGTGGAGGGAGAAGAGAGACAGATGGCCTTGAAGCACAAAGCGAAGCATGGCCAGAGGTTAATGGGTAGGAGAAAAGGTGAAGATGGAAAGGCAGTCATTTCCTCCCCGCTTCTGGCCCGTTACTGCCATCCCAGCTCACCAAGACTCCCCCCTGCAGCTCACCGTCCACACCTGAAAAGTGCTGCCCCTGAACCAACAAAAACCCCAACAACTGTCGGTTGCCACGCGCTGAACGTTTCTACGAGCTGAGCACTGCCCTGGCATCTTTATACCGCATCCTCACAGCGGCGCTGTCCCGAAGGTACCGTCACCCCCATTTAATATATGGGGGGGGAACTGAAGCTCAGAAGTGTCAAGAACCTCGCTCAGGTTCCCCCAAAGCCTAAGCGGCAGAGGCTGGCTTCCCACTCAGGTCTAATGCCAGATCCTCGAGTTCTCTCTCACTGCACTCACTGCCCAGCCCAGCCGGCGGGTGGGCAGCAGCTATGCCTTCGCG
This sequence comes from Phocoena phocoena, assembly GCF_963924675.1. NCBI lineage: Eukaryota > Metazoa > Chordata > Mammalia > Artiodactyla > Phocoenidae > Phocoena > Phocoena phocoena. The sequence continues at coordinate 29,824,624 of NC_089221.1, read as the reverse complement.
CACGCCCATCACTCCCCTCACTCTCGGTACGTTGCCCAATAAACACGGGTTACACTGAATACAGGGAAAGGAGGTTTTCAGAAATGGGGTAAGTCACTTCCGGTAGCTCCCTCTCTTCACTCTGAAATAAGACACTGATTATTAATAAAAGGGAGAAGATACCTAGTCTGCTTTGTGCTGCTATATTTTTCTTGGTTTTCAGTTTCAGCAGACCCAAATGAATAACTAAATAACCCTTCTTTTCTCCTCATCCACATAGAGCAGAAGGGGTGAAAAATACTTACGCTAGATGATACCATCTTTTACAAACACTGGAGACTTTCAGAAGTTCAGGGAGGCACAGACAGGAGAAGATTCCTAAGAGCAGCTCGTCTGGAAGGGAGTCCCATGAAACACCTTTGAGGGGGAAAAAAAAAGAAAAAGTGTCTTCCCATCACGATTCTTTTGCCCTATCAAGTTTACTGAACCTTTTCATGCACTTAAAGCATATACAACACGTAGCTTAAACAGGGGAATTTAATGCTAAATGAATTCCTCATCCTCACAAATGTTTTTCTGTTTACCCACTGTCTATGTACCCTGAAGTGGGTACCATACTTTTTCAGCAAAGGAGAAAAGAGAACATCAAGAATACTTTTCATAACAGTCTTCTCTTCAGTGCCCACCAGCCAGTCTTAGGCAAGAACGATACTAACAGTGGTTCACAGCAAGTCCCACGCCGCTCAGATCTCAGACAGCAATGTCTAAGACATCACGATGCTTTTGGTTGCTAAGGAACGCCTCACTTCTCTCTGAAGTGGATTCAGTGGTGGATTTATCAAGTAGTGACCTTATTTAAAAGGCAAAACGAACCTTTCTCCCTCTTCTTTCAGGTTTACAGAAAGCACTCAGAAGTCAATTTACCTACAAGTGCAATATCAAAAAGGTGTTCCCATCTATTAATTCAACAAATATGTACTGAGCACTTAACTCTGAAGCCAGGGATCATTTCAGGTGTTGGGGCGAAAGCAGAAAACAAGACAGACAGAATACTTTTTCATGGAACTTACATTCCGGCGGGAGGAAATGATCACGTGATATTAGATGATATGCTAAAAATTGTTCAATATGTTAAAAAGTACATGATATGTTCAAATTGATTAGTGCTATGCAGAAAACTTACGTGGGATAGAGGACAGGATGGGGAATACGGGGGCCAGTTGTCAAAGTCTGAGCACAGTGGCCAGGGAAGACCTTACCGAGCCGGTGATCGCTGAGCAAAGGCTGAACAGAGAGGGGGCCAGCCTTGTGAGTCTCTGGGGTGTGTTCGAGGTGCAGGAACAGCATGTCTGTTTTAAGGAACAGCAAGGAGGCCAGTGTAGAACAGAGTGAGCAAGTTGTGGGAATGATGGAAGAGGTCAGAGGGGTGAGGCGGGGCCGGGTCAGACAGGGCTTGAGGAGCCTCAGCTTTGACTCTGAAGGGGGTTCTGAGCACAGGAATGACGGCATCTCACGGAGGTTTTAAAAGGATCACTCTGGCTGCTGTGTACAGAATAAACTGGAGGGAGAAAAAGGTGGATGCAGGAAAACCAGTTTTCTTAGTCTTATAAAAGCAAACTCTAAACAGCTATTCAACAAGTATTAAACTCTCACATACGAATGTACAGATTAACCCACAAGATCGGGTTAACATGACAATGGCCTAGAAGGAAATAAGTACGCACCGAAGAAATACTGAGTGATTTAGATTAGATTTAGAGTGGTTAGATGAGTTCAATAACTTGCCTTCTCAGTCTCTCTCTACCTCCAAGCCACCTGCTACACCAATTCTAGTGCTATCCTCTCCTCTCTGTGATGGTTAATTTTAGTATCAACTTGACTGGGTCAGGGGGTGCCCAGATATTTTGGTTGAACACTATTCTGGGCGTCTCTGTGAGGGTGTTTCAGGATGAGATGAACATTTGATCAATGGACTGAGAAAAGCAGATTGCCTTCCCCAGTTGTGGGCTTGCCTCATCCAATCCAAGGCCAGGTTAGACCAAAAGGCTGATGAACGGAGAACTGTCTCTCTCTCCTGTCTCTGAGCCGGGACCTGGGTCTCCTCCTGCCTTCAGACCTGGATTGAAACTTGTAGCACCTGCTCTTCGGGGTCTCAGGTCTTTGGGACTGAAGATCTTGGGACTTTTCAGCTTCCAGCACTGCGCAAGCCAATCCCTTATTAATAAATCTCCCTATATCTCCTATTTGTTCAGTGTCACTGGAGAACCCTAACACTCCCACCTCCCCATTGACACTTAAAAGGTGTCAGTGTTTACTGAACACGGACATTACACCAGGCTCTGTGGAGAACACGATGGAGAGCTGGAGAGAGCATGGAGGAGAGTGATAAACATGGCAGTCCGACTCTTTTCTCCTATTCCTGGGCAATCTTTGGAAAACGTCCGTGCCCATCCCTCAATGAGACCCTTCGGTGGTGTCCCGTGAATATTCAGCCTAAAGTCTATATTGCTTAGCATGAAATTCAAAGCTTTCTGGCAGTGCCCCACCTAGTTTTCTAGGTTCATTATCTAGAAATATGCTCCAGCCATTTGGAGCTACTTGGAATTCTCAGAATGAGTCATCCTTCGTCACATCTCAATGCCTCTGTACATGCTGTGCCCGCCCCCGACTGCTATTAATTTAACATCAAGTGACCATTAATGCCCCAACTCCTATGGACGGCTTCCCATGACATCACCAAGAACAGGTGGCTTTTTAAACCACGATTTCATTATTTGCTTACTCACCTGGGTAGGCCCCCACAAGGCCATGGGTTCTTGAGAATGAGAACCCGATTTTTTTTTCTTTTTTTAAACAGTCTTTGCATTCTAAGGACACAATGCCTGATACATTCATCCATTCATATATTTATTGAACATGTCCTATATGCTGAGATCTGTTCTACAGACAAAGATGAACAGGGCATGGCCTGCTCAGACTTTCAGAGACACAGATAAATAAACAGGAAATTCCAAGCAAGTATCACCATGGGCTGCGGTAGGGTTCAGGGTGCTGTGCTGTGCTGTGCAGGGTATGGGGGTGGAGCAGTGGTCAGGGAAGTAGCCTCTACGGAAACATGAGGAGGAGAGATGCAGCTGCTCAATGAACCCCTGCCCCTCCCTCTCTAGAGAATAAAATAAAGGACTGACTGAGGCTCTGAAACCTAGGGGCAGATGGAGGAAGGCAGATAGATCATCCATGCTGAGCCTGGACCATGTTCTGGGCAGGTAGCTCCAACAAACCTCCATCACTGCCACACAGCTCCTGGTCCAAGGTCAGTGTGGACAGAGCTTCTCCAACAGGGCTCCTGTCCTGCTCCCCAAACTGGAGAAAAGTTTTTCTTCCATTAACTCTTCTTAACTCCCTGACCTCTGCTGCTTCTCGCGTATACAGATCAGATGCTGGCATTTCATTCGGCAAAAAAAATCACACACTTAGTCACTTCGAACCTAACATGTTGAGATTTTTACTATGATCGGCACAGACCATCCTGACACCACGTGCTTGACCCCCGCCACAAGTGTAAGGACTACTGGATTGAGGAAGGAGCACAGCTTCGACTGGAATTCGACTACATTGCCTCCAAGACTACGAACCTTAGGCAAGTTACTCAATCCCTCTGGGGCTCGGTTTCTTCATCTGTAGGAATGGGAATCAGAAGGTTTATCTTGCAAAGTTGTTCACTATGAAGATTAAATAACTTATGACAAGAGGTCAAGCAGTGGAGAGTCAAACTTTCTCTTTCTTGCCTCTATTCCTCTCCTTCCTCCATAAAATCTGTACATTTTCCTCTTGTAACCTTTTCTTTTCAATGCTGCTTGGAATTTTCACCTACGTGAAAACACCCACGGTGGGAGTAGGGTTTGGACAAGGGCTGCCTGGTATGATTTACTGAGACCCCCAAACTGTCTTCTACCCGAGTTTGGGGTCCCCAGAAGCAGATCCTGAGAACATGAACTAAAGTAGTTTATTTGGGAAGTGATCTCAAAAGTACTGGAAAGAGGGAGGCGAGACATGGAAGGGCAGGAAGCCAATTTGGGTATGTGAATAAGCAGATTACCGCTATGGGCAACTGGGTTCCAAATCTGCAGGGCACTCCAGGGAAGCATATGGCACCTGCCCCAGAGTGGTCCCAGCCAAGGGCACAGGTGCTGGGGGCATTAATCCACCAACTGCTGTCAGTCGTTGGTTGGCGGCTTCTGGGAAAGGGCAGGAATGTTGACTGCCTAGCACCTCTGCCCAGAGAAAGCCCTCAAACACAGTGTCATCTACATGGAGGAGAAAGCCTTCGGCATAAAAGGGAATGGTGACCTTCAAGGAGCTATGGATGGGGCACCAAAATGTCTACCAAAGATGGTGAGGAAAGGAAATAGGGAAGCTTGTTGTGAAGTGTAGGGCAGGAGAAATACATAATGAACTTGATGCTTCCCATTTTATTAGAAAGACATAAGAAATCAAGAACAATTAGAATATGAGATCAGTAATTCAAATGCTAGAAGGAAAATGTGGCAAGCGATGAATGCAGATGTTTTCCGAGGACAGCAAAGCCAGGCAATGAAGCCACACAAGTAAGCTAAGTCTAGAATTAGGAGGGCTTTGCACTGCAATGTCCATCTTCACCTGCCCAGCTCCTAGCCATCCTTCAGACCTCAGATTAAGTGTCACTCTCTCAGAGGAGCATTCCCAGGTCACCACCACAGCCCCCATACCCAGATTTGCACATCTAGCACCCAGCACAATACCTGACACATAACAGGCATTCACTAAATCATTGCTCAGTGCGTTATACCTTTTACTCTCCCTTCACGCAAACTGTGACCGTGCTAATTCTGTATCTGTGTGACTGGTTAACCTTCCTTAACCGATTAACTGCTACACCTGGTGCCTAGGACAAACCTGGCGATGAACATTAGAAAGTACTCAACTGATATTACACAAAGGAATGACTGACACCCAAGAGAAGAATGCTGGCTTTATTTTATAGACAGGCAAGACTGTCGGCCTCTTAGGACCAGTTTCCTCATTTGTAAAATGACAAGGCTGGCCTAAGGCTCCACTTTGATACACATTCCTGGGTGACTAACTAATGCACGGGTATGTAAGTACAGTCCCTGCCTGGTGGCCTCAGTGGGAGACAAACTAATAGACAAAAACATAACCTGGCACTTAAAACTGCCCTTTACCGAGAGCCCTAAAAAGTCTCAGACATTTATTAATGCACACTGATTCTAATGTGTCCGTGTCCTAAGTCGTAGTATCCCGTTTTATAGATGAGGAAACTTGTCTTAGCGGGGTTATTAACTAACCTCACCAAGGTGCTATCAACGATTAGGTGGCAGAGCTAAGAGGCCAACGTGGGTCTCTTCTGTCTGTTTCCAAACCCCACATCCTGAGGTGAAGGCACAGGGCCACAGAGGAGGACGTCTGAAGGCTGGCCAGGTGGTACGGGGCACAGTACCTGCAAAGGAATGGCACGGCCCTGTACGTGTTTGGGGAGGATGAGGCTAAAGACAGAAACCCGGGGACACAGGTAGTGTCCTCTGTCAGCCTTGGAGGTGGGGGGGAGGGGCTTCACGAGAAGATGTAACTGTGACTAAAGGTACAGGTCACACAACCAGCAAATGGCAGGCTGGGAATCCAAACCCAGGTCTGACTCCAAAGCCTGCCCTCTTTCTACCCTAGGATTCTCTCTCCTATTCTGAGTACTTAATTTTCTACAAGTTTTTTACAAGGTGAGAATTAAATCTGACTTGCTACAGAAAAAGGAATCTATCAGGGCTTGGGAGGGAGGGGAGAGCGGAGAGGGAAGTAAGACAAAGATGCCGAGAGCTCTCAGCGGGTCAGCGAGCAGATGGAAGGCGCGATGGCCAAGAAAATGCACAGCCTCGGCGAGCAGCCAAGTACCCAGGGCTCCATGGAGCCGATCACAGGACCACACTGACGCTGATTCTAGGGCCCCTGGTAGGGATGAAGGCCAGGAGGCGGGGCAGGGGGTGTTTCACAGCCTGAAAGTGGGTGCTGTTCCAGCAGAAGAGGCAGAGTCTGTCTTCATGTAGCTGCCCCCGCGGCTGGTATCCAGGCTTGGGATATGCTTAATCTAATTTTACTTCCCATATTTAATTCTCAAAACATCGACCATCTGTTTCCTGGATTCCTGACTACACTGCTGCCTGGTCTGTCTGCCCAGAGAGGATGAGAAAGTCCAGAGCGAGTCTTTCTTCCACTCACCTCTTCTAAACCCTCCAAGGCTGCACACCAGACCTGCACAGTAAGGAGAAGAATCAACCCCACGGACTCTAGTCTTCAACGACGTGGAAGCAGTTCAACATACTTCAGAGCCATGAAAGGTGAAAACTGGCCAGATTCACAAACTTGTTAGTCACCACCCTCAGCCACCAGTATCACCACTTATTCCTCCGGTGTAAAGCCAGCTGTCCACTTCTGTAACCTCATCACCTCCCATCCTCTTGAAGTCCTCTGGAAACAGTGCTTGTTGAAGAGTCTTCGATGCATTAGGGCTTTGCAGTATAGGTAACACCTTACTCGACATGTTTATTTCTTCACCTATACTCAGATGCAGATTCAAACTCCAAAGTCATCTCAGTCTTTGATCCTTAAAGCCACCCGTCTCTTTAAGCACAGATAAACAATTATACGTGAAGGATAAGCAGGTACAGGTATTCACATCTACTGTTTTCTGGGGTTTTTGTTTGTTTGTTTGTTTTTTAAGGGTGGAGGCTCACCTCATGTTCATGCTTTTGCTAGCTTGTTTTAAGTACTAACAACTCATGCTTCCTTTCTGGGAAACTACAAACAGATTCTGCCATCCGGGATGAGGTTTCCTTCCTCTTCCTACAAATCATTAAGAGAAACACTAGACCATGCTAGCTCTTGGTATTTTGGGTTTTTTATTTTTATTTTTTGGCTGGCTAGACAAAACTGAAAAAAGCAAAACAGGAAAAAACTAAAACTGGGGTCCTCAATGACCCCTCTCAACCCCATATTTCCATGCTCAACCCTGGGATGTGGGAAGAGTAACTAAGAAACCATGGAAATTGGGATTTGGAGAATTAGGTACAGGGTACAAGCTCTAGGAGAGCAGGATCTTTGGTCCATTATGTTCACTGCTGGATCCCCAATCTCTAGAACGATGCTCCATCAACATTTGCTGAATGAATGAAAGGAAGCTAGAGGGCAAAGGAAAGGTTCTTGGGAGGGTCTTGTAAAGGCTCTTTCAGAGCTGAGTTTTGGGAGCTGTGGGCTGAGATTCATTGGTGAGTCATGAAATCAATTTCTTTGATGAGCATTGTTTTGAAAGAATGGAATGGAAGAGCATAGGAAATACCTTAGGAAGGAGAAATCTAGTTTTGTGAAATTTTGGTTCCAGATACACACCCAGCATTGCAATGTAAAATATATTTCTTATTGGTTATTAAAAAACAAAAAGGAAAGAAAGGGAGAGAAGGGAGGAAAAATGTTTGCCTGGGGATATTTTAAAGCAGATTCCCAGGCTCAAGGCAGGACTTCTGGGATCAGAATTTCTGGAATTTTGCACTTTGAACATGTTCCCTTGGGGATACCAGCAGGCTCTAAACTTTGGAGTCTCCAGTCTGAAAACCACTGTGGGGCTTGGAATCTGAAGCAGTTTAACAGCCACGGGAGAGCTGATCAACAAATCAGTTCAAGAGCGTTTCCATGGCTGTGCCCCGTTTGGGAGGTCGGGGGTGGAGAGATGGGGGGTGCAGAAGACGGGGGACCAGGACAGGCATTTAACAACCATGAATAAGATGCAGTTGTTCTCTTTCTGTCCATTACTGACCTCATCACTGGGCCATTTCCTCCTCCCGACTCCTTCTACACACTCACCCCAAAGGTCAATCAGACCTGTCCTGGTATGGGTTGGCCACAACGTTTTCATCTCCCAAACTAAACAGATGAAGAGGATTTAGTCACCAGATGTGAGCCTGGCTTGGGGCCGGCAGAAAAGGAAGACTGCAGAGTGAAAAACCAAGAACAACTCACACAGCCCAGGGCCACTGTCATCAGATAGCAATGGAAAGCAGGTGTGGCCTGTTCCAGCCGAATCCTGCAGCGCTCTTAGCCACCTGTCCCGACAACTGCAGACAAAACTCGCTTGCATGATGATCCAGCACCACTGGAGGCCCAGGGGGAACCCTCTACACCAGCTGTCCCTCACCCTGCATCCTGGCTCTCACCCTCCCCCTCCACACCAATTAACCAATCTCTCCTGTGCGTAATTCCAAGCACAGACACAGCATAGAACTGGTTTCCCTCCCTGCCTCTCTCTTAGGTCACAACAAACATAAAACTCACGATTGTTTTCCTCTTACTTCAGATAAATATATATTTTTGAAGTCGATTTTAACAGTCTAGACTCAGTGACTGGACCATTTCCAGATCCTTCTCTCTTTTCTCAGAGCCTCTGCTTTGCTGAGTAGAAGGAGGAAGCGTGTCTACGTCCAGTTGGCATCATCATGGAAGCTTTGGGTCATTCTGGCACAAGGGGCTCCCTCCCTCTGGCCTCCTAGAGCATCTGCTGCCTGAACCACTCAGCAGCTGCTAGTGCGTGAGCTGCCGTCTTTCGCTGTGAGCTTCTCTTCCTATGTATTCTCTTTTCTCCTCAACTTGACTTGCAATTTCCTAGAAGACGGCAGCCATCCCTTGATCTTCTGTCTTGTTTCCATAATGCCTTGCTTTAAAAATGTCATTTGTATTTCCACCCGTGTGTGAATGTGGAAGGACACACAGCGATCACTCCACGTCAGAAGCTATCAGCACTAAAGTCATCAAAAGCTGCTCATCTTAGCAGGAAGCGTCTTTCACCACATTTGGTTAGTCAAGCACCAAATTGCTCGTGCTGCATTCCAGACACTAAAAATAGCAGTGACATGCAATTTTGAAGCAAAAAGATCTACGTGAACAGGGTCAGGCGAACAGGATTAAGGACGAAAGACAAGTGAAGTAGCCTCTCAACTGGGTGTCATTTTGTCCACCAAATTAACTGGATTTACTTGTTGAGTGTGATGTGCAGGGCTCTATGTATACTCTTTCGTCTAATCTTCACAGTAACCCATGAAGTGGGTATTACTATTCCATTTCACAAAGAAACTAAGGAACAGATAGCTCAAACAACTTCCCAAGGTTGGTAAACAGCACAATTGGGATTCGAAGCCAGATGTGCCTGACTTCACCATGATCCTTCACTGCCTTTCTAATTAATCCAACACCAAATATAGAAAAGGTCAAAAGCCAAAAAAACAGATTTTTTTTTTTTTTTTAAAAGCAAGCGAGCAACCAACCAACCCATCAACCGTCCTCAAAGAAAGCCAGATGGGGGAATTCAGGAATATACTTGTTTACCTTGGCTCTGCTAGACTTCATCTTTATTTCTCGACTCTGTCTCTTCTTCTCCATCATGACCCACCCAATTTCAGTCTAGACTATGATAACCTCTTCTACAGACAATTTCAAAGTCTCCTAAGTCTGTCCACTCTAATGTCAGGATCTATCCAGAAGCTGACTGCTGCTTATACTACTCCCACACCTCTTGACAAGTCTCTAAGCTTTTACCCTCAACTCCCCAAAGTTTAGTCTCAACACATCAGTGTGTCCTTTTAAAAGGTCACATCACAACTCTTCAATAGCACCTCTAGCCCGTCTCCCACTACTCTCCCCTTTGCTCATCCACTCTGGGAATATGGCTTCCTTATTGTTCCTTGAACAAACATAACATTCCTCTGCCCCAGGGTCTTTGCACTAGCTGCTCCCTCTGCTTGGGGCTCTCTTCTCCAAGATACTTGCATGGCACATTCCTTCATCTCCTTTAAGCCTTTGTTTAAAGTTCACTGTCCAAGCTGAGGCATTCCCTTAATACCCTACAAACCAGCTTCCCGCCCCAGGACCTCCAATCCCTCTTGGCTTGTTCTATTTTTGTTTTTAGCCATAGCACTTATTCTCATATACTACACACCAGACTTATGTTTACTGCATCCTCTCTCTAGAACAGAAGCTCCATGAGGGTAGAAATGCTTTGTGTTGCTCACTGCTGTATCCCCAGCACCTAGAACAATGCCTAGCACACAGAACGTGCTCAGCAAATATTTGCTGAATTAATGTTTTACATGGCTTGCCAGCAAGAAAAACTGATAACCCCAGGTCAATGCACTATGTTTACCTTATGGGCTTTGAGTACTCCCGGGGCTCTGATCCACTCTGGGAGGCATTTATTCACCTGCTTGAGAAGCCTGGGAACTATTAAGAGCAGAATGATGTGGTGAGTTCTACATTTTAATCAGTTCACTCTAGCTCTGGGGGATGGATCTGGGGAGGTTAAGGCTGGAATTATGAGTCCATTCCAGTAACCAGGCAAGAGATGA